>NW_020173395.1:930174-1027253 GCF_003031525.2 Neophocaena asiaeorientalis asiaeorientalis | reverse complement strand
TATATATATATATATATATATATTTATATATATGTATTTATTATTTTTGAGCCTATGTTCATAAAGGGAAATTTGTCTATAGTTTTCTATTTTTATTAAGTTTTTTCATTAATCAATTTATTTATTTATTTATTTTGGCTGCGCCAGGTCTACCTTGTGGCACGCGGGCTTCTCTAGTTTTGGTGCGCGGGCTCTAGAGTGCGTGGGCTCAGTGGTTGTGGCGCGTGGGCTTAGTTGTGGTACGTGGGATCTTAGTTCCCTGATCAGGGATCGAACCTGGGCCCCCTGCATTGGGAGCACGGAGTCTTAACCACTGGACCACCTGGGAAGTCCCTGTCTATAGTTTTCTGTGTCTTTTTCTGGTTTTGTTATCGGGGTAATGCTGGACTCATAAAATCAGCTGTGAAAGTTCCCTTCTCTATTTCTTTTTAAATTTTTTAACCATTAAAGAAAAAAATTGAAGTATAGTCAATTTACAATGTTCTGTTAGTTTCAGGTGTACCTTCTCTATTTTTGAAGGAATTTACGTAGGATTGGTATTGTCTCTTCCTTAAATGTTATCTAGAATTTCCCAGTGAAACTATATGAGCCTGGAGTTTTCTATTTCAGATTTTTCCATTTCTTTTGTCAGTTTTGATAATTTGTAGCTTTCGAGGTATGTTACTAATTTATTGCCTCTCAGCTCTGAATACATCATTCTGAGTATGCTCTGTGATAAACAAAGGAATTTCTGTAGTATTTTTCCTTTACTGTGAGCATGGTGTTACGCTGTTTCAGTAGAGGGCGCTGGGGAGACTTTGTGAAAGGAGGAGCCTCTCCTGCTGTTTCTGGTGTGGCCTGGGTTGGCGGGGTGTGTGTGTGGGCCTCTAGTGGAGCCTGCCTCAGCCACTGGCCTAGAACTCAGTCCCTCTGTGACTTTATAGTCTTTTCCTGGTGATAACTTTTCTGCAGCCCTCTTGTCAAGGAGCCTCTGTGCTGTCCACGTACTCTTAGAGTCCCTGCAGTTGCTCTCAGGCTCCTGGGTGCTTGGATCCCATTGTACACTCATGTCACTGGGTTCTGATCGCCTACATTCTGAAAGGTAGCCTGTTGTTTGCCCTGCATCTCCAGATAAGCTCTGGCCTACAAACCAGTGAACTTCTCTGCAATCCAGTGGCTTAACTGTACCTTCTCCAAGGACGTTTGTATCCTTCCAAGTCTGTCCTTCCTTAGGTATGTTCAGTCCTCAGGTAGCATAGAGTTTCCTTAGATTATATAGTTACTTTTTAATTATGGTTAATATTCTCTATGTTAGACTTCCACTGTTTGACCTACTGTGTGGTTTCCATCTCCTGATTGGACCCAGACCACTACACAGGAATTTCTTATAAGCACTACTTGGGTTGAGACTTTTTGTGATCTGTGGATTTTGTCCTCATTTCAAGAAGGGTAGGAGATATTGCTACGTATTCAACTGGTATTTTTCCTCCTCCCCTCACTCACCCCACCCCCCATGTGCTTTAATCTGAGATTTAACTAAAGTGACGGGGTGGGGGAGACCAAGAGTGTGGTGAGTAATATTTCTGTAAGAACTGAAATTCAACAAACAATGAGCCAGGAACATGGTTTCCTATGTCACTGAAATGACTAGCTCAAGCTTGACCCTTCCCGTGTCTCATGGTGGTTAGCAGAGATGTTTGAAATTTCTTTTTTTTTTAATTAAAAATGTTTTTTTTTTTTTAAATTTTTTGGCTGCACCACACAGCACATGGGATCCTAGTTCCCCAGCCAGGTATTGAACCCGCTCCCACTGCATTGGAAGCATGGAGTCTTAACCACTGGACCGCCAGGGAAATCTCTGGAATTTCTTAATGCACAGTAAGGATCCTTCTATTTTGCTGCTTGGGATACAGGTACTATGACCTTAAACTGCTATGGATGCAGTGTCCAAGGCTAATTAAAAACCAGGTGTAATATCAGCAACAATTTTCATTTTTAGCTTTTATTTTGATTCCCACGGAAAAGGGGAAAAACTGTGTTTCTTATAGGTACCACTATGGGTAAAAATAATCCAGTTGTCTTCTTACTTCCATCTAGTCAAAGAAAAAAGCCCCCCAATGCAAGCAAACAACCAATCAAACAACCAGGCAAACAACCAAGCAAAACCCCATCAAAATACAGAAGATTTTCTCCATTGCAGTTAAGGGCTTTAGCATGAATTTAAATTTAGCTTCCCTGGGAATTTTGGAAAAACATTTTTCTTCATTGTTTTTTTAAGTGCTATGAGGCAGAGGTATAACTTCTCCAAACAAAACAGCACGAAAAGCAACTAACAATCCTCTGGATGATGCAAATGAATAAAAATCACCTGAATTATTGCAGAAGTGCTGAAAGCCTTACTCTGGTATTTTATACACTCTTCCTAGACTTTAGTGGTTTAGGAACGCCTGTTTTAGCAATCCCAGCAAACTAGAGAACAAGTAGGTAGAAAAATAAAATTACATAGAGGGAGTCTCCAAGTTAGAAATGGATCATCTTCCAGGGGTTGATTTGTAAATCAGTTAGACTGGAAATGCCTTTTTTCTTTATAAAGGTGAAAGTTTTATATAGCTTTATAAAAGATGGTTTGAGTTCCTGCCGTATAATCAGTAGTTGTCCTTTGCTAAAACTTACGTTATTTCCCCTTTGTTAGAACATGTTATTAGTTATCTACTGCTATATAATCAATTATCCCCAAAGGTAGCAGCTTAAAAGAACAATCATTTATTATCTCACAGTGTTTTGGGTGGGGCTGGTGGGTAGGGAATCTGGGTGTGGCTTAGCTGGGTGGCCCTGAAGCCGGGCCCCATGAAGCTGGAATCAAGATGTCAGCTGTGTTGCATCTTCTGAAGGCTCAACTTCAGGAGGATCTGTGCTCTAGCTCTCTGAGGCCTGCCAACAAGTGAGCTTGAGAGCAATCCTTTCCCAGTTGAGCCTTCAGATGAGACTACAGCCCCAGCCAGCACCTTGATTCCAACTTGTAGGAGACCCTGAGCCAGAACTACCCAGCTTTACATCCTCAACTGTGATGAGACCACTGAATTTAACTTGTACTTAGCATTTGAGCAGTGAGATTTCCTCCTCTTTTGGGGGAAAAAAAATCTCCTTTCTACAGTGATGAATAAAGTGGAGATTTCTTTCTATGGTCAAGTTAGTAGCTGGACAGAAATGTTTTCTTTTGTCCAGATGTAGCTTACAGCCAACTTGGCTGGTTTGTGTTCTTAGTGTTGTAGGGTAGAACTTAGAATGTATTTTCGCGCTGAGACAGTATCTCATAAACGGTGGTTAGAATCCTAGAAAGAGTTATATTTGAGACTCATTATAGGTTGAGTAGGCCCTTGTGGGCTAGCTCACCACCATTTATAACAGCATGTTCATGAGAAAATGGATTCTATATCCCAGATGTCCATCTCTTAAACATGCTTTTGAAATGTGACTCATTTTAAAGTTGGGGACTTGCCTGTATTTCATTAGCTCCTCTCCAGCTACCTTCCACACAATAGTTTACATTTTGAGCTATCAGCCTTTTGGGAAGATAAAGTGGCAGAAAATAGACATGACTATAATTTACTCCTAGCACTAAGAGCCTGGCAGACCTATCAAGGAATAATTTTACTCAAAATCAGATTTTCTGCAGGGCCTGCACTGAAGTCCCTTTATAGTTGAGTAATACGAGGTCACAGTCATCTCCTTTTGTAGAATTCTAGGGTCTTAATCAGGTCCTTCCACAATCACTCGATAAGATTTAGTACATGAGAATGTACTAAAATGAGAAATATTCTTGGCTTGCTTTATATCCCCACCACCCACAACCCATATCTCTACGAAGCTGATGGCCTTCCAGCTGGGAGGCACCATCATTCAGGCCCTGGGTGGGCTCAGTGGAAGGCTGCTTGCCTTGGCCTCCCACGTGCTTTGATATTTTCAGACACGACTCTCATTTTATTCAGCAGTGCTCCAGTCAGTCATTAGAGAATTCATCCCGGAATCAGCCCATCACTTGAATATCCAAGGATATGCTTGAGCCCATATTCAAGGAAGATAACCCAATAGGCTTTGCTCTGCCCCCTCTAGTCCCTGTCCCTTCATTAAGTCAGGTGACCAAAAGCATGTTTGAAGAGCCACCCTGTCTCCACTGAGCTTCCCTGAGTTAAGATGTTCAGTTTTATGTCACTCTTTCATGGTAGACAAGTATAAAAAGCATCATAAAATGACTTTCTGTGTCATTTGTAGAACTGTAGTTGAAGATTTTGTCCATCATATTTCCTAATATGAACATGCACTGGGTTGACAGATGCCCCTTAATCAGCCATGTGACCAAACCTGCTCTCTCAGGACACCAGTCCTTGGGGGACATCTTCAAAGTGGACGAGCTACGTGTGCTGTTGCTCTAGTAAGAGCCGAATTCAAGAAAATTTCACCGGCTTTTTGGAAATCAGTGGAAGGTTTCCCAGTAAAAACTTGATTTATCTTTTTTTTTTTTGAGGGCAATATAGAATGTTTCAACCACGTTTAAAATTATGAATGGTGAGCGTAATTCCTGTTCGGTAAATCTAAAATAGATTTTCAAATATCCTTTTCTTCTGTTGTGGAGAAAAATTACAAGGGAGAGGGAAACAGAAAGGATGAGAGACAGGAGGGACAGAGAAATAATTAAAATACATACCAAATTCCAGAAAGGCAAAGCACTGCTCATGTACCGGTCTGCTTGCCTCCCTCCCTCCCTCCCTGCTTTCTTCCCTTCCTCCCTCACTTTATCTTTCTCTCTCTGCCTCCTTTCTTCCCTCCTCCCCTCCCTCTCTCTTCTTTCCTATAAAATAAAGTCAAACCTAGAAATACCTTTTATTTTTAGGTAAATAATATTTTAATACCATCTAAAATTTGTAATGGTTGATCCTCTTAAAATCCTTTTCCTTTTGAAAGGAGGACAATTAACATACTGCTTGGAGAAGGCAGATCAATTTCAGAGAGGAAATGGAGTGATAACTATCTTGAGGCCTTTTAAGATACTATGAACTATCCAGAATTTTAAAGCCTGGTAGCAGTTCTGCTGCTTTGAGACACAAGTGGAATCATCTTGGCTGTTGGTCCTGAGCCTGGATAAAATGTAAGCATCAGGCTGATCTGAGCCCAGGGGCTGATTGCCTGCCACTGGCCGCTCATGCGTCTCAGCAATGCCCTCAGCCCTGGGAAGAGGCTCTCAGGCTGCAGGTGTAATCACGGGGTAGCAAAGACTGGGGACATTTAAAATGTTTTTTATTTCTATTTTCAAGAAAGCAATGTATCACATGGAACAAAATTCAAAAGGTAGAAATAGAATATTAAAAAAAGAAATTGTAGCACATTATACACATTATCTTGCCTGTTGATTTTTTCCCCCAATTAACACTGCATCTTGTAGATAGTTCCATGTCTTTACCTATAGAGTTACCTCATTCGTTATAATGGTGCATATTGTTCCACATTATAGACTATTTTATGTAAAAGGTTGGTGCCAGTCTCTTTACAAACAATCCTGAAATGACTGTCTTTGCACATGAACAAAATGTATTGTAGGAGCTAATCGGTGATGAATCTTGTTAATGGTCAGTGTTAATGTTCCATCTCCTTATCAATATTTTATTCCCCTCAGACTCTTCTGTCTCTTTCTCCTTACCACCACCAACAGTAATAACTTAATAAATTGAAAATGTATTGATTTAAATGGAAGTCAAATTGACATCCATGTTTATATCCATGACTGTTCCTCTTTCTTTCTAATTAAAGTCCCGTATTTAGCTGTATCTCCTTCATTTCTAATGTCAAAAGATAATTGAGACAAGTTCCCTGTAAGGCTTGTAACAACATATTCCATTTTTGATTAGGAGCTTCCACTTAGAAATAAAGTCATAATTCGTTTTCAGGAAAGAACAGGCACAGAAAGCAGATAGGCCTGGCCTTACCCTGGTGCCAGCCTGTGTGGTGTGCTGAGGAGGCTCTTGTGGGGGTAAGACTGGTGTTGGTCTGGGACAGATTGCAAGGGGAGGTCTGGCCCGTCAGGCACAGCTGAGCAGAGGGCCCGGTCATTTATCACTGTCACGGGGGTGGAGACGGGGGAAGGGGAGTCACTGGACCATTCCTGCCCATCGGCGGCCTGACGGCAGACGCGCTTCACTCAACTTCCAGGCAGATGCTGCGCCGTCAAGGGGCTCTCTCCTGCTGGAGGCCACTGACCTGGTCACAAGGAATGAGGAAGGAGACCACGGCTTGCTACGGCGCTTTGCTCAAGCCCTGCGCCGCTTCCTCTCAGGGTGTGTATACAGTTTGTGTAAGAGCATAATCAGTGGTCTTAGAGGCATACACCGAGGCTCCAAAGTGTTACTAGACTCTGTTGATGGGATGAGAGCATACCTCTGTGGGGCTCATGCTTTAATTACATTTCCAGGACTTGGAGGCTCTGCACAGCGCTGATTATTTTCATACGGGCAAACGCTGTAGTAGACGTGGAGGGGACTAAAGCAGCACAAGCCGGGGACACCAAGTCTTTGAAGGGCAACGATTTTTACAACAATACTAAAAAGTATGATCTCTGTGTGATCCTTTATAGATACATTTAACATTCATCTTCAAAATCTAAAATATGTTTTAGGATCAATAGGAAACGTACCTTAGAAATCATTTTGGTGTACAGCCACCTTTATTTATTTACTTATTTATTTATTTTTGGCTGTGCTGGGTCTTCGTTGCTGCGCGTGGGCTTTCTCCAGTTGTGGTGAGCGGGGGCTACTCTTCGTTGTGGTGCGCGGGCGTCTCTTTGCGGTGGCTTCTCTTGTTGTGGAGCACGGGCTCTAGGCGCGTGGGCTTCAGTAGTTCTGGCACGCGGGCTCAGTAGTTGTGGCTCACGGGCTTAGCTGCTCCGCGGCATGTGGGATCTTCCCGGACCAGGGCTCGAACCCGTGTCCCCTGCACTGGCAGGCGGATTCTTAACCACTGTGCCACCAGGGAAGTCCCTACAGACACAGTTTTTAACACAACTGTTTTCAACACTGTTATTCACGGAGATGTCACATTCATCAAGCTGACATGTAGATTTTAATCCTTCAAGTAACCTTATTTTAAATGGAATTTCTAGTCTCAAGATTGTCTAATTTTGGTAGTCATTAGGAATTACATGTGTTAAGAGGAGGCAGGGAGATTTCATAAAAGTCAGGTGGAAATTTTTCCATCAATTAATATTATATGCTTATCACAGATGCCTAAATTAGACATGATTCTTAAATGTGGTAATTAATAACAGTATTACACGAGTGAAAATGGAATTCTTCTGAAAATGAAATGAATGATGATGGAATGCTTTTCTTGGGATAATGCAGTGTGAGTCGGGAACTCATGCTCGTCTGATAATCATGGGGTAACAGGATGTGTTAAAGAGCTGTAGGCAGTGCCGCTGACACAGGAGCCTCCGTAGGTGTACCTGGTCGGCAGCTCTAACAAGTGGGGCAGGCGGAGTGCTGGTCAGTGAAGGATGAAGAGAAGGCAGGCGTTGTCTTACTATCTTACTGCATGACCGACAGTAAGCCCAGTGCCTGGCACATAAGCCATGTTCAGTCATTGTTTCCTGAACTGTGATGTTATTTGGATGGAATATGGATCCCTGTGCCTGGACTTGCTGGAGCAGATATGTCCCCCCAAGTCCCTCTGTCAGCCTTCTTTCCTCCTTCCCCCACACGCCTGCCCATGAGTTCATAAGCTCCGGAGCCCTGCGCATCTCGGCAGCAGTGGCCTCATCAGGGAATTTAATAAGGCAGTCACGCAGCTGGGTCGAGTTGGTCCTGAAGTCCCTGAGCGTCTCCGGAGCTGTTCACCCAGGGGGCCTTGTGTTAAGGAGCAAGCGAGCGTTCGAGGTACTTAAAACCCTGGAAGGAAGAGGGTCCTCATGCCATCAAGCAGGAAGTGATCTGCTCATCGGTTTTTCTCACTTAAGAGAGTTTCAGTGGTTTCTCTTGCTCTGTCTCCTTCTCAAAGAAAACAGAGGAATGGGACTCAAAGGAAAACATTTAGATTTGTACAACTTGAAAATATACCTAATAGGATGTAGATTTCCTCTTTTGTCTTGCTATTCTCCACTTAACTCTATGTTATTACTATTTCCTGACACCGTGGAAGAAACCTTTTTATGATCATACTTTTAAAATTATGAGGTAATATTGCATCTGAGGACTGTGCTACAATTTACTTCATTATCCCCCTTTTGTTGGGCCATATAGCTTTTTTATGGATTTTCACTGTTACAAACAATTCTGCTGTAAACATCTTTGGAAACCTTTGCCTCACTTCTGATTATTTCCTAAGGTAGAAATAATTTAAAAGCTTTTGACATTCTTGATGCATATTGCCAGACTACTTTCCAAATAGATTGTAGCATTCCCACTTCCATAAACAGTATATGAGAAAGCCTGTGTCTCTACACCCTCATTGGTACTTGGCATTGGTTTTGTAATTTTGCCATTTTCACGAATTAAAAATAGTATCTCATTGTGTGGTTGAGCATCTACTCATGTATGTGTTTGTTATTGATATATTTAATTTTTTATGTGTAGTCTGCCTTCCTATCATTCTCCACTTTCTCTCTGGCAGTGGAATCACTGTCTTTTACAGAATCATGGAAGCCTGCTTAGGAACGTACGGAAATAATTCTGACACTGTTTTCTAGGGCATCTGGTCCACCTCCTGCCCTCTCATTGTGGGCATCCCTGTGGTCACTCTCCTTTACTCTCCTGTACCGTCTTGTGGGGACACAGCAGGATCATTCTGGGCCAGTTTTCCTTAGGAACAGGAAAGGGCTGGTGTCTGAGGCCTTGTGCACTTGGCGTTGCTGTTCTGGGTTTAGAGTCACACTCGTGGTCTTGTGCCCTGAGCAGACCTCAGAAAACACAGCAGGCACATCACGAAAAGTAAAAATGTCCTCTGCTTGCATAATGCTTTATTTTTAAAACATACTCTCATCCTCAGCTCACTCTTCTGGCCAGAAATCTCCTCTTAGGATTTCTCTCAATAAATTTGTTGATTAAATGGATCTCCTTGAGTGTAGGGTCTATGAAGTTTATCTTTCTTCCCACAGCAGCTGGTACCTGGCACGTACTAAACACGTAACTGCTAGTGGGTCTGAGCCGTAAGCTCCACCATTTGGAGCTGATGCCTCACCAAACGTGTCCTCACTGAGGCTGAGCCCAGCCTTGCTCTGCCCTGTCCTGCCCCGTCACTGTGCCATTCGGGCTGTGCTGCAGGGGGACCCCGGAGGCGCAAGGCTGCCTGAGCCCGAGGAATCACCACCTTCACTGGCCAAGAGCTGGTCTTCAGTTTGTTGTCCCTGGAGCAAAGGGAAAAGGCATTAACTGGAGGAAGGACAGCGGCTGGGGCATAAGGATAAAATCCTCAATGACAGGTGAATTTTTGTTTTAGTGCTACTATCTAAAATGTTCTCATCTGATTTTCCTGCCCTTTCCATCACGTATTTTTTGCTTTTAGGGCGGCTCCCACTTAGATACACAGTCACTGGTCACCATGGGAGGAAGGCAGTGCGGGCTGGCCCTCCTCACCCCCTGGAGCTCTGAGGGGAGCGCTCGTCTCCGGGTGTTCACAGCAGTGGGGGACCTTCGTCTCATTCGCGCCGTTGCCTTTGCTGGGGACTCCTCTCCAGCCTCTCCTAGCCACAGACTCCACCTCCCTCTAGTCGTGTACCTCACCAATCAGTAGGAAGGACTCCAGCTTCCTTGGACACAGGATGGGTGGACAGCAGAGGTCGGCCCTCCCCGTAACTTGCCCACCGCCATGTAACTTCCCCCCTCCCCCTCCTCACATACAGAGTAGACCCTGGATTAACATTCACCTTAAAACACCATAGCCAAAGTAACAGGCACTGTAAGGAACAAAAATATGGTAGAAGCACAGTGCCTCTGGGCAGAGGGGGCCAGAAGCATCATCGCCTGCCCTCTCCCAGTGCACCTGTCCTATATTTGGGTGACTGGGCTGCAGGTGCATCCCCAGAACTCCTGCTGCCCTTTCTTTCCAAATCAACAGTCATCAGTTCATCCTTACAGCGCTGTGAAGGGCACCTTGGCAGGACCAGGGCCCAGGATGCTTAGTCAGTGTGATCAAAGGACCCTCTGCTGGAGACAGAGCCTCGTCCAAGGCTTAGGCTTGTGGGCCAGATATGAACCCGCCTTAGTTCCAGTCTGACTTGTCCTTGAGACACCAGGGATTTGGGATCTAGAGAAAGAGCCACAAGGAAACAGACAAGGGAAGGGACAGTGAGACCATGTTTGGTTTGGGGGCCTGACAGATTTGTGTTACCTTATTCGTGAAATAAATGCACTCTTACTCCAGCCCCAAACTGAACCTAATCACCACCGATGAGCTTCATAGCGGCGTGAATGACTGATAGTAACACAGGACGAGTATGTGTTGGGTTTTGTGGGGTGAATAACATGACAGGGAGGGGCAGGCACCACTAGATGGTCTGCAGCTCTGAGGCTTCAGTCCAATATACAGCTGTTCCAGTCCTGGGATGATTTTGCGCCCAGCAGTGGACCTGGACTCCCAGGACAGCAGCAGCAGTTCCTGGGATCTCCAATTAGGTGGTGTCGCCATGGTCACCTAGACTGGAGGGGCTTGGCCCTACAGGAGAATCCTGAGGACCTGGGGGCCCACCCTCCAGTCCCCCACTTCCCTGCCATTTACCTATAAGTCCCTCCGACAGCCTTACCCAGAAGATAGGAATTTTAGCTCTCAGCTTGAGCACAGGACGTGGTGCTAATCACCGGTTGGTTTATGTCTGCATTTGCATTACTGCAGGTGCATTATTGAACTGTTTTATTGTATTTTTCTGAAGGAAGAAAACAGTCATAAAGTCTGAAGTGCATTAGACATTCATAAAGCAAAACAAAACAAGAAACAGTGTCAGTATCATCTTCTAAAGCTTTTTAAATGACCCCCAAATCCCCTTCAAAATCTCTCCGATAGTTGACTTTGACCCAATTGTGCTCTAATTAACCTCGCTGCTCCTCGAGCACTGGGCTTTCAAGATAAATGGAAATCTGTTCCTCGTCCTCACATGCCCTTGACCGAGGACACGTCATGGCCATCAGTAGAGGTTGTCTTCCTGGAGCGTGGGGCTTTAGAACATGCTCCCACGGAGCCCAACCAGCCAGATGGGAGGCGTCCACCCTGCTGTGGCCAGGCAACAGATGTCCCTGTCACAGACCCCCTCCTGTTTCCGTGTCATGCTCTGCTGGTAATCAATAGTTAGTGCCCAGTCAATGAGTGACTTTTCTGTTTAGTCAGTTTGATTGTTTCTGTGGTGAAATGTGCCACCAATTTTGAAAAAAAAAATGACAAATGCTGATTAGGTTCCCAGGTGAGTCTCCCCACCCCCAGTCTTATTTGACCTTTAGAATATGTTTAAAGGGTCTCTGGTTCTTTGGCCCCCAAGTCCTGTACTTGCCTCAGCAGAGTTTCAATGGGAAAATGCCCTCGGTTTGCAGGACTGGCACTGCCATTGCTTGGTTTTTAAAAACTCCGCGTTCTCTCCTCATGGAATGGAAAGTAGCGCTCAGATTTTCCTCCATTCTTTTATCAGTAAAGCTGTGTAGAGTTTTGGAGATTTTCAAAGAGTCTTTTTAAAAATTGCCATGTATTATGTAGAAATGAGAAAGAAAATGGCTTTTCTTTGTACCATCTTTCTGTTCTATTCACTTAGACCAGGAATAACAAAGTGATTTCATCACACATGCCCCCCCCCCCGAAGGAATAAGAGACTCTGTGGGGTGCTAAGTTGAGAAAAGATTTTGTGGTCATATTTGGGGATCATGAAAGTCTGCTGTGATTGGTTAATGATGTCTGCCATGGGCATGAAAGCGGAGGAGAAGTAAATATGTGCCATGTATTTGTCATTCCTGACTCAGATCTTGTGAAAAACAAAGTTCACATGTAAATGGTAATACTAGCCTAACAGTTAAGTAATGTGTACTGCATGCCAGGCACTGTTCTAAGTGCTTTACATGTATGAATTCATTTGATTCTCAAAGCAACCCACAAAGTGGGTACAAATGAGTAAACCCTTACAAATGAGGAAACGGAGGCACGAGGAAACGGAGGCACAACGAGGCTAAGTTGCTAAGCCGAGGTCATACAGCTAGGAAGGGGAAGAGCTGAGATTCAGGGTCAGGCAGTTTTGTTCCTTAGCCCTGGATACTGTGCTGTCTCTCCTTGGCTAATGCTGTGTCTTTGCTGTCCAGGGACTGATGTAAGGCTCAGCTGTGGTTCAGAAGAAAATGCAAAATCAAGTTAATAGGGCTTGTTATCTTTGGGCCTCAGGCTCTAGAATGAAAGATAAGACAGAGTCCCGGGGAACTTTGGCACTGAGGAGAGGGTTGCGTGTGAATCCTCCTTCCTCTCCGGGTAGGATTTCCAATCTTTCCACATCCATTTTCTCAGATGAGAGTAGGTGGATGGGAAGGGAAGAGGAGTGGCATTTAAGGACTAGAACAGAGGAGTTCCTTGATCTCCAGGCCACCTGGTTGGGGAGACTCTGAGTGGCCATTTTCAATGATCATTTTTATGTAAGGGACACATGTACATATAAAGAGAGAGAGATATGTTTAGCGTATCAAATAATATATCTTTCATAATGGCTGAAGAGAGACTTTTTAGTAGTTTGTTTTCCTTCGTTAATTTAGCAACTATTTATTGAACACCTGTGCTGGGTCCCACAGTGTGCTGTAATTGTGGAAACAGTGAACCAATATGAGCCCTGCCTTCTCTGAGCTTGTAGTCTACTTGCTGGAATAATGACTAAGTGTAAGGTGCAGCTCTGACTGTAGTAGAGGGAATGAGGGAGTGAGGTGGCCGGACCATGTGGGTTTTTGAAGCTGCATTAAAGAGTTCTGACTTTAGCCTAAGAGCAGTGGGAAGCCATGGAAAGTGGGGTAGAGGGTCGGGGACTTTGTGTTATATAATCTGAGTTAAAAGATAATTGTGGCGACACCGAGAAGAATGAATTAGAAAGGGGATGTGGAAGACCTAGAGGTGCTTGTAGGAGTGCAGGCAAGGAGGCCATAGGAGGTGGGACTAGGGTGGCCTGGATGGTGAAGGGAAGAAGGGGAAGGACTCTAAAGATATCTGGAAGGCAAAATTAGACAGATTTGGTGATAGATTAGATATGGGTAGCAAGGGAGAGAGAATGGGCAAGGATGCCTAGAAAGTAGGAGGATGGTGGTCCTATTCCCAGAGGTAGGGATGCTGGAAGAGGGTCAGGTTTGGAGTGGAAGGTTATCCTGCTGCATTGGAGGTACTTTTGAGCTGTCCCAGAGGAGAAGTCAAATAGGCCACACTCTTTATGGTAAGTGTGTAGTGTTTCGACTGGACTATACATAAGTCCTGATGGACTGTCTTGGGAAACTAAGTACTGCAGAAAAACTTTTGGAAATCTATAATTTTGTAGACTTTAAAAATCCAAACAAACATATTTTCGTCTAGGAAATAAGAATCTGACAAAGACAATTGATAGAGATAAATATCTTGCATAATCTTCCTAGTTATTTTTGTTTTTGCATATTTCTCTGCCAGTCTTTTCCCGTAAGCATTCACATTTTTGTTAGTTGTTATTATAGTCTACATTCAGCGTGTAATAGAATTGTTTTCCCTTACTGTTATCCCAAATATTTTTTCACGTTTCAATGTATCTCTCAAATTCTATATTTAAAATGTTGCCTGATAGTCCATGCTTGTGATAAATCGTGAATTATAATTTTCTAAGCTGTTTCTCTGTTTCTGGATATTTAGTTGCTTTAAAGATTTCTTTATTACCAGTAATACCTTAATAAATATTTTTATGTCTACCACCTTTTTTTTTTCTCACGCATTTTTCCTTAGATTAAATTTTTATGAGTGGGATTAGTGGGTTAGAGTTTGAATGGGTTTACAACTCTTGATATGTGTAAAGGCAAACGTTTTAAAACCTCTGACAGGGGCTTTGGGGTCCTAACTGTAGAACAGACCTGTGGCCTCCATGTGGAGACCCATCACATTCCTTTGGATTCAGTAACGAATGGTCCTAACCATATCTGAGCACTGTCCAAGGTCCCAGGGCCACCTGTGACCTTCCCTCTTGCATCTGCTGATGGTGCCAGGCTTGTTCTCTGGTTCAGCCTGGCTCCTCGCCTTCTCCCAGCTATTCTGTCTGTTCTTCAGGTAGTGCCACCATTCCTCAAGAATCCGTGGAAGCCGCTGAACTGACGGTATCCTGAAGGGATCGTCTAGCTAGGCTGAGCCTCGTAAGCCTTCAGGTTCTAAAATATTTGCAGTAGTGCTGCGGAGGCTGCCTAGGGTTCCTATGGATTTGGATGGGGTTCTCAAGATCTTCCGTGACCTGGTGCCTGCCTACCAATCCCTCCTGAAGTGCCATTGCTTCTCAACATGTCTCCTCTGCTGCACCCAGACTAGACTCTAGTCTGGCCCAGGATGATGCCTTGGTTGCATCTACTCCTGGCTCTCACTCGAGTTGCTCCCTCACCCTCTGCCTTTCCAAACCCTGCTCCTCCTTTTAGACTCGACACTAGTTGCAGTTCCTCCAGGCCCTGGCTCTGCCTTGCAGCTTGCTGTCCCTCTGCTGCAAACTCTTACAGTACCTTTAGTCCCCACTCCAGGACTTAGCACACAATTGTAAGCTTTCTGGTTAAGTTCACTCTTGAAATTTTTACCTCTTGAAGATAATTGTACACTCCTTGAGGGCAAGAGCCTCTAGATGCCTCAGAGCCTAGCTTTGGTGCTGAGCCCTGTGCAGAGCTCAATAAATCTAATGTGACCCACGAAATCAAAACATAAGCACACCATGATGCAGTGTCAAAGTGTTTTAGACATTCTTTTCTTATGTATTTTCAACATAAATGCCCATATTCAGACATTCCTGAGGATCTTCTTAGACTACTCGTAGATGGACCATGCTCAGATCTTCTCTATCTGGTTGCAGTTTGGGGGTTATAAAAATAAGTTCGTGTTGGAAAACCATAAGCTGGTCCCTTTTTGTTTCTAAGTCCTTGATATGCACTCGGGTGGGAAGGGTGATTGGTGGAGGTGACGAGGGTGGATGACAAGTAGTAAGAAACACTGGAATGCAAGCCTGTCTGGTCGTTAAAAGGCAAGCGTCTCTGGCCCCTGGAACAGTGCTTGACTTGTGAAATGATGTCTTCTGGTATTCTGGTTCTTGAAAAATTGGTCCCAGGCTTACCCTGCTGTCTTTACAGCTCACTTTACTTCTGGTCATCAGGAGTCCTCAGGGGAAGCCACCTCAATGCACCCTGGAATCCCGAGCTGTCCTTGTTGTCCAGGGCATGGCCTGGCACACAGGGGACCCTCTGGCCGGGAGTCAGGAGCTTCCAGGCTGGGCTGGCTCTGCTGCCCCCCGCTGCATGGCTCTGCACGTGCTTGGGTCTGGGCATGCTCACTTGTAAAATGCCATGCCTGAATCAGGCCATCTCTAGGCTCTTTTGTAACTGAGATTAAAAACAAAATAGTTGAAACTCTCTTAAGAGGGTGAGCTTTGGTACCGTTGCTAGCTAAAAATGAGAACTGGGCTCTCTGACACATTTAATGACATGTGTTAGTATGTGTGTAGAACTTTACACTTAACTTGCATTTCTTTCTTTCTTTCTCTTTTTTTTTTTTCTAGCCAAACATCATGTCAATGGCAACAGAACAGTTGAACCTTTCCCAGAGGGAACACAGATGGCTCTATTTGGTAAGATAACAACTCTGAAAGAAAACCCAAATTGTGTGCAAAGACTAGTGCCAAGTTTCTGAGTTTTAGCAAGTGTCCTCAGGGCTTCAAAATCTGGGCTCTTCTAGATATTTACAAGTCGTTGCAGCCAAAAAACTATCAAGTTCTTAGTATATCTGGGATCAGAAAAGCTCATTCTATAGAATTTAGTATGCTTTCCTTTCTCACTTTGCAAATCAAATATCAAACTGTGTATTTACTATTTCTTATGTCCACACTGTGAATTAACCTGATAATTTAGGAGTTGAGTTTTTCTTTCCCAGGAAGGATTTTTTTCATATATATATATATATATATATCTTTATTAAAGCTGGGATTCAAGGAGTTTTGAGATGTTATTCCACAAAAAGCAATAATCAATCTAATTGAATGGTCTCTTTCTCTTCCATTATGAATTGAGCATATTCCTTTGTTTGTTTGTTTCTTCTGCTTCCTTCCCCTTAGCCTTTAGACAGATTCTATCATCTCTTTCATCCTAAAAACCCGAATTCCCCTTTCTTCATGCCCCCCTCCAGCTTCCGTCTTCCCCTGGTCCTGATGGAAGTCTCCTACAAGGGCTTTTGATGTAAAACTGCTTTAGGCATTGAAGTGTCTTTGAGCCAGAAATTAGCCTCCTGACAACACTGTCTCTAAATTAGCATATTCAGGATAAAATGTTTCCCTAATCCCAGAGTTAGTCATCACTGATGATTAACAGTTGGAGAGTTATGAAACAGGGACCCACTTCTGCCTAGGTGTTTGTAAATCTTGCTCTGTATGGGCTGTCACCTTTTAAAATGTACTGGTTAGTGATTAGGAGTTATTATGTTCAGAAATTTAAATGGAGGGCTTCCCTGATGGCGCAGTGGTTGAGAGTCCGCCTGCCGATGCAGGAGGCTCGCGTACCCCAAAAAAAAAAAAAAAAAAGGAAATTTAAATGGAGAATTTGGTTTTTGAAGAAAAAATCATCAATGGTCACTATAAGATGTCGGCTAACTATTTGATTTGTTAACTTTCCTCTGAGAAATTATGTTCAGATGATGCCATCTTACTTAAGTTGTAGGCCTAGCACAGTGTCTGTTACCAGGAGACAACAAATGTCACATCAGTGTTCAAAGGGTTCTTTTGATGATTTCTTTTTTGTCTTTCAGATTTGTGAACCCCTAGAAACTAGGTTAGAAATTAGGTTTCATGTCATACTGAGAAATGTAAAATGAGACTGACCTGTCATAGATTTCCCCCTGTTGTGGTATTGGAGGAAAGCCTCCTTCCCAAAGGACTGATGACATTGTTTGCCACAGAATTGGAAATATCAGTGAATAAAGCTCTGTGGCGAGATTTTTATTACTATTATTTTGTCAAAGGTTTGGTTTAGAGTGGCTTTCCTAAAAATCCTAACCCAAGGCCTTCATTGTTTGACTCTGGGCAAGCAAATCCCCCCTCCAAGCCTCAGTTTTCTCACCTGTAGAATGGGAAGGCTGATGGGGTGCTCTGAGACCCTTCCCTTGGCTTCTGCATCTTCCATACTTGGGGCTGAAGCCTCATCTGGCCTCAGGCAGCCCTGGGAAGCCCACTGTGAATGGCCAAGGGGTGTGGTTTGAAAAGAAATGAATCCTGTGCATAATTTCTACCAGTGCAGAACTATACAGGTGATAAAATAGAACATCTCTTGACATCTAGGGATTTTTGCCTTATTAGCACTGCTGTTTGGCTCTTCCAGATACTTAAATGAAGGCCTCTGTTTTGGTTAAGTGTGTGCAAGCATTTTATATTTGTGTTTTCAAAACTGTCCTCACTTGATATGCCTTGTCCACCTGGCCTGCAGTGGAGTGAGGGAGTGGATGGGTTTTGGGGTGGGCTTCTGTCATTTGGGTTGTTTATAGCTGTACTGAAAAAGTCAAACTAAGTGCACCTCTTTGACATATCTTGGGCATTTAATCCTCTCAGCACCTTGTAAAGCTGGTAGGATTACATAATTCCCTTCTCAGAGAGCTCACATGATTTATCACAGGTCTCTCAGCCAGAGATGGTGGAGCTTGAATTTGAGCCCAGGTCTAACAGGCCGGAAGTCCACGCTCTTTTTACCATGTCCCCTGACTCTTGGCCTGGTTACAGGAGTCCTGGGAGAGTCTGGTAGAGTCAGAAATGCCTTTCAGCTGGATCCATGCACAGAAGCATGATTTCCAGCCAAGCCAATTTAGCAAATTGATTTGTGAATTTCTGTGCATTCCCAGAGTGCTCTGAAGGACTCTGGAGACACAGCTTTTGCCAGGAAAATACTGCTTTTTAGAGTGACGTCTCCTACTATTTATCGTTTTCCCCCATTTGATTTCAGTAGCAGGTATCAATGTGCAGGAGAATGTCTTACATTGACTTGACTGTGAGATCACCAAAGCAACAGTGGCACTTTCTACATGTCCAAACTCGTTCTTCAGCCTGGGAAGTCAGTATTTTATGCCAAAAGAGTATCACCAGTTTCAATTTCATTGTCTATTGGTTAATCATTTGAATGTACCTTACAGAATGCTGTCTAAATAGAAACGTTTAAATTTAATCCATTCTGAAAGTGGCCACTGAACGAACGGCCATTAGCATTTAGCTTAGGGTGGATGATGTAAGGAAGGGTAGAGTGAGGGTCAAGGGCAGGCTCCGTTGTGAAAAATGTATGAATGTGTTATTATATCAAGTGACCAGAGAATATATAGATGGCTCCTTAAAAGCTATTTCTGGCATGTAATCTTCACAGATTATTTTTAAAACAAAAAGACGTTCATTTTTTTCAGGTTTTCTTTCATGGCCCAGTCAGTTTTATCCTTGTCTTGTTTTTCTGTGATCACGGTTTTTTAGCCTTTCTGTTGCCCTTTCCTCTCCTCTGCACTTTAGGACAATGATAATGAGGGTAATAGGCCTGCTGTCCTAGTGGGCTTCTACTTGTCTGTGTGTGATGCTCTGTTTCAAGTCAGTGGGAGCCCCTTTTTTACAGGCCGGAGAAGCGGAACTGAACATTTTGCAATTACTGAATGTCTTTGTTCCAGGTGGCTGAGTGCCCTATGTCTGCCATCCCTTTAATCCCACCACAGCCCTGTGAAGTGGGCATCACTGTGCTCTTTTAGAGACAGAGAAACTGAGGCACCCGAAGATGAAAGAAATATGGTCAAGTAGAGGGAATGCTTTCTCTGGCATGAGGACATCCACGTGACACCAGCATGCTGTGCCTGACTTAGAAAGGTCCTCTCTGGCTTGCCATAACTTCAGGAAAGTGACTCCTCCGTCCTCGCAGAGAGCAAGCCTCCGGCCTCTCTGTGGTGGTCGTGCTTAAGCACGGAGCAGCTATTCACTTTATTAAAAGTACTCCATAGTCAGGAAGATTTATCATTTCCAAATAAAATAGACATTTATTAATTGAGGAGAGTACAGAGAAGTCAGGGGTTGGGGGCTCCAGTCTTAATTGGTGACGAGTTTTAGTACAGTTTGAAAAAATGAAATACAGCTTTTAAAAACTTCCGAGTTCAGCACTTGACCATAACACTTATCATCCAAACTAGGATACTTTTGAGAGTGAAAAGGGTGCTGGTAAAAATTATGTTAAAATAATGAGGTACGCAGCCGGAGGACTTCAGGCACATGGGATATAATGTCGCCCTCTAATGAGAGTGTATATTATAAGACATGGTGTCAAGAATAATAAATACACATTGAGTAAAGTTGAAGTTGAAAAATAATGAACTTAGAGATATAAAATGAAATAAACAAATGAAAAAATTCCAACGCAGTAGACTTACATTATGTACCGTATAGCATCAACACCAGTAGTTACACTAACTTCCAGGATTTTACTCAGTAAATATTGTTATATTCTTTCTGAATGACTTGAAATGAACAGTTAATTCATATTTATAAAACCTGGCTGGTAGCATTTCAATAAGAGATGGGGAATTATCTGATTATACCCTTGCAATTCTAATATTGTACTAATACTGTCCAATGATGTAGGGCAATGAACTCTCCATCAGTAGAGGTATTCAAATGAGAGATCGTTCCTACCCAGTTGGGAAGTGGAAGTAAATAGCCTTTAAGATCCTTTCTTCTCAGTTAATGAGAATTTTCTCTGTTTCAGAGTGTTAAACCTCTTTGGAAAAATTACTCCTAACTCTAAATTCTTTGATTGTATCATTTAGAAACCCATATCCCGGCTGTTTGGTGAGAGGTAAAATTCTGCAGTGAGAAACTGTAGTGGTCAGGAATTGATGGATACCAAGCAACCACAGCAGAAGTACCTCTGCGAATTCTTAGGGTCGCTGTAGGTTCTTAGGGGCTCCTACTAGCCTGATGGCGATAGCTCTGGGAACTCAAACCACTGTAAAACCTGTTCTCTATGTCAGGTTCTCTTGGGCTCTTCAAACAAGAGGGAGCAAAAGACAATCCAAGACATCATGAAAGTGTGCTATGATCTTGTTACACTTCTCTGTTTTTAACCAGGGGGCCAAGATTTGCTAGACTCTTTCCTGACTAGCTGTGTGGAAGGACTGATCGCAGAGCAGAGGCCAGTGGCTGTCAGAGGCCCATAGGCAGGCCTCACTCTGGGAGACTCACCTTCTGTACCCCAAGGGAGAAGAGATCAGTGTCTGTAAGATGAACCAATCATAAGATATTTCCCCCCCACCCCAACTTGAATTAGAGGTGAATTAGAAACAGCCACAGTTACTTTGTCTGCCAGCCAAGAAAACAGCATTGAAAGCAGCAGGCAATACGTCCGACTTCAATGGAAAATATATTGGTGTCTCATTGGCTAGGATCCAACATTATGTTGGTAAATAATCAAATCCCGGTGTGGCATTTTTCTCCCTGAACCTTGACTGAAAACTATTGAAGACCGTTCTGTGAGCTGTGGTGCTGCAGTCACTCATTCTAGGAAAAAGGCCAGAAAGAATGACTTTGAAATGTGTTTGTAATTAACTAAACAGTCTAAATTCACAAGATCGTTAGAACAGCAGGTTGCTAACTGGCGCAAACTTCTTAAGTGAGGAGGCATTTGGGGAAACGAAAATAGGCCTTCCTTCCATGGTGATCTGAAGCACCTTTAAGGGACAGTAAATGGTCATCTGGAGACATGTAGGACACATTTTATTTTATGTACCTTTTTTGCGTGTGTGATGATCACATTTCGTTTTTGAGTATGAAAAGGTCTGATGATAATGTAGGCAAAGGGGAAGAGACTTTTCAGAGCCTGTGTTGAAAAGTCCTTTTGGTTTGTGTGGCACTGCACGGGATGGCCCTGGTCCTGCTCGAGAAGGCACAGGCGTGGTGTTGGAGAGGGTGTCCTGGAGTGGGGAGGGTGACAGCGTGGCAGCAGGAGTGCGGGTGGGGATTTCTGTGCCAGGAGAAAGGAACTTCACCCCGAGTAGAAAGGAGTGGGTCAAATAGTGTCTGACAAAGTAACACTTGTCTGGAGAGCACGTATCCATCAACCTCAACCACATAGAATGCTTGTAAGAACCAGAAAGTAAGCACGCCCTGCCCACCACAAGTTGCGGAGAAGTCCCCAGAGAATTCAGAATTCACTGAGAGGTCTTTGGAGTCAGATCCTGGTGTGTGACTTTAGACAAGTTTCTTGGGCCTTGCTGTAAAATGAAATAAGGGAAAATTAAAATATATATAAGAAATGGCAAAATAACATACATTAGAATTAGGTGAATATTAGACCAAAGAAAATTATGAGAAGTAAACTATGCAAAGAGGGCATGCTATAATACTATATAATTTATAAAACTGGGTCACAGATGTGACTCTGTATTTCCTAGCGGCAACACGAAGATCAGTTGGTTGTGTGATTGGTTTCAGTTTTTTAGAACTGTGGTAAAATATACATAACATAAAGTTTACCATTTTAACCATTTTTAAGTGCACTTAAAAAGTGCATTCACATTGTTATGCAGCCGTCACCACCACCCATCTCCTGAACTTTTTGTCTTTCCAGAGTGAAATTCTATACCTATTAAATAATAACACTCAATTTCCCCTCCCCACAGGCTGTGCAGCCACCGTTTGACTTTCCTTCTCTATGAGTCTGACTACACTAGGTACCTCATATAAGCAGAATCCTACACTATGTGTCCTTTTGTGACTGGCTTATTTCACTTAGCATAGTGGCCTCAAGGTTCATCCAAGCTGTGGCATGTGTCAGAATTTCCTTCCTTCTTAAGGCTGAGTCATATTCCATTGAGTGCACATACCATATTTAGTGTTCACCTGTCAGCGGACACTTGAGTTGCTTCCACATTTTGACTATTGTGAATAATACTGTTATGGACATGAGTGTACAGATATCTCTTTGAGACCCTGCTTTCAGTTCTTTTGGCAAATACATCCCGAAGTGGAATGGCTGGATCATGTGATAATTCCGTTTCTTTTTTTTGAGGAACCCCTGCATACCATTTTCCACAAAGATTGAATCATTTTACATTCCCATCAGCAAAGCACAGGGTTCCAATTTCTCCACATTCTTGACAACACTTGTTATTTTTATTTGTTAATAGCCAGCCTAATGGGTGTGAAGTGGTGATTTTCAGTTTTACCAAATGATCCTGAAAATCTACATGATTGGGGGGACCATAAAATTTCTTTATTCTAGAACCAGAAAGAAATTTCTTTCAAGATACTTACAGGGAGGACACTGTGATGTAAGACAGTCAGCAGTACTGCTGACAGCGCCCTCAGAGTGAGCACTGAGAGGAGATTCATGAGCCCTTGGTCACACCACTCTTCTCTTTGGGCTCCTGACATCCACCAGGAACAATTCGGTCCACCTTCCCTCCCATGGGTGCCACCGTGTGCTTCCCTGGCTTAACCCAGAAAGAAGTTACTTGTATTGTATCTAAAACAATCGATGGACTAGATAACTTTTAGGGAATTTTCTATCAATACTACTTCTTTCAGTGGAGTTTTAAAAAATATTTATTTTTTCATTCTTTATTGTGAAAAATTTCAACCATACATAAACGTAGACTAATATAGTGAAACCTCACTAACTCAGCTTCAGCAGTTATCACTCAGGGCTAACGTGTTTCATCTGTAGTCCCATTCACTCTCTCTTCTTTATCCCAGGTTATTTCAAAGTAAATCTCAGATATCAGATCATTTCATCCAGGAATATTTTGGCACATACCTCTTTTTAAGAGCAGTTTTTAAGGAAACATACCACAACGCCATTATCACACCTAAAAAAATAGTTCCTTAGTACCATCAAATATCCCATGAGTCCATATTTCCACTATTGTCTCATAAATGTTTTTTCAAACCACCTGTTTGAATCAAGGTTCAAATAGAGTTCATACACTGCAATTGGTTGATATAAATAGTCTCTTTTAATCTCTAGGTTCATCTCTCTTTTTTTAAAAAATAAATTTATTTATTTTTGGCTGTGTTGGGTCTTCGTTGCTTTCTCTAGTCTTGGCAAGTGGGGACTACTCTTTGTTGTGGTGCGTGGGTTTCTCATTGCGGTGGCTTCTCTTGTTGAGGAGTACGGGCTCTAGACGCACGGGCTTCAGTAGTTGTGGCACGTGGGCTCAGTAACTGTAGCTTGCGGGCTCTAGAGCACAGGCTTAGTAGTTGTGGCGCACGGGCTTAGTTGCTCTGCGGCGTGTGGGATCTTCCCGGACCAGGACTCAAACCCGTGTCCCCTGCATTGGCTGGAGGATTCTTAACAACTGCGCCAGCAGGGAAGTCCCTCTCTCTCTTTATTTTTCCTTATAATTTATTTGTTTAAGAAACTAGATCATTTATTCTGTACTGTCTCCTTCAGTCTGGATTGAATGAACATGCTTGAAAAGCCTCTGTATTTTCTACAAATTGGGAGTTAGAGGCCTGATCAGAATCCATAGGTGAGGTGTGTAAACCATCCAGGAGGCATTTAATAACTGGTTCTCTTTCTTTTGGTGAAGTTAGCAGCCCCTAATGATCATTGCCTTGACCTATTATTTTATTAGAAGCTGCAAGATGGTGACATTTAATTTCTTGCATTTCCCTTTATTTATGAACTGGAATATTTCTAAAAAGAGAAGTTTCTCTTTATCAACTATTTGGTTACCTTGACCTCCAGTTGATTAGGAAAGCAGCTTTGTTTTTTCCTGGGTTTACCATTTTGCTCCGTGTATCTGAGCGTGGGTTAAATGTATATTCATGAGTCAGAAGCATATATAAGTATAGTTGCTTAAGTGATGGAAACCTCTTTAATTTGACTGAATGACCATTTTCACTTGGGCATTTAATCAAATTATTGAAATTTGTAACCATTTGGTCAAACATTTGAAAATAGAATCACAGTAGACAGATTGCCTCTACAGATTTGGGTAAAACAAAGAAATAGGCACATAGTCAGGTGACAGAAGGTTACGTCTCCAGCAAAGCTGGGTCTAAGGGGCAGCCATCTTCTCTCCTGTTCTCGCCCCAGATCTTGTGACGAGGGGACATGCCCCTGTGTGCATCCCAGTCTTGAACCTCAGCAGCCCAGGGTGAAAAAGCAACTCCAGAGAGGGCCTGAGGGCTGGGGGCCGGCTTGCTTCTGGAAGTGGCATGCTTTCAGAGTATCAAAATGATGAAAATGGCTGAGCAGCCAAGAAATGACAAAGCCTCAGGAATGCTGCCCACTACGAAGACTAACAGCTGGGCTCTGTCACCTGGAGCTCTTTCTCGTGCTTTTGGCTTAATATTGTGAATGCGTTGGAGGGTAGCAGGAGACATGTTTATCAGAGTGCGTTTTCTCTGCTTTCCAGTTTTCACAGACAGAATAGGTAAAACTATCTGTGGTTCTCACTGCCAAACATTGTGGGATTCAAGAAGGGAAACTATTTACTGGCTCACTTATTTTTTTCTCTCATTTTATTTTCATTATTTATTACTTCATGCATTTTTTGTTTGTGTTTTTGGTAAGTTGTCTCAA
This sequence comes from Neophocaena asiaeorientalis asiaeorientalis, assembly GCF_003031525.2. Classification (NCBI taxonomy): domain Eukaryota; kingdom Metazoa; phylum Chordata; class Mammalia; order Artiodactyla; family Phocoenidae; genus Neophocaena; species Neophocaena asiaeorientalis. The sequence continues at coordinate 1,002,504 of NW_020173395.1, read as the reverse complement.
ATTTTTCTTTTGGAATGATGCAGTGTATAAATAAAGTAAATAAAAGTAAAATAATTCCTATGAATGAAGTTTCTTAGTCCAATACAATGTATAGTTTTTTTTAAGGAAATCAAAATCAAACAGTGCCAGTTCTGTTTTTGCCAGGGATAACTGGAAATGTTAGCACTGAAACCCTAGGAAATGAGATTCAGTTGAAGTGACATGTCTGATCCATGCTGAGAAATGATCGTTTAGGTTGGCATGCCTTTGGCCAAAATAGTGTGAACAATGATGAAAGACCCTGTGAACTTTTCCTAAATTCTTGTGTCTGGAGGGACAGCAAACCCCCCCGTGTCCATATACACCAGGAGCTATTCCACAAAACACCTTTCATTTTCCCCTTGTGTCATCAGTGCCCCAAGACTTAGATAAAGATCGTAGTTGACCAAGACGAAGTTTCCTTGTTGAGCCCAATGACACTGGGACCAACGGTGGTGCTTGCCAGATGGATATCCTTCTGGTGTACATCCCACCATATATCCTTCCAAGTCTCAGCTGTGATCCTAAGACTCATGATAATATGGAAAGAATTAAATGATAGCTCATGGTAGACCTTATCATGAACAAATGTGGCTTTCCAGATGTGGCTTTCCACAGTCATGCCTACTCAGGAATCAGTGCTGTTTTGTATGTGGGAAAAAGACATTTTATTTTTTTAGCCACATCTCTGGTCTCCCCTAAAACCCCCTGTGCAGTCCATTGAGTCTCGAATGCCTTTCTATGTGATGACCCTTTTCCATTTTCTTAATTTCCATAAGATGGTCACTTGTCAGGTCAAGATGAAAATGTCTCCATGTGGAAGGCTGCATTCATCTTGCTTATAACCACCCATGTGTCCATTTAGTACTTGGGAGAATTTCTTGTCACCCTCTTTTCCACCAGGCTTCCTTTCGTTTGTGTATGACCTTTGTCTAGGTGGCAGTGACATTTGCATTGGGAAGAGCGGAAGAGTTTGTATTCACCTCATAGGGAACATTAAGGGAGGGTGGATTTGGGGTGGGCCATCTGGGGAAATTTCAGGAATATGATGACACTAGGAGCTTGGAGTGAGAACTACAAGTGGGCTGTCAGGAATGCATGGGAACTGCTTCCTAGCATTCCTTTCTTTTGGCTGAATAACTCGTGATTGGCAGGTATGTCCTTTGGCTAGGCCTTACTTTAATAGCTTTGTAGTAGAAATGTGCAAAGGTGACCTCAGGAAGGAGAAGGCCCTGTAGGCACAGGTTCAGCATCAGGCCTTGCTTTCCCACATGGAAAAAATGAGCTGGATTCCCAAGCAAATAGTATGTGCTTTATTTCTGGTGCCCATACAGAGGCCTTCAGTGACCCACACAAACATCTGGAAACAGGTGCACCAACTGAATGGCAAATAGCTCTCCAATTGCTGTTAATGCATTGGTAACTGGACTGAAATTTCATCCCTGTTTTTTTTCTTCCATGTAGGACATTTTAAATTTACCTAGTAATGAAGTGGCTATAAAAACGATGCCACCACCAACAACCAACTTTTACATTTGGGTAGTAAATTTCATATTATAAAATGTTTTCATATATATAATTTAATTTTTTTCTTCGTATTTAATTCTGAGAAGACTGAGGCTCAGAGAGATTAAGCGCCTGTCCCAGGGTCAGGCTACTTAGTTAATGGTAGAACTAGGTCTAGCACTCAACTAATTTATTCACTTACTCATCATATTATTTATTGTAGCAGGAGACAAACAGAAAAAATACCTCCCTTCAAGGAACTTACACTCTAGTAGGGCAGGACAGAAAATAAGATAAGTAGGTAAAATATTTGTTGTGGGATGTCAGATTGTGATAAGTGCTGTTGATTAAAATAAAGCAGGGGAGGAGAAGAGGAAATGCCTGGTTGGGGGTGGGGTGAGGGTTTGCAATTTAAAATAAGACAGTCAGGGAGGCATCAATGAAATGGTAATCTTGAAGCAAAGACCTAAAAGAGGCACGGGAGGTTGCTATACAGAGATCTGTGGGAAAAAACATTCTAGGCAGAAGGACTACAAGTGCAAAGGCCCCGAGGCAGGGGTGTGCCTGGCATGAGGCCTGTATGCTGGAGTGTAACAAGCAAGGAGGGAGCAGTAGTAGCTGAGGCCAGAGATGAAGAGGGAGTTAAATCATGAAGGGCCTTTGGTAAGTGTGAGGACTTTGACTTTGCATGCCAAGGGGAGCCTTTACAGGATTTGGGGCAGAGGAGTAACATTATATGACCTATTTTTTAAAAGAATCACTTTTGCTGCTATGTTGAAGATAGAACGTTTAGGATGGTGAGAAAAAAAGGAGCGACGCCATTTAGGAGAGTATTGCCTCCTAGCCTAGTACTTCTGGCTTGAACACACACTGTCTTTAATTAATAATAATAATAATAATAATGATAAAGCTTAACTTGCACTTGTGTATCTTTCTTAAATGCTATGTCTTCATACTTTTAGAATATTTTCTATCCCCATACATTAAGCATTTAAATGGTCCTTTAACATGATACATTAGCTAAAAACAGATACAAATCCTTTGTAGAGAGTATTTAGATATTATTATTGCTCTACTTAATAGATCAATATTACTTGCATTTTTAGATGGAATGGATTGAATTAAACCATTCAGAATCATGTTGAATGTGTGCATTGGATTCCATTCAAAATGGGTTGTTCCACAATACACTGAACAGTTAAGAAGCACTTCAAATTGTACTTCTGGTATATGCAAAGTGTGCAAGGGCACAGGTCAACGGACTGTGGTGATGTGATTTAAAATGTGAAATCAATGCTTAAGATAAGACTAAAAACTTATCAATGAAATAAGTCAGCATTTACATAAATCTCTTAACTCTTCCAGCTCCCAGAACTCCTGGGGTGGAATGTCAGATATTTGTTATCAGCTGAATTTGGGTTTAAATTGTAAGTCAGCAGATTTCTGAAATTGAATAAGTTTCTGAACCTCCAGCTGATTTTTATCTCTAGACAAAACATTTTTAAAAAATTCAGTTGTCTGAAGGGACTGGAGAGCACCCAAATGTTGGGTCTCTGGGCAGCACCTGGAGGGAACACAGTTCTTGAAATAAGGGAAACAAACTTGGTAAGCACCACATGTAACCAGCCTTTTCCCTGAGGGCACTTCCTAGTTCACAGTTGCTTATTTAAAAGAGAGAGAGAGAGAGAGAGAGCACGCAAATAGAAAGTGGCTAGCTTACTAGGCTGAAGAAGCAGAGGTTGAATCTAAGGGCTGCTGGAGTAGCTGTAAATCAATGGGAAACATTCTGTAAGGAAGGAGCAATGGGGGGGGGAGCCCCAAACTCTCTGTACCAAGTCCCCTCAAATCTGTGGCTGCCTCTGTGCATGTACAGGGTGAGATTCCGAGGAAACTTTGGAGAAAAGCAACTGCTAAAAGGCTGAGATTTCAGCAGTTGCTTGGTTCTATGAGAAAGCTGGAATTCAGGTCCTATTAAGTTAGAGAGAATTGTAAAAACTTTAGGCTTTTCCTTGGAACTCTAGGAAGGCCACGTCTTAGGAGTAAACCCAGGATAAAGGGTTACATCTTAGGGCTAAGGGGAAAAAGCAAAATAAACCCATTCTTGTAAAATCTAACACTAAGCTTCCACAGGATCAAGATGACCCAGATTTAATTGCTGCCAGGAAAAAAGTCAACATTTTTTGGAGAAAAGTTACAAAATTTAACACATATCATCCACAGTGTTTAATATGCAATAAAATTATCAGACATGAAGAAACAACAAAAAAAAGATTAATAGTTAAAGAAAAAAAGTCAATAGACGCAGGCCCAGAGAAGAGTCAGATGTTGAAATTAGCAGACAAGGACTTAAAACAGATATTTTAAATACGTTAAACAATTTACAGGAAAAGATGGACAGAATGGGGTAGTAGAGTAATATCAGCAGAGAAATGTAAACTATAAAAAAAGAAATAGAATTTCTAGGACTGAAAACTATAGCATCTGAAATTTTTTTTTTAAAAGCTATTATTGGATGTTCTTAACAGAAAGGACCTTACATTAGAAAAGGGATCAGTGAACTTGAAGACAGGTCAATAGAAATTCTTCAAACAGAAGGACAGGGAGAAAAAATATTTTTTTAAAAAATGAAGAGAGCCGTGGTGATTACGAGACAATGTCAGTTGGTCTGATATATGTGTAGTTGGAGTATCAGAAGGAGCCCAGAGAGAGATACTGGGCAGAAATATATATTTGAGGAAATAATAATTTTAAATTTGATGAAATGTTATTGGGAGGTAATCAAGATGAATACCAAATATGGAGGGTCAAAGGCAGGGCTCAAATCAGGACCAAGGAATAAAGAGTTTTGAGTGGGCATAAAGATTAAATAAACATAGATGACTATACAACAGGGAAGGTCCATTTTGCCCAAAGACCACCCCTGTTTCCACTTCCCACTCCAACTCCTTTTAGAAGGCATTGTTCCTTCTCCTCTGGTTCCATGGTGACAATGTGTTGAGATGGACTTAGACCTAAGTTCAAACCCTAGCTCTGCGTCTCACTAGCAAATCATTACAGTCTGCATCCTGGGATCATCATTTATTAAACGAGAATAGTGATAACTTTCTCACAAGGCAGGTCTCAGTGGGATAGACCATGTACATTTTATAGGGTCATGCTGGCCATATAGTCGGCACTCAACAGATAGTAATTTCTTTCTTCTGCTAAACCTGTTCTCATTGTGGTTAGCTGGCATCACTACCCACCCGGTTAGCCGGGTTGAGGAAATTATAGTTTATCTTAAGAGCAACAAGAACCATAGAGATGACAGGACCATGGTTGGATTTTAGAGAGATCACTCAGGCTTCCGTGAGAAGAATGGATTAGAATGATGTGCGATAAGATTTGAAAAGACCAAATTGGAGGCTATTGCGCACACCCCCTCTTTTTTTTTTTTTTTTTTGCGGTACGCGGGCCTCTCACTGCTGTGGCCACTCCCGTTGCAGAGCACAGGCTCCGGAAGCGCAGGCCCAGCGGCCATGGCTCACAGGCCCAGCCGCACCACGGCACGCGGGATGCTCCCGGACCGGGGCACGAACCCACGTCCCCTGCATCGGCAGGCGGACTCTCAACCACTGCGCCACCAGAGAAGCCCACACCCCCTCTTTTTATCCTTCCCAAACAGCTGTATTATCTCCTTTTCTGTCACAAGAGACCCTGCTTTGCCCACTAAAACCATAGCCTCAGTCATTACCAGCAAAAATAAAATCTGGTTCCCCTTTCCTCAAGGGCAGGGATGCTTTTCAAAGGGTGAGGGATGATGGTGGCCTGGACCAGAGTGAAAGCAATGAGTGTGAAGCCCAGTGGACAGATCCAAGAGTCCCCCTGCTAATCTGTCATCGTCTTTCTATCATCTTTCTAGGGGATTGGATTACATCCCTGACAGAGATGCTTCTCAGAGTATAGATATGACCACATCATTCCTTTGCTGGGAAATCTTTGTTTTAGAAGGGTAATCTCCACTCCTTAGTTTAGCATTTAAGGCCTTGTAGAACCTATTTCCGATCTTTTCAACTGGCCTTTTTTTTTTTTTTTTTTTTTAAATACAACTTCTCACCCAGCCTGTGGGGGGCCTCATCCTAGTTTTCTTCCCACACTTTCATACCTTCAGCTGAAACCCTTCTCATCTTGGAAGCCTCAGCAACTTTTCCTCAATCTTTCCCCACAACTCTTTTGTGCCCATGTTCATCAGATAAGATTATCACCTTGCATTATGAGTAGATGTTGAATTCGTTATCTCTCACTGTCTGCCTGCTTTTTGATGATGGGGACTGTGTCTTATTGCCTTTGGGTCACCAGGGCCGAGTCTCAAATATAGGCCCTTAGTATAAATATTTGTTAGATGAATGAATGGCTACTACTCTGCACGTCTGCAGTGAAGTGGGAGAAACTTTTTTATATTCTGTTACTTAATTTACACAGAGTTGAGTAAGAGATGTAGAGAGAGACTTTCAGAGGAAGTCTCAGGGGACTTGTGGAAGCTTTTGAGGGGTTTAGCAGTCAATGGCCCAGTGCATTTTATAGAGGATGGTTTTTCTCCTCAGTGGTGTACATGTGTCACCAGCCCAGTTTTCTGGATACCTGCTGGATGAATGACATTCAGGGGGCTCCGAGAGGAGGTGGACAGGATGGAGGTGCTAGGCAAAAGCAACTAATGTTTACTGACTGTCTGTTGGATGCCAGGCAGTGCTGAAAGGAAGATATTTTCAAGGCAGAAAAAATGGTTGAGAGATAGGAAAGTGAAAGAGGAAGCAGTATATCCATGCCAGAAAGAAAAAAATGTAAATGACAGTGGGGCATGCCAGAGGAAAGATGGAAGGTTCCAAATTCCTCAGATTCACTGGACCAGTAGCCTAGGGTATAGTCTATGATGCCATTAGAATTGCCTTGTTGTGTCTGGACCCTGTGGATCTTGCCATGAGATTTGGTGTAAGCTAGTGGCCGAGATTCACAGCTTCTGCTACAACAAGTCTTCTGGTAACACAAAAGCCTTGGTTTTCACTAACTGCCCTCCCAGCTGTACCATACCATTCCTTCTTGATGAAATGGAATGATGCAGGCTGACCTTAGCTTCCCTATGTTTTTCTGCTTCTCCGGAAAGGTAAGAAGAAGGTCATATTGTACATTGTGGTTGCAGATTATTTGCGGGACCTTTCAGGAAGACTTCTTCATCTGGGATTTCTTTTCTGCCTCCACATGTCCTACATTTTCTCTTAGGAGTAGCTGGAACTGAAGGCATTCTGCTGTGTTAATCAACACCCACTGGCAAATGTCATGGTCATTTGTTCACTGAAACTCCGTCAGTCTCTTACCCAATGTAGAAGGGAAAACAAAATTGCAAGTACCTAGAGAAGGCAGGGCCCATGAACAGATATATGTAGGAGATAGAGAAATACTAAAGGATGCTTCCTAGGAAAACCGAATGCTACTTTTTTCCCTTAAGGCTTTCTTTTCTTTGCCCCAGGTGAGCCGTTGGACATATTTGTCAGGCCCTGATAAAATGCACAGCTCCCTCTAAGCTGGCTTTGTCTTCAGCCTCAGTTCCCGTCCTCAGGAGGAGTTTGCTCCTCCCGAATTGAGGTGCTGCTGCCTATCAGTCATCGATCACCCTCTAGTCCAGCTAGCAGCCACTTGCTTTCCAGCAGCTATGAGAACCGTGCTGCTTCCAGTGAGCTGGCTTGGTGAAGGCTGGGCTTTCATAGTGCTGGCATGGCCATGGTCATCCTGTCCAGGGAACCCACAGCTTCATCAGCCCATACTTGGGGAGCGGTGTGGCTCCACCGTCCTTGAAGGGGTCCAGACGACACACTGGAGTCCAGACGCACATAGTGAGTGGATTCAGAAATATGTGTAGTGAGGAGCAAATGAAGAGGCTTGTAATCAGCTTACAAGAGCTGTCTTCAGATGATCAAAGGGTTGACAGGTTGTCATGAGGAAGAGGGGCTATGTATGTCCTGTATGACCTTGAGGGAGAGGATCAGAGCGAAGGAGGGAAAATGGCTCAATGTAGGAAAGAGCTTCCTAACCGTCACTAGATCTGCAGAGGTGGACTGGACTGCTTCAAGGTTGAGGGCAGTTCAGCCATTTGCCATGATGCTTTTAATACTAGCAGGGCATTTAAGCTAGATGAGAGGTCAGGTCCCTTACAACCTTGGAATTCTGGTTCTTGAATCCTCCTGGTGAATAAAGACCTACTACTCTTTAGAGGCTATTCCTAGGGTAGAGGGTGAAACACAACGACATGTATAAAGAACTTGGAGCTGCGTTAATCACGGTACAGAGGCACAGTGGAGCATATGTGTCCATATGGGCATGTTTTAAATTTGGGAAGAGACTGCGAAGAATACTTAATAAAATTAAGGCAACATTAGGAATTGATGTGGACAGAAGGTAATTGTCACGAAACACTGAAAATATCAATCGGATCCTGATCGCTGCATGGTTTCTTTTCTAGCAGAAGGTATTTAAAATTTTTGTAGTTTTCAAGTAAGTTGTGATAAGGAAAGCATCTTGTTGAATTATTTAATAGGATGTAGGTTTGCTAAAAAGCAAAGCTAACATAGGAAGTGTATTGCGACTTCATTTACATTTCTACCTCCTGTATTCATCTTCTTTGGGAGAGTCATGGCGTTTTAGAGCTGAAAATTATCTTCAAATCCCCCTTCTCCTGCCCCCTTCTTTGCTGGACAGCTGACCAGCAGTGATTTACCCCAGGCCACACACAGCCAGGGTCTGTGAATGTGTGTCTGTGACCCGAGACAGGCCGCCTCTTGTCTGTCTCAGGTCTTCTGAGTTGCCTTTCTAGAATTCAGCCGAGCATGGTCCCCATCTCTGCCCAGGTTCCACCTTCTGATAAAGGGCTCACACCTGTCCGATTGTGGCTGGAATTTGGGTTTCAGTTTCTTGCCCTGGTGGGGGCTCTCATCTGGACCAGATGTGACATAATTAGAGTCATAACATCTGGATGTCATCCCTGTGCCTTTAAAGAGGTCAAAGAGCCACAGAAAGGAGCGCCTCGGGAATGTGTTGGGAGTAGTGCGCTGTGTGCCTTTGCTATTGACTCTCCGTATGCTTTATTTATATACAGTAAAATCCCATTACAGGAAAGGTAATGCCGGCAGAGTGCTCCATAAAATCATGCTGTTTTCACGAGATCCACATGAACTGCCTCTTATTTACCAGGTGCCACTGAATTCTCTGTAATGGATAAAGTGATGCAACAGAATCACCCTTCAGTCCTGCATCTGTAATCAGGGGGCTCTTAACTCAGGCTGCTCCACAGCGTCCCACGCGGACCAGCTTCTGAAATTGTTGCTAGGGGTGCAGCATGGCACAGTGGAAAGAACTTTGGCTTTGAATCCCAGGCATGAGTCGGAATCCTAGGTCTGCCTTGGTTCCGTGTCTTTGGGCAAGTGACCTAACCTCTCTGAATCTCCATTTTCTGATCCTTCAAGTGGGGCTAATGCCATCTCCCTGGTAGGGTTATTGAGAGATTCCATGTGCACACAGATACTCGTACAATGTGTGGCTCCCAGCCACACTTGAAAAATGTAAACTCCTTTCCCTTCCCTTTCTTCCTTTTTCTTATAATGTAAAGGATACCAGGTTATGTACTGTTTGTAGGAAAAATTTTATTTGCTCACCGATCACAGTAACAAAGTCACATTTAAAGTTGAGGAGAAGAAGAAAAGAGGAAAACAGATTTCAATTCTTCTTATTATTCTCTCCAGAGAGCCCTCAGACCATGACCAAGCTGGATGTTAGAAGTAACTTAGTTCTACTCATTTTTTCAGATGACACATTGAGGCTTAAGACATCCCTGTGAGCGGTTAAAAGGCACATAACTCTCAGTATGTTCTTTGTGGGTCTGGGGTGACAAAGACTTGGCTGGTGACATTAGTCAGGAAGGAGGCAGTGAGAAGGCAGGAATGTGAAGGGCCGTTAAGCTCTGAAAAAAGTGATGGGCTGAGAATTAGCTGTTAGAGAAGGGATGTCTGAGTTTAGTGGTGGGAACCAGAGAGTTATATGCTCAGGAAATGGGGAGACTGGCTCAGAGAAATTCTGAGAGTTCTGGCAGAATCCAGAGAGGCTGTATATGAGACCACGAGGCTCTCTGTTTCATTTGAGGATGGAGGGGATGGCTCTCGGGTTCTCTCACAGGACAGTGTGACATCTCAGAGACCAAGGGTGACAGGAGAAGCAGCTCTGACCTTGGGTGGACTGAGAGAGGGAGTGTTGTGTGTGCACGTGTATGTTGGGAGGGGGAAGGTGGGGCAAGCAGGGAAAGTGAGAGAAGAGAATGGAAATGAACACTTATTGAGTACCTACTGTATGCTTGACACTTTTTCTGTGTTATTCGTGAAATCCTTTCAGTGACTCTGTGATTGGTAGTATTTCTATTCCTAGTTTATAGATGAGGAAACTAAGACTTAAAGAGTATAGGGCTACAGCACAAGAATCTAGCCAATATTTTATAATAACTGTAAATGGATTATAACCTTTAAAAACTGTGAGTCACTGTATTGTACGCCTGTGACCTATATAATATTGTACCTCGACTATGCTTCAATTAAACAGAAGAAGAAAAAGAAGACAGAAGAGTATCAGGTGCTTCCCTGAGGCTGAATAGGTAGTAAGTGCTTGAGTGTATAGGCCTGGCTCAAACTGACCGCCTTCGGTGCTTCTGAACCCGTGTCTCCAACAGCCCAGGAATTTGGCAGAGCAAAGAGACAAGTGAAATGAGAACTTCTTTTTTCTTTGTTCAGCACTACATTTTCCCTCCATATAATCATTGGGTTTCCACTTCAGAAGCCTCAAGGAGGATCTGAGCTCTCCATAAACTGGCACTGTGGTTTCTAGGAGTATCTCCATTATAAAGTCCACCATAATTATAAAAGATGGTCCATTAAATTTTCAAAGAATTCCAGTCCAATCCATTAGACACCACCCCCGCCCCCTGCCCCATGCAGCCTAATACGGCAAGGTGCCATGATAGGTGATAGAAGGAAAACCGGGTCCAGAGAGGCGGGCCCTGTGTTCTTAGTTCATGGTGCAGGGAGCCAGCAGTCATCCCATCAGGCAGACCACGTAAATGGCTGAGTGCAGAGGCTTGGACATGCCTTGGGGTTCCAAGAAGAGACACCTTATGTCTGAATGGCGTTCTGGAAAGACTTAGGGAGAAGGTGATATCTGAAATTACTCAGGGCGGGTCGGCAGGGTTTCCAAAGGTGGAGGTGGGTGGAAGATGCAGACCGTGAGCCGGTAACATGATGGCCAGCGAGGGTGGAACGGCACAGAGTGTTCTGGTTTGGCTGAGGAAAGGGTATAGATGTTAGAACTTTAATAACCACCTTAATCGTGTTGGTTATAACACACGCGCATTAGAGAAAATTTGGAAAATATATAAAAACACAAAAGGGAGCAACCAGAGGCAACTATTATTCTAATATTTTATTGCATTTCCTTCCAGACCGTGTATCTATCAATCTGTGTAAACATTTAAAAAAAACTTCTTTTTGATTATGACAATTGGAATACATACTTCTTGCAGAAATTTGGAAAATACTGAAGACTATAAAGAAGAAAATAAAAGTCACCTGTAATCTTACTCAGAGTTAATAACCACTATTAACATTTTGACGTATTCCCCTTGAGTCTGTTTGTCAAAGTGTAAACAGACTAAACAAAACATGAACATATTCTTCATACAGTTTAATATTTTGCTTTTTTCCCCTTAACATTATTTTGGATATTTTTACATGTAATCAAATAATCTTAGAAAAGTGGATACATAGTACTCTACTCCAAATTATGGGTGGACCATTATTTATTAAATACTTTCTCTACTTCTGAATATTTAGGTTGTTTAAAATTTTTTATTATTATCAATAACGCTGTTAAAATATTTCTGGAAAATCAATATTTGCCAATTGAAAAGTTTTTCCTACAACTGCTTCATAGGAGTGGAATCATAGGATTAAAAGGTGTTATTAATGCTTAAGACTCTTGCATGTTACCTACTCATGGTTTTAAAGAAGACAAAGGACACGTTGGAAAGTGTCTGTGAAGGAAATTGACCTGAAAGCAATGGGTGGGAGTGAGGGAGCAAAGCTGAGGTGGGAGGACAGTTGAAGAGGCAGCAACTGGCCGGAACTAGGGTGGTGATAGGAAAGGGATGAGAATATGAGGGACAAATAACAGGACACCGGGAGACTGTTGAGGCTGAGACAGATAAAAGGGAAGAAAAATGGTGATTCTCACCCTTCCTATTAAGGGTCTGGGAAAATTCCAGTGTAATGAAAACAGAGACATCAGAAGAAGATGCTGGCTTTGTTGGTTAACTAGGTATTAGATGTTTTGAATTCAAGGTGTCAGGGAGCCTTCCAGGTGGAGATACCCAGCAGGGAGTTGGAAATGCATCTTTCTAAAGCTTCCTTAGGTGGATGGTCAGGGGTTAGACCTGTGGGTTAAGAGCCATTTCCAAATAGAGGATATGTGGTTTGAACTATATAGAAAAAGGCTGCTTTAAATGCAGAAAAATGAAAGTGTACCTTACAGCAAGTTAAAACGGGCAAAGTGACTTTGTGAGCTCGAGCTGTCAAACCGCAAAGGAGTTGGGGGGGGGGGAGTATGCAATCTCAGAAGTGGGGTGGCTGTGTCACGCTCGCTATCCTGTCTACCTTTCCGGGATCCTAGTCGTGGAGGTAACCCTGGAAATGATTGCGAACATGGCTGTGTTCTGAGTAAAGTCTAAAAGTAGGGAATAGAGCTGGAAGAGAGGGAATATTTGGAGAAAATGTGAAAGGAACATGGTTGCCTGCACACGTACTGTTGAAAGCCCAGCCTCCTTTTTGTTTGCAGTCTGACAGGATGGAGCATTCTTCCTAATCTACCTGATGTCTGAAGGCTGTTATTCAGTGACACCCGTCGCAGGCAGAGCAGGAGAAGGGGGCGTGCTAGTGAGCAGAGCATGGAATATTCTAGGGAGCAGAACTTGTTCTAGCCAGTTTATGCAGAGTCCTGAGACAGGTAAGTAAGACTGCCTTCAGATGTGCCAGAGTTCTAGTGGTCAGCTTCTCATGTAATTTTAGAAAAACAGCATTTCAAAAATCACAGATCTTTACTCATCAGGTCAGAAATTGCAGTGTGAATGCAAAGGGCTTTTTGAAAATTTGAAGTTTCTTTAAAGTCCTTTCTGAAGATTTCAGCTGAGTATCATAAATGCTAAGGGAAAATAAAGTAATTCCCAAAAGTATTAAAAAATCCCATAGCCACAGATAATATTCATGAGAAATGACAGGTAAAAAGTTTGAGTATAAATGCAGGAATCTAAAGGTAACTCTAAATTTTAAAAAATCCAGCAGGAGTTTTGGAATATTTTTTATCAAGTAACAAGTTTTAACGATTGTAGTCTGCAGACCGTTGGCATCAGTTATCACCTTGGGATAAAATATTCTTTAAAGAACCATTTGGTTATATTCTGTAAAAGACACCTCTTATGCTCCAGGACTCCAAGGTTCACCTGTGTCTTGCAGTAGGCCATAAAATGAGTCTCAACAGATGTCAAAAGAACACAATAAAGACCATGTTCTCTAAGTACAATGCATCAAAATGAAAAACTAGTATAAGAAACAAGCCATATATTTGGAAACTAAATTGTACACCCTTAACTAATCCTTGAGTTAAAAGGAAGTAACTTGGAAATTATAAAATATTTAGAAAAGAATGATGAGGAAAGTTCTGCATATTTAAATATGTGGGATATATTTAAAGCAAAACTTAGAGGAAAATATATAGCCTTAAATACATTTATCAAAAAACAAGAACACTTGAAAATTAAATAAGCTAAGTATTCATATCAAGAAAGTAGGAAAGGAACAGAATAAAAGTAAGGTGTACAACAGGATAACCATAAAGAAAGAGCAGACATAGAAAACGAACCAAAAAAAAAAAGAAAAAGAGGATCAGTGAAAGCCAAGATTTGTTCTGTGATGAAAACGTCTAAAAACAAAAATAGAAATAGGAAAACTTGAATAAACACATAACAATGAGACAGCTAGTTTTTCCTAAACCCTCCCTTCTCCTCTCCAAAGACACAAGGTCTAGGTGGTTCAGAAAGTTTTATTGTAACTCCAAGGAACAAATAGATTTTTCTAATGCAACATTACATAGGAGGAAAAAAAGAAAAAAAGAAATGTTAACCAGTCCATTTTATGAGGCCAATATAACCTTGATTCTAATTCTGGACAAGTTAGTATAAGGAAATAAAATTACAATGTATTTTCCTTATGAACATAAATGAAAAAAATTGAAATAACATATTAGGAAAAGTAATTCTTCAGTATTAAAAGGCATTATGAGTAGATAAAGTTTACTGAAGGATGGTTCAGAAAAATTTATAAATGTAATATATTACTTTAAGAGATTACAGGATTTGGAAACCCTATGATCATCTCAAAAGAATGCAAGCATTGTTAAAACTCAAATCTCATTCATGGCAAAAAGCTCTTTCTTTACAACTAGGAATGGAAGGAAACTTTCCTAACCTGAAAAAGAGTACCTGCTGAAAACCTACAGCAAACCTCATCCTTATTGGAGCATTCTCTCTAACATTAGGATGAGACAAGGCTTCTCACCATCACCCCTGTTATTCAGCATTGTGTGGAAGGTCCTAGCCAATGCAATAAAATGAGATAAAAGAAGGAGAATAATAATGGGACAGGGAGATATAAACTGTCAAAATCAGTTAGAATCATCCTTGTCTCTCTGTTTCTCTCAAACCCTGCTTCCGATCTGTCAGGAAATCCTTTTGGTTCTACAAAAAGTATCCCAAATCTGATCATGACTTGTGACTTCCCCTGCTATTCCCAGGTCTGACCCACCCGTATCTCTCACTTGGACTATAGCAGTAGTTTCCTAAGCATTCCCTGCTTCTGCGGTTAGTCCACTCCAGTCTGTTCTCAGCAGAGAACAGCCAGAGCGAACCTTGTAAAACATGAGTTATGTCATTCCCCTCTCCTGCCCAGAACTCAGCCATGGCTATTCATTTCACTCGGAGTAAAATCCAAAGTCCTTACAGTAGCTCCCAAGGCCCTACACGATCCGGCTTACCTGATCCATGTCCCACTGCTTCCCCCTGGTCACTCCACCCAAGCCATCCTGGCTTCTTTCCTGCCACTTAAACATAGCAGGCATGTTCTTGGTGCCTTTGTAGTGATGCTTTTCTCTGCCTGGAACACTGCATACCCCAGATAGCTGAATGGGTGACCTCCTTACTGCCTTCAAGTCTTGATTGAAGTCACTGTCTCTTTGAGGTCCACACCAAGACCTTATTTAATATTGCACCTTCCCCAGCACTCCTGATCCCTCTGACTCTGTTCTACTTTTCTTTTTTCTTTTTTAATAGCTCTTTACCTCTTACTTGCTATATTGTGTGCTTATTTCTTTCTTTCTTTTTTTTTTTTTTTTGCGGTACACAGGCCTCTCACTGCTGTGGCCTCTCCCGTTGCGGAGCACAGGCTCCGGACGCGCAGGCTCAGCAGCCATGGCTCACGGGCCCAGCCGCTCCGCGGCATGTGGGATCTTCCCGGACCGGGGCACGAACCCGTGTCCCCTGCATTGGCAGGCGGACTCTCAACCACTGCGCCACCAGGGAAGCCCTGTGTGCTTATTTCTTATTTTTAGTGTATATTACTTGTCTTTTGCCACTAGAGTGTAAGCTCTGTAAGAGGTTAGGATCTTTGTTTTGTTCACTCATGTATTCCATGTGCTGAGAGCACTTCTTGGCACATGGTAAGCAACGAATAAATATTTGTTGAATATGTGAATGAAGAGCAGTGTGTTATTAGTGCAGGAACAGACAAATGAATGGAATATAACAGATAGCCCAGAAAGAGGATCACTCATAATGATATAGGATAGAGATGACATTAGAGATAAATGAGGAAGTAATAGATTACTTAATAAATAATAATTTATTTTGGATACTTGGTTATCCATATGGAAAAAAGTAAATTGAATTCCTACTTCATACCCTACACAAAAAATTATTTCCAGATGGATTAGCAACCTAAAATGAAGATCAAAACTAAAAGTTCTGAAAATACAGGATACTATCTTTATGACTTTAATGTATAGAAAGAGTCCTTATGCATTATATACAAAAGACACAAATTATAAAGGAAAATATAGAGAAATTTAACCACAATTAAAATTTAAAATACTTGCATGACAATAGGCATCAAATGAAGGTAAAAGGCACATCAGATACAAGATGATATCTGCAAACATAAAATTGACAAAAGAATTAGTGTTCTGAATATATAAAAACTCCAACAAATCAACAAGAAAAATATAATCTAATAGAAAAATGGACAAAAGCAATTTACAAAAGAGAAAACATGAATGGCCAGTATACAATATGAAAAGATGCTTAACCTTACTGGTAATTAGCCAAGTATATGTTAAAATCACAATGAGGTAAAATTCTGAAACATCTCATTGGCTAAAATTTATATAACTTGTGACACCAAATGTTTTCAAGGCCCAAGAGAGATCTCCTACACTGCTTGTGGGTCAGTTCCACCTGGCAAGCTCTTTTTGCTTGCTTGTCCCTGGACACAAGGAGCCAGAGTGCCTAGGCAACAGCAGCAGCATATAATTCAGTGGGCTCTTGCTGTGTCCCCTGATGAACCTGTACCCTTTGGGGGACCAGGACCTCTAACTCTATCTACAGAGCCAAGAGTTCTGGGACAGGAAGTACAAAGTCTCCCAATGGGTCATTAGGAATGATGGTAAGTGGAGCCAATCCTGTTTTCACCCCTTTTTCCTAATACATGTATTTTTCTTTTTTGGGACACAGTACCCCAGTATCTTTGGGGTCATTGATTCACTGCATATGTAGTGTTCCGAAAGATAGCACTGTACCCTCACAGAGATTTGTCCCTGAACTGGTGCTGCAGCTGTGCCTCGGGGATGTTCAGTGCTTAATCAGAACGGCAGCTTCTGGGTGGTGTGGTATGTAATAAGATAGGTGGAAACTGTAGTCATGGGTTCATTGCTGCATCTTTTGTGCTGTAAACCCGGTCTCCTGGTCTGAAACAGTGTTATGTGTAACAGTAGTTGGCTGAGATTCTGAAAGCAGGAAAGTGAAACCCACGCTTGGAATATGTCTGTTACTGTGAGAACAAACCACTGGCCCTTTCAGCATGGAAGGAACCCAGCGTTTCCCCTTTGCCACCCAGTGGTCGGTTGTTCCCCTTGAGAAATGGTGCTGTACCAGGTGCTTGGAGTTGATATTTGGTGATGGCAATAGTGGATGAAACTTGGTAAGTGGGAGTCTACTGTTGTGCCAATGTTGACTCCGTCTCTGCCACCATGGCCACTTTGTTCCTGTGCCCATCATGCCAGTACTGGGGTGGCCAATGGAACAGGCTGACCAGGCTGACCAACAAAGCCAGGTCACTTTGTCAGCTTTGTTGTTTAGTGCCTCTTTCTTGGTGGATGCCCGCTGACTGGCTTTAACATGTGATGCAGATATCTTCATAGCACATACTCACTCCTACGTCCATCCACATGTTTCTACCTCAGATTTCCTTGTTTCTGATCTTTCAGTATTTTTGTTTCTGGATTCTCACTAGCCAGCCAAGCCATTTTCTAAAGGCTTGATTTCTAAAGTTGGGCTATTTCCCTTCCACGTGAAGTGGGTAGCTGGTGTACTGTTTGAAGGTCACCAGTTGGGAGGATTTTCCTTTATCACTATTTATTATGGCCACTCCTGAGTGAGACTACAGTGTGGCTGCTGTGAATTTTTGGCTTGCATTTGTATATAGTAAGCCAACCATTTATAAACCAAAATCCAGCCTTTTTCTTGTCCTTCAGCTGGTTGTATAACATCCCCTTACATCCATAGGTGTGAACTGAGGGAGTGGTTTTGGTGCAACCCTGGTGGACGCTGTGGGAGTCTGGCTACTATTCCTACAAGACCACCTGGTCCCGGTTATGTGTGATCCCAGACACACAGCTTCTGTCTTGTTATGGATTGCTGTTGCACTCTTTTGCCATTATGATTTGGTGGGTCTGACAAGACTTAGATTTTGATGGGCAGTTTTAGCCACATGGTCTCATAACTGGACAGTCTGCAGTAAGTAGCACTAGTACCCAAGTGATGGTCTTGAGGTACCTGTTCTCATTTAAAGAAACAAGCCTTCTTGGGAAATGGCTGATTCCAGACATGGGGTAGGAAATATACAAGCCTGGAACATCCTGTCATACCAGATAGCAAGGAAGCAATAAGAGACTATTGAGAGTATTTCAAAAGGGACTCAGGAGACAATTTGAAGAGGCTGTCCCTAGCCAAAGATATGACAGGTAGAGCATACAAGAGAGGGGTAATCGAAAGGGTGAAACATATCAAATATGTTTAAATAAATGTGTTTATAATGATATTTTAAAAACTAATTGGTCAGACTTCCCTGGTAGCACAGTGGTTAAGAATCTGCCTGCCAGTGTAAGGCACATGGGTTCAAGCCCTGGTCTGGGAAGATCCCACATGCCGTGGAGCAACTAAGCCCGTGTGCTACAACTACTGAACCTGCACTCTAGAGCCCGCGTGCCACAACTACTGAAGCCTGTGCACCTAGAGCCCATGCTTCACAACAAGAGAAGCCACTGCAGTGAGAAGCCTGTGCACTGCAACAAAAAGTAGCCCCTGCTCGCTGCAACTAGAGATAGCCTGTGCACAGCAACAAAGACCCCATGCAGCCATAAATTAAAAAAAAAAAAATCTAAAAAGAAAAATTAGTAAACCTTGGAGTGGGCAAGTTCATCATCTTGAAGACTGCTAAGTCAATGGACATAATCCAACATTTATCTTCCCTTTATTTTATGAACTGTACTGCTGAGTAACAAAATAATAGTTGAGGGGAAGCTTTTCACTATAAAGGTATTTCAACTAATGAATGAAAAAGAAGTGAGAGAATTGAAAATCACCATTTTGCTGCTCTCAAAGAATTAACACATCTAAGCATTGAGCATCAGTAGATGCTAACATCACAAAAAGAGAGATGGCCAGACATTATGTGCTTCCTGATCAAAGAACATAGAAACCAGTCTGTAAAGACTGGAAGAAGTGTTTGCTCCTTCAAATGCACAGACCCTAGAATGTATATATATGTATAACTGAATCACTTTGCTGTACAGCAGAAATTAACACATTGTAAATCAACTATACTTCAGTAAAATAAAATTTTGAAAAATGCACAGACACTAATGCAAGGCTACATGGATCATGAAGAATCAGGCAAATATGACACCGCCAAAAGAAACGAATACAGCTCTAAAGGCAAAGAAATGGAGATCTGTGCTTTGCCTGACAACGAATTCAAAATAATCGTCTTAAAGAAATTGAATGAAATGCAAGAGAACACAGGTAGACAACTAAACAAAATCAAGGAAATGATGCATGAATAAAGTGAAAAGTTTAATAAAGAAATAAAACCATAAAAAGATCTAAACAGAATTATTGGAGCTGAAGAATACAATGAAATGTTGAAGTTCAGTAGAGAACTTCAACAACAGATTTGTTCATGTAGAAGAATTAATCAGCGAACGCAGAGACAAATCATTTGAAATTAGCTAGTTAGAGGAACAAAAAGGACAAAGAATGAAAAAGAGTGAAGAAAACTTATGCAAATTATGTGATACCCTCAAGTGTTTGATAATTTCCATCATGGGAGTCCTAGAAGGAGAAGAGAGAGAGAAAGGAGCGAAAAGATTATTTAAAGAAATAATAGCTGAAAACTTTGCAAGTCTTGGGAATGATAATGACACGCAAGTATAGGAAGCTCAAAGGACCCCAAGCAGGATCAACCCAAAGAACATTACTCTGAGATACATTGTAATTAAAATGTTAAAAGCCAAAGACAAGGGTAGAATTTTGAAAGCAGCAAGAGAAAAATGACTTGTCCTATGCAAGGGGATCTCCATGAGGCTATCAGTGGATTTCTGTGCAGAAACCTTGCAGACCAGTAGGTGGTGGGATGGTATATTCAAAGTGCTGAAAGAAAAAACTGCCAGGTAAGAATACTATACCAAACAAAACTGTCCTTCAGAAATGAAGAAGAGTTAAAGACATTCCCAGATAAACAAAAGCTATGGGAGTTCATCACCACTAGACCTGCCTTAGAAGAAATGTTAAGAGAGTTCTTCAAGTCGAAATGAAAGGATGCTAAGTAAACAACCTGAAAATATATAAAAGTGTAAAACTGACTGGTAAAGGTAAAAATGCAGTCAAATGCAGAACACCCTAATTCTGTAATGGAGGTGTGTAAATCACTTTAACTCTAGTAGAAAAGTTAAAAGCCAATAATATTAAAAATAACTATAGCTGTAGTAACTTATTAACAGATGAACAATATAAAAAAATGTAAAGTGTGACATCAATAGCATAAAATGTGAGGGAAAGAGAAGTAAAAGTATAGAGTTTTTGTACGTAATCGAAGCTAAGTTATCAGCTTAAAATAGACTATTATATCTATAAGATGTTTAATGTAAGCCTTATGGTAACCACAAAGGAAAAAACCTATAATAGTTACACAAAAGACAAAGGTATTAAAGAATACCATTACAAAAGACAAATTATAAAGGAAGACAGTAAGAGAGGAAAAAGAAAGAAGGAAGTAAAAAAAAAAAAGGCAGTCAGAAAATAATGAGTAAAATGGCAATAGAAAGTTCTTACCTATCAGTAATTACTTTAAACATAAATGAACTAAATTCTTCATTCAAAAGACACATAGTGGCTGAATGGATTTAAAAAAAACAGTATTCAACAATATGCTGCCTATAAGAGACTCACACTAGCTTTAAGTACACACATAGGTAGAAAGCAAAGGGATGGAAAAAGATACTCCATGCAAATGGTAACCAACAGATAATGGGAGTGACTATACTTATATCAGATAAAATAGACTTTTGTTCAGAATTGGTCACAAGAGACAAGGTGACTACACAGTGACAAAGGGATTAATTCATCAAGAGGATATAACAATTGTAAATATATGTATCCAGCATTGGAACATCTAAATATTGAAGGCAAATATTAACAGAACTGAAGGGAGAAATAGGCAGCAATAAATTAATAGTAGTAGACGTCAATACCCCTCTTTTAACATCCGGTAGATCACCCAGACAGAAAATTAATAAGGAAACAGTAGATATGAATAACACTAGAAACTAAATATACCTGACAGACATATACAGAATATTCCATCCAACGGCACCAGAATACACATTCTTTGCAAGCACACATGGAATATTCTCCAGGATCGAATATATATTAGGCCACAAAGCAAGCCTTAACAAATTTAAGAAAACTGAAATTACATCTAGTATGTTTTCCAAACACAGTGGTATGAAAGTGGAAATAAATAACAGGAGGAAAACTGAAATATTCAGAAGTAGTGGAAATCAAACTATACACTCCTGAGTTAAAGAAGAAATCAAAAAGGAATTCAAGAAAGTATTTTGAGACAAATGAAAATGAAAACACAAATACCAAATCTTATAGGATGCAGTAAAAACATTCCCAAGAGGGAAGCTTATAGTGATAAATGCGTACATTGAAGAAAAGGAAATATCTCAAATAAACAACCTTACTTTACACCTTAAGGATTTAGAAAAAGTTAAAGATCACAGCAGAAGTAAATGAAATCAAGACTAGAAAGAAAACAGAAAAAAATCATTGAAACTAAGAGTTGTTTTTTTGAAAAAGATAAACAGAATTGATAAGCCTTTAGCTAGACTAACCAAGAATAAAGGAGAGTGGGCTCAAATAAACAAAACTATAAATGAGACATTACAACTGATACCACAGAAATACAAAGGATCATAAAAGACTGCTGTGAAAAAGTATACACCAACAAATTGGATAACCTAGAAGAAATGCGTAAGTGCCTAGAAACGTACAACCCACCAAGACTGAATCATGAAGACAGAAAATCTGAGCAAACCAATTAAGGAGACTGAGATAATAATAAAAAAAATCCTACCCCCTCAAAAAGACCCAGGACCAGATATCTTCACTGGCAAATTCTGCCAAACATTTAAAGAAGAATTAACGCTAGTCCTCAAACTCTTCCAAAAAAACTGAAGAGTAGGGGACAGTCTCAAACTAATTTTATGAGGCCAGCATTACCCTGATATAAAAGCCAGATAAAGATGCTACAAGGGAAGAAAACTACAAGCTAGGATCACTGAATAATGTAGATGCAAAAATTCTCAACAAAATATTAGCAAATCAAATTCAACAGCACATTGGAAGGATCACATACCAGGATCAAGCAGGATTTATCCCTGGGATGCAAGGATGGGTCAACAGCTGCAAATCAGTAAATGAGATATACCAGATTAGTGGAATGAAGGATAAAAATCATGACTCTCAATAGATGCAGAAAAATCACTTGCCAAAATTCAACACCCTTTCATGACAAAAGCTCTCAAACAAATTTGAGAGGTATAGGAGAAACATACTTCAATGTAATAAAGGCCAAATATGACAGACCCACAGATAATGTCATAGTCAGTGGTGAAAAGCTGAAAGCTTTTCTGTCGGGATCAGAAACAAGACACTCTCTATACGCCTATTCAACATAATACTGGAAATCTTATCCAGAGCAATTAGGCAAGAAATGGAAATTAAAGGTATCCTATCAGAAAGGAAGAAGTAAAATTGTCTGTCAATGACATGGTCATATATATAGAATACCCTAAAGACTTCACCAAAAAACTGTTAAAAGTAATCAATGAATTCAGTAAAGTTACAGTAATGTAACATATGAAAATCAGTTGCATTTCCATACAGTAAAAATGAAATATCTGAAAGAGAAATAGAGAAAACAGTCTCACTCACAATAGCATCAAAAGCAATAAAATAATCAGGAATAAATTTACCCAAGGAAGTGACAAATATTTATACTGTAAACTATAAGACATTGATGAAAGAAATTGAAGAAGGCACAAATAAGAGGAGAGATATCTCATGTTCATGGGTTGGAAAGATTAATATTTTAAAATGTCCATACTATCCAAGGCCATTCTATAGATTAAATGTAATTCCACATCAAACCCAATATCAAAATTCCAATGGCATTTTTTACAGAAATAGAAAAAATAATCCTAAAATGTGTATGGAACCAAAAAAGATCCCAAAGAACCAAATCAATTTTGAGAAAGAAGAACAAAGCTGAAGGCATCACACTTCCTGATTTCAAATTATACTACAAAACTATAGTAATCAAAACAATATGGTACTGCAATAAAAACAGACACATAGACCAATGAAATAGAACAGAATAGAATAGAATAGAAGAGAAGAGAGCCCGAAAATAATCTCATGCGTATATGGTCAACTAACACTTGACAATGGAGCCAAGAATACTCAGTGGGGAAAAGTCTATTAAATAAATGATGTCGAGAGAAATGGATATTCACATACAAAAAAATGGACCCCTATCTCACACCACTCACAAAAATTAACTTGAAATGAATTGAAGACTTGAATGTAAAGATCTGAAACCATAGAACTCCTAGAAGGAAACATAGAGAATAAAACCTCCTTGACATTGGCCTTGGCAATGATATTTTGGATATGACACCAAAAGCACAGGCAACAAAGCAAAAATAAACAAGTGACATTACATCAAACTAAAAAGCTTATGCACAGCCACGGAAACAGCAGAATGAAGAAGCAATGGAATGGAGAAAATACTTGCAAACCATGTATCAGATAAGGGGTTAATATCCAAAATATATAGGGAACACATACAATTCAATAACCCTCCCTCAAAAAAACCCCCTCCAAATTATCTGATTGAAAATGGCAGAGGACCTGAATAGATATTTTTCTAAGAAGACATACAAATGGTCAAGTACATGAAAAGATGCTCAACATCACTGATCATCAGGGAAATGCAAATCAAACCCACAATGAGATATCACTTCGCATCTGTTAGAATGACTACTGCTGAAAAGGCAAAAGATAACAAGGATGGCAAGGATGTGGAGAAAAGAGAACCCTAGTGCACTGTTGGTGGGAATGTAAGTAGGTAAAGCCATTATGGAAGACAGAATGAAGGTTCCTCAGAAATTAGAAATAGAACTACTGAATAATCAAGCAATCCCACTTCTGGGTATATATCCAAAGGAAATGAAATCAGTATCTCGAAGAGATATCTGCACTCCCATGTTCATTCCAGCATTATCAGCCATAGCCAAGAGATGGAAACAACCTAAATGGCTATTAACAGACTAATGGATAAGGATGGTGTGTTATTGATGTGTATATAAATATGTATATGTATGTGTGTGTGTGTATATATATACATACATAATGTAATATTAGCCATAAAAAACAAAGGAATTCTGTCATTTGTGACAATGTGGGTAGACCTTTAGGGCATTATCCTAAATGAAATAAGTCATACAGAGAAAGACAAATACTGTATAATTTCACTGACATTAGAAGCTAAAAACACAGACAAATTCATAGAACAGAGAGTAGAATGGTGGTTTCCAGAGGTTGTTGGGGGAATTGTTTACAAACTTCCAGTTATAAAATGAGTAAGTTCTGGGGATCTAATATTCATCATGGTGACTATAGTTAATGATACTGTACTTTATAGTTGACAGTTACCAAGAGAGTAGATTTAAAATATTCTCACTACAGAAAGATTGTAATTGTGTGAGGTGATAAATGTGTTAACTAACCTTATTGTTTTAATTATTTCACAGTATATATGTGTGTCAAATATGTGATGACGTTATAAATGTCATATGTCAATTATATACCAATAAAGCTGGAAAAAAACTTTTAAAAAGTTTAAAAAATTACATAGTACCACCTATAGTTTTGCCTAAAGGATGAAATCTGAGGTTGATCACACCGCTGGATCCAGCAGCAAATTTGCAGGAAATATTGAGGATAGAGGAACAAGTTGAATTGCACCACAAGAATGCAATTGGCAAAATCCACACTGTGGGAAATTCTGCAGGTCAAGTGGCTCATGTTTTCTTCAATAGATAAATTAAAAGGAAAAGAATGGAGAGGGAACCTGTCAATTGAAAGAACTTTAAAGACATAATCAGATTTTTTTAAATGAGCAAGACCAAAGTATAGTATCAGGATGGATAACTTGAGTGATAAAAATATAAAGAAACATAAGGAAGTGAATACTATAAAATTCAGACAGTGGTTAGTTTTGGGGGGAGGAAGGGAGTTGTGACTGGGGTGTAATACAAGGAGGGATTTCTGGGGTGGGTGGCAAAGTTCTACATCTTGACCTGGGTAGTGTTTAGTAGGCCATTTGAGTAATGATAGACATTGAATTTGCATCTGTTTTATGTGGTTTTTCTGTATCTGTTTTAACTTATAATAAAAGGTTAAAATATAAAATATTTTAAATAAAATAGTGCACACTACATCTTCTTTGATGATATTCATGTTGTTTACTAGACTACTGTAAATTCTGAGAAATTCTGCCATTAATAAACCTTGCTTTGTTTAAACCACACACACACTTGAAGCCAAATAAAAGAATGCTTAGGTTATACTGGAAGCCACTAGATAAAACATCTGATTGCTTCAAGGAGGAGTTTTATTCTTAGAGCTACTGCTTATCCTAAGTTAAGTACCTTTCTAAAAATTTTGACATTGGTTATATAACAGTTCCCTGGAGGATTATTTCAGCCACCCATGGTCCCCCTTGGAGACCTTTGTCCAGCTGGAGCTAGTTCATTCTCCCTGCTATCAGAGGTCTTATCTTGATCCTTATTAAACATAAAAGGGGGTTAAATATCTCTCTACCTGCAATAAATGTTTGGTCATTTTAAGTTTTACATCACGAGGATGTAGTGAAGATGTAAAAGATACAGACTCTGGGACCGTCTGTGTGGTACTATAGACAATGGTCAGGAAAGGCTGGTTGCTAAAATAGCCTGTTATATACCATGTGTGGAGAATACTGAAGGCGTGCAGTACTCTTTGGTACCATCACTGTTAGTCGCTGTGAGATACAGAAATATTTTATTCGGTGAACTCCTCAGTTTCTGAACTTCAGGGGCTATGGTCCCTCAGCTTGGCACACCGCACGGCTCCTGGATACCTTTGTGGCCTTTTATGTTTGGTAATGCTGCGCAGCTCCTTTTCTACCTGTCCTTCTCCAGAGATTCCCTGTCATCATTCCTGTGATGGTTAATTTTATGTGTCGACTTGACTTGGCCAAGGGATGCCCAGAAAGCTGGTAAAACATCATTTCTGGGTGTGTCTGTGAGCGTTTCTGGAAGAGATTAGCATTTGAATCAGTACACTGAGTAGATCAACCTCACCAGTGCGGGTGGGCATCATCCAAACCGCTGAGGGTCTGCACAGAACCAAATGGCAGAGGGAGGGTGAATTCACTCTCTTTGCTTGAGCTGGGACACCCGTCTCCTCCTGACCTTGAGTGTCAGTGCTCCTGGTTATCAGGCCTTCAGACTTAGACTGGGATTCACATCATTGGTTCTCAGGCTTTCAGGTTTGGACTAGAATTATAGTACCACCTTTCCTGGGCCTCCAGCTTGCAGACTGTAGCTCATGGGACTCCTCAGCCTCCATAACTGTGGGAGCCAATTCATCATAATGAATCTCTCTGTATATATATATTTGTATAAATCCTGTTGGTTCTGTTTCTTTGGAGAACCTTGACTAATATAATTCCCTCATCCCAGGAATGCAGGGAAGTAAAATTAGCAGTGAATCCTTGTTTCAGAGACTTGAGGATAGTCAATTTTAGTAAATACTCAGTAAATATTTAGTTATATTCACTAGCAGCAAACAATTCACTTGTAAACAGGAAAAATGATATCTAGTGATGTGTAACTTGAACAATGCATATGCTTATGTTTTTCCTTGAATTTTTTTTCTTTCCCTTAAAAAATGTATGTATTTGGGCTTCCTTGGTGGTGCAGTGGTTGAGAGTCCGCCTGCCGATGCAGCGGACACGGGCTCCAGCCCTGTTCCAGGAAGATCCCACATGCCGCAGTGCAACTCATCCTGTGCACCACAACTACTGAGCCTGTGCTCTAGAGCCCGCGAGCCACAACTACTGAGCCCACGTGCCACAACTACTGAAGCCTGCGCGCCTAGAGCCCATACTCTGCAACAAAAGAAGCCACCGCAATGAGAAGCCTGTGCACCACAATGAAGAGTAGCCCCCGCTCGCCTCAACTAGAGAAAGCCCGCGCGCAGCAATGAAGACCCAACACAGCCAAAAAAAAAAAAAATCTATTCCTGGCTTCTGAAAAACATAATAAAATAAAGTAATGTAAATCTATTACATACAAACTTGAAAAATGAAAAAAAGATTTGTATATTCTCACTGCTGCAATATAATCATGATTATGATTTTATATATTTCTTTCTAGTCTGTTTTGGTATGAATTTTTATAAAAACATGCATATAACTGTGATTTTCCCTTTTAAATTTAGCCTTAGGTAATTATGATATAATTATATACATATTTCCATATTGCATTGTTATCACAAGAGTAATTTTTTTACTGCATTAAACTCCATCATTTGGCTCTATCATATTTTTTAACTGTTAACCTACTTTTGGTTAGTATGTTTCCCATCACAGTTGAGCAAATATATTTTTTATAATGTATAACATCATGCACATTTCTTTTTGGTTGTTGCTCTGAATTCTTAAAGTAGTATATTAACAGGTGTCAGGAATTTCAGTAAACTTCTATCTAATTTTTCTTTTAGCTCTAATTTTTCTTTTAGTCATCGAATCTAGCAAATCTAGTGATCGTTAAAGTAGGAGGAATATATTAATTTGCCAGCTGTTGTTCTACCCACGATCTTAATGATATATGACTTAATAAAGCCATGTAAAACTTGAGTGAGGCAGTAATCTTGTTTACATCTAGGAATTGACCACAGAATAGCAGTTGTGGACAGTTTAGAAACTCATGGTAGAAAAATGAAGTTTCTTTATTTGGAGCCCAGGAAAAGTAATGGCAGCATTTTAGATGTGTCTAAGTATGTGCATCCTTGGGAGATGGTTCTTAGTTTTCATTGTATGTTCTAAGGAATCCAATAACTAACCACTGGTGTGAGCCCAATGTTTGTTAGTTGAATGGAATGCCATTTTTGTGAGTTTCTTTATTTGTTGTTCCCTCTTTCCCTGCCTTCCCCTGTCTCTCTTTCCTTATTCATTATGTTCAGTACTCGAACTCAGAAAAAGGTTCTTTTTGGTGAGCAGTGATTTATCACATGAAAGTTTCTAATAACTTAAAAAATTTTAAAAAACAACACATGTGAAATCATTAATCAAATACTGTGTCAATCTGTTTTGATTTGGGGAAGTTTTCCCATTTAAATCAGTAATTTAGTGTTACCTTCCTTTGTTAGAATTTTTAAAGAAAGCACGACCAGGATGCTGATCATTAAATAAATTTCTGCTATTCCTACAACGTACTATGTTTTGACAAGTCCATAATGAACTGAGTGTTGAAATCATTCATCAAATGCAGTTATCCTTTTGCTGCGTTATTTCAAAAGGTAGAGCTTTACTAACTCCATTAAAATTTGAGGCTTTCTAAGTTTTTGCACAACTAAAGCAAAGAGGCATTCTGTTAAAATAACCTTAAATAAAATTCTTTTTAGATGTTAAAAACTCTACTTCTTTAAAACATAAAATCTTAGTCATTTTTGATTACCAGATGACAGGAACAACTTCTCTTTTCTAGTGTAACAGGGCTTCTGATATGCAATGACCACCTTGTTTTTGATAAAGGACTAACCAGTATCATATTTTTTCTTAGGAATGGGCTGTTTCTGGGGAGCTGAAAGGAAATTCTGGACCCTGAAAGGAGTATATTCAACTCAAGTTGGTTATGCAGGAGGCTACACTCCCAATCCTACTTATGAGGAAGTCTGCTCAGGTAGGAAGAATTTGCTCTATCATATAAGGAACAAGGACCGACTTGTCCCTGCTGGCGGATGACAGGATCTTTAAAATGGAAATAATTTTTTTGTGTGTTTTCTCAGTCTTCTCTTGCCTGTTTCTATAAATATACTTGCTGGCCTTTCACTTCATATTTTTAGAAGATAATAGACTTCCTACGGAATGTGTCATTTAGCGTTTGTTGCAGAAAAATCACCCTGAAACTTAATCGCTAAAACAATCATTTGTTACCTTATGATTCTGTGGGTCAGCAATTTAGACTAAGCTCAGCCTGGTGGTTCTTCTGCTGGTTTCATCTGGGTTCATTCATGTGATTCCAGTCAACTGGTGGGTTGCCTGGGGGCTAGTTGGTCTTTGATGGCTTCTCTCATACATCTGGCAGTTGCTGCTGGCTGTCACTTCCTCTTGCCTGGGGTAATGGGGATGATGGAACGTGTGTCTTCACACACTGGCCTGGGTGAATTCATGTGATGGCGGATGCAGAGATTAGGAGCAGTAAGAGAGGGCAAGCACCATTCTGCTAGTACTTTTCAAGTCTTTGAGTCACATTCACTATTGGTCCCATTGACCAAAGCAGGTCACATGGTCTAGCCCAGAATCTGTGTGGGAGGGACTTCCCAAAGGCAGGTGTACAGGGAGATGTGAAGAAATTGGGACCATCACCACATCACTCTATCACCTGGGACAAATATGTCATATACCAGACTTGTTTTCTTGAGGGAAAGACACTAAAAATCAGGCTATAATGAAGGGATTGTCAAACTGTGGCTTGCAGGCTAAATCCTGCCTGCTGCCTGTTTATATAAAGTTTTTTTTTTTTTTAAACACAGACATGACTATTTATTTATGTTATCTGTGAATGTTTTCATGCCACAGTTGCAGGTGAGTGGATGCATCTGAGACAGTATGGCCTGTGAAACCTAAAATGTTTATGATCTGGCCCTTTACAGAAAAATATTTGCTGACCGGGATAGGCAGTTGCCTCCATGACAAATTCTAGCTCAATTACCAGATAACCTTTCTGGAATTTGTTTTGTTTTGTTATTTCTGGCCTTCAAGAATTCCCTTTTATCTTTCTGCCAGCTCTGGTTGCATTTAAAACACATTATTTTTCTCTTAAAAATTTTTTTTCATTTTAAATATAAAAATGGTATATATTTAAGGCGTACAGCATGATACTTCGATATACATAATGAAACAATTACTAATAGTTAAGCTAATTAACATACCAATCTCCTCATGTACTTTTTTTGTGTGGTGAGAGCACCTTTGATCTACTTTCTTAGCAAATTCCAAGTATACAATACAGTATTACTAAGTACAGTCACCATGCTGTACCTTGTATCTCTACAGCTAATTCATCTTACATAAATAAACGTTTGTACCCTTTGACCAACATCTCCCCATTTCCCTGGTAACCACCATTCTACTCTCTGCTTCTGTGAGTTCGATTTTTTTAGACTCCACTTACAAGTGAAACGGTGCAGTATTCTTTTTCTGTGTTTAGTTTATTTCACTTAGCATAGTGTCCTACAGGCTCACTCATGTTGTTGCAAATGGCAGAATTTCCTTCATTTTTTTAGGCTGAATAGTATTCCGTGTGTATGTGCCACATCTTCTTTATCCCTTCATTGATGGACATTTAGGTTGTCTCATACCTTGGCTATTGTGAATTATGCTGCAGTGCACTTGGGAGCACAGATGTCTCTTTAAGATGCGGGTTTCACTTCCTTTGTGTGTATACCCAGAAGAGAGGTTGCTGGATCGTATGATAGTTCTGTTTTGAATTTCTTGAGGCACATCCGTACTGTAAAATACATTTTTTAAAAGAATATTTTATTTACTATCTTAAGAGTTATTAATAGGGAGAGTTTATCTAATATACAGCCCACACCACATTGACAGAAATGGGATTTTAAAAAATATGTAAATAGTCTTATCGTTTAAAAATAAAGGTTTGCATTGGTGTTATTTGTGGAGGGCCCTCTCAGCTCTTTGAGGGCACTGCGAATGTAGGTGGCGGCGGGGGGAATTGGAGTTTGGGAGTTTGTTCGATAATGAGCGTGTTGATTTGTTTGCTACAGTATGAATTCTGATTTTGAAATGAAATTTGAACTGTGCAACAATGAAAATATCATGAAAATATACATATTCTTCTTTTTCTTGCTTCTGGAGAAGAATTGAAATAATTCTGATCGGTGTTGAGAATGTGGAATATCGAACAAATACGTTAATGGTTAATCCATTTTTTTCCTCTCCTTCTGTTTCAAAATTAAACAAATGCTTATGCAGAACTATAAATAGAGAGATTCAGATGAACCCTGGAGATTGCCCAGGTGTATCCTCTTAAATCTTAGGAATGGAAATGAATAAATTCCTTCCTGTAATTGCAGACATGACTTAATAGCCTAAGACAAAAAGTTGCTAAGAAAACCTCCAGATATCTACTGCTTATACTGTTACTGTCTACCAGCAAAATGTTAATCATCAATTAGAATATCGTGGTTGCTGGTTTGCTCAGACTCTCTTCAATTCAGTTCTTCACCGTAACAAGAACAACATGATAATTGCCCTTTGTTGAACTCCTACTATGTGCCAGACACTGTAACAAGCACTTTTTGCATCTTTGCTTTTTTCCATCTAATCTTTCAGACAGCCCCATGAAGGGCCTCAGTTTCTGCTTTTTTACAGAGGGAGTGTTGAGGCTCAGAGAGAATAAGTAACTTACCTGAGGTCATATCTCCCGATCTCATTAGCTCTCAGCTCAAAACTTATGCCATTGACTGTGGTGTAAGTCACCCAGCTGTCATCACGGCCCAGCCATTCTCCATCCACCTATTTATGCTTCCCTCCTCCACATATTCTCTTTCATGTATAGTTTTGAATCTTTTGGTATGCTTTTTAATGATTACTGTAAGGAAAATACCAAGCAGTTTTTTTGGGTCTTTCTGATGTTTAAAAGGAAAAAGGAAACCCTTTTAAGATACAGTTCATGCAGACATCTGGTGCGTTAGAGGCCTGTAGCAACAGTGAAGTACAGAAACCATGGAGGTTGGTAAAGAACTCTCTATTTGATGTGAACACTACCTGCTAAGTTAGCGGTGGCATCCGGAAGCATGGTTGTCATGGAAACTTGTTCCTGATTGGAAAAAGATAGTTATAGGGTCTTATCCAGACTCAGAAGGAGAGATGATTTCTTTCCCCAGGCTTTTTTTTTTGTTCTGATCATGAAAGGGAAAAACAAAAAGGCAGACAGAAGCTGTGATAGAAAGGGCTCTCTAGCACAGAAGTGGTGGAGCCTTCAGATCCCTGGGAATAGCAGGAAAGGAGAACAAACAAGATCCCCAGCTAATTAAAGATTTTTGACCAAGGAGAGGGATGGGGGAGACAGAAAGCAGGTTATACTGGCTAGGCCTCCCTACTGGGGCCTCAGGTGCTCAAAGCCTTGTTGAACAAGTCAGCCCTGGAGGGGTCTGCCTTGCAAGAAAGAAAAACCCAGCCTCTGCTAAGATGTATAATCGTTGCTGAGGTTTCATGTGAGAGAAATACTAGTCTATGCTCCAGTATTTGCATTAATTTCCATATTGATTACTCTTGTGTTTGCAATTAAACTTGTAAAACTTTGGTCACAACCAGGAGTCTTTTGTAAAGGTTTTCCTTTCTTCCTTCCTTCTTGCCTTCCTTCAAGAAAAGAAGCCCAAGGACCTGGATTGTGTGGCAACTGCCTTCCTTCACAGAGCAGGACGCCTGAGCCTGAGGTGCCATTGGGTTTTTTGGGGGCAGGTGCCAGAATTACAGGGCTAGCACTCAGGAAGGGGTTCTCAAAACCCACTGGGCTAGCTTTACCACTCCCTTCTACCCTGACCGATCATCTGGGAGATGCTTCCAGAGTCAGAGCTTGTGTCAGAGCTTCCACAAGTATTGTCTTGGCGAACAGATTGGTGATCACAAGCCATGGAACCAGAACCGTTGGCTGAAGTTGGTCATGCCTGCTTGCTAGTGGGTATGCGTGTGAATGTGAAAGCAGGTGTGTGTCCAGACAGGCTGCATATCAATGTCTGAATGGTGTTTCTGTGTGGCTACAGATGGGCCAGCGATTGGAGTTGTGCTTCGGCACGTGGAAAAGACATATGACTTCTAGTAACAGCCAGGAGAGGAGGTGGACCCCACGGTGGCATTCATTAACGGCTCACCAAGGGGTCTGTTACATGCTGGGTGATCTGTGTGAGTCTAGAGCCTAACACATGTAGAAGGCCCGTGGGGAAAGCAGTTCCTGAAGCATTTGCAAAGTTGCCTTTTGGGAATGAAGTATAAAATAAGCCTGTAATGCATCAGAGCCAAGATAGGCAATCACTTAGAAGAGAGCTTGGCTTTTGGGTCTTTGGAACCTCAGAGTAACCTGACAGAATGCCCTGACGCATGTAAAAGGAAAAGAAGAGAACCTTAGCAGGGAGGCTGGTCAGCCAGGTCTGCCAGGCCGGCCTGGGAAAGGGGAGGTCCTGCTGCCCCCACCCCCCCCGGTTGCTCCGTAAGGTTTGGCTGCTGGACAGACTCCCAGAGCCTGACACCATGACACTTTTAAGTTCTATCACTAACTCGTCTTGTTCTGATACACACTCCGTAGAAACTTCTCGTCTTTTGTCCTCCTGTGGAGATTATTTACAGGAAGAGAATGCAGGGAGACCAGGTCAGCCAGACAGTTCTACTTCTCATTTCAAATTCAATGAAATGCTATTCTGAGAAGTATATCTCAGTCTATTGTGAGTTTAGTCTACACAGGTCATTCTCTTCATATTCAATTAACCTTGGGTTACATTCAGTGTAGAAATGGAATTTGGCCTTCAGAGCTGAGAGTCAGAGGCCTGACTGCCATGATTTTCCAAAGTCTGTGATTGCCTCCTTGCATTTCCCTAGAGACTCCGTGTCCCTCACATGTCCATCATTTCATTTAAACCTGTTTTAAAAGTGACCACCCTCCTATAATAGGCGCTTAAACTTCCTTTCCTCAGATTCATCAATTAGTGCTGGAGCTCACAGACTGAGAAACTTGCATCTCTCAGGTATTTTAGGCCTGAATTCTGAGTCCTCTGAGAGCTGCCCACCACCAGCTCCTGCACCAAGAACCCAGTCTCAGCTTGGATGCAGGGTAGCATTGCTCACAGCCACTGTTTGGCTGCTGTTTCTTGTTGTGTCTCAGATCTGTCTCTAATTCATGTGCTGAGAAGTAATTTAAGTCTTAGTGGCCATCATTCTGTTCCTGAAATGATTTCTAAGGATTCATTCATTCACAAGGTGTTCCCTAACAGCTCAGTGTATGCCTGGCACTGGAGAACCCATAAAAACCTGGAAGGGAACAGCCAGGAAGAGCCTAAATTTCATGTAGGCTTTCTTGATGAATTAAATTCACCACTGATTGGGAATGTACTGCATACAAGACATTGTACTAAGTACTTCATATCATTGTATGTGATACCAAGTTGAAAAATGCTAGTACCTGTCTTCCAGAATTCTTTCTCTGTAGTTAAATGAAAGCTTGATCTTTCACATTTAAAGAGTTGTGCTGACCCTGGCTTTACACACACACACACACACACACACACACACTCACACAAACTACACATTTGTTATGCAAACCAACTGATTAAATGGCATGCTGTTGCTTTCCTACGTTGATTTTAGAAGTAATTGAGCTATTCAGTTTCTTGAATACCCTGATAGAGAATTATTCTTACATTTTATAATAACGACTACACAGATGAAAATATGAAAAGACATTCTGCAATGGATAAGCATTCTGGGTTAATTTCAGTGCATTAGCCTAATACACAAATAACCCCATTTCTGGCAAGAAAACCCAGGATGTTCATTCACTGGGTAATATCTTTTCGTATTTTGCTTACAGATGTTCAGAACAATTCCATGTTTATCAGTCTATTCAAAAGCTTTTAGAAATCTGCACAGCCAAGTGGCACCAAAACCAGAAGCATGAAAGGGACTGTACAACTTTCTCTCATAAGAGAGATTTATACAGTCACCATAGAAAATCTGAGGCCCAGACGCTTTTCTTTATCAACAGAATACTCTGGTGGATTTTCATGCAACGTGTTTGGTAGAAGTCCCGAGCTGGAGCCAGGGCTTGGGAGGAGCAGAGAGTGGGAGGCTCCTATCACCTTCCGGTGGTGTCCATGCCGAGGCTGTACCACTCTTTGGACTCAGCTGCCTCTCTTGTAAAATGGGGGCAGTGCTGCTTTATGAAGCCCATAGGGTTGTGGTGAGGTTCTTATTTGAAAATAAAATTATTTCATATTGGGAGTAGGAAATCCAGGACACAAGCTTTCTATCACTCTAGCTCTTGGGTATATTAAAGATAAAAGTGATGGGTCAGGAAGCATCGCTTGGCAGGGGCCTGGGCTC
The DNA here is from genome assembly GCF_003031525.2 of Neophocaena asiaeorientalis asiaeorientalis. Classification (NCBI taxonomy): domain Eukaryota; kingdom Metazoa; phylum Chordata; class Mammalia; order Artiodactyla; family Phocoenidae; genus Neophocaena; species Neophocaena asiaeorientalis. The sequence goes on along the minus strand of NW_020173395.1, from coordinate 967,522 downwards.
AGCCCACAGAATATGCACGCGACGCAACAAGCAGAAGCCGTTTTCTTCTTTTTCTCTTCTGTGTTCTCAATAGGTCATATCCACCACCCTCTCCAAATGCAAATCCTTATTTCCTCGATGCTTCAGAGCTCTAACAAAGCATTGAATAATTTCCCCACTAATATAAAAAAACTCAATATACTTTTTTAGTTTGACAATTTCTGAAGTGTTTGGGTGGATGTGCATGTCTATGTATCTTGCATGAGATTAATGACCCCATTCTTTTTCAAAGTAGTGATGAGTTCTGTTATTAGCAGATTTTACCAAGCAATGTAAAACTCTTTCTAAATTCCTTGCAGACTACATTAAATCTCTCTTTAGTGCATAGTAAGTCTTATTGTACTCTTTTCAATGTCAGTCAAGGTAAATTACTAAGTTATTGACATATCACTGAAAATGCCAGAATTCTGGTGTTCATTTATTGCTATAAGCAATTTGATCACTTTTTGCTCCTCTTATATTAGACATAAAATTAACCTTGAACTTGTAGCAGGCAGGGTGAAAATGCTTACCTCTCTCAAACCACCAGGCAGAAAGCAAGCTCCAAGGTCAGGGGTCCTGTGACTCATAGTTATAACCTGGGTTCTAGGACCAAATACAAATTCTCCACGCATCATGCCCTTTTAAGTGAGGGTGGCGATCAAGAATTCAGAGTGGGGCTTCCCTGGTGGCGCAGTGGTTGAGAGTCCGCCTGCCGATGCAGGGGACGTGGGTTCGTGCCCTGGGCCGGGAAGATCCCACATGCCGCAGAGCGGCTGGGCCCGTGAGCCACGGCCGCTGAGCCTGCGCGTCCGGAGCCTGTGCTTCGCAGCGGGAGAGGCCACAACAGTGAGAGGCCCGCGTACTGCAAAAAATTAAAAAAAAAAGAATTCAGAGTGGAGGTGGCTGTTGAGTTTGAATTAAGATTTTGAGAGATCAATTATCATTTCAGTTAGGCTGGATTTTTTTTTAATTGAGTACTGGGGTTTTTAATTTTTTAAAATATTTTAAAAATTTATTTTATTTATTCTTTTTGCGGTACGCGGGCCTCTCACTCTTGTGGCCTCTCCGGTTGTGGAGCACACGCTCCAGACGCACAGGCTCAGCGGCCATGGCTCACGGGCCCAGCCGCTCCACGGCATGTGGGATCCTCCCGGACTGGGGCACGAACCCGTGTCCCCTGCATCGGCAGGTGGACTCTCAACCATTGCGCCACCGGGGAAGCCCTGGGGTTTTTTAATAGTTCTTGTGTCTGCTGGATGCTCTCAGTGCTGTGTGCTATAGCCGGGAGCCGAGCTGAGGGTGTGAGAGCAGAGCGTGCTGGAGCCTCTCATGTTAACCAGTGTGCTGGCATCTCTCGTTTCTCCTGGCCTTGGAGCCAGAAAGGAAATCATTCGACCAGCAGGTGTTGTTGCCTTGCCCTCTTTCAGAGCTTCTGCAGGTCTGGTTTCCAGCCTGGGCTGTGGGCCGTGGGGCCTCGGAGTTGGGAACAGTCTGCAAATCGATTTGTCCACCAGGCAGGTGCTGAAGGTCTGAGTAACCATCTCGCTCACAGCTACTTAGGATTTTCAGTCTGCAAGGGAGATGACATTGTGAAAATGAAAGACACATTCATGCAGTCTTACTGAGCTCAGAGCAGCTTTTGGTCTTCACCAGTATGCCCTTCATGCCTGGATTCTAGAACCCCAGAGCACCTGTACTTGTTAGAGGCTTGACAAAATCACGTGATCTCTCGTGCTCACACAGCCGTGGAACCACCGTGCTAATGGGCTGTCCAAAGTTCCCAAAGCTGAAACAAAATAGACATGCGCGCCCTTTGCTAGAGATATTTTGAGTTTGCTACAATAATTCAGTACAGCATTAGACACGACAGAGGAGGAAGAAGATATTTCTATAGCTTCAAAGGCCTGACAGCTGGCAAACACCAAAACATGAGGCAGCACAAGACCTCCCTCCTCAGCTGGTGAAGGAAGCATTCATGCCTTTCCTTCCCTGTCGGGTTTAGCGGCCAAAGACTCCAGTATGTCAGTGTCTGTTGTTTGTCGTTTAAGAGGAGAGGTGGCAAATGAATTTTGATTCTTTGTGGAGTCTCTGAAGATATTGCATGTTCAGTATATTCTTCATATGTCCTTGATGTTTTCTCTGGGTTGTTTAGCTGTTCTGTCACCTCTCTCCTTGAGCAGCTTAATTCACTGCTGCGAACAGGTGTAGTGGTCAAAGATCAACAGACTGACAGACTCTGAGTAGTTAAATGTGTCAATATTTCAGGATATCTGGTGGTAAAATTTGAATAGTCCAATTAAATGAAAAGGAACAATAATAAAAACATTTCTTATACTCATCCAGTTCTAGAAATAAGTTGTTCTTTCATTGTTTCGGGATTATATTCTCAAGGATTTAGGAGTGATGTGAAGAGGAATTTGCTATAGCAAGCAGTTCTTAAAACATAATTGCAAAAGCAATTGATGAATGTGCCTACACTGATATTTTCAAATCACATATAATGGAGCCATAATGTAATGTGAGAAAAAAGCCGTATAGGGGGTTGAGCTTCTCTAGGAATTTTATGTGATACTTTGGGTCTTAATTACTTCATAATGACTGGCAATTTTTAAAGCCTGAGAATTAGTTTTATTTATTTATTTTTCCTTTCCTCCTTTCTTTCTTTCCCTTCCTTCCTTCCTTCCTTCCTTTCTTTTTCTTTCTTTCTTGTCTAAGTTACATTAAAAATAAATATCTGGGTCAATTGCTGTCCCATCTGCCAAGTTGAAACTGCAAGGGACTCGTATGAAAACACAGTCGCCCATCATGTGAGCGAATCACCCAGTAGGAACGGAGCAGCTTCTGAAGAGGTCACTGCTGTGTGCCAGGCCTGCCTCAGATTTGCTGGGGCCTCATCAGCATGTGAATCAGTCACAGGCCACTGAGTCCTCTCAGCTGTGGACCAGGCTTTGCTTAATAAATCCTGGGCTCTGATGCATGGAATTGCAGGGTCTGTTGGGGACGCCGAGGGACAGAGCTGACCTCAGCCTCTTCAGGCTTTGCACATGGGAGCCAGTGCCCTGTCTCTGGGGCAGAAGCTTCCTGAGGAGGACGCTTACCCACAAGAGAGTCGGGCCCTCTTGTAGCTGTCTCCTTCCTCTTCTTCTTGTCATATTCTCTCCGCACTTCTCCTTCCCTTCCCTGTGTTTCTTCTTCTTTCCTGTGGTTAAGGATACATTACTTTTCTACTCCAGTACCATTATAATTACAATAGTCCTAGAAAGTCACAAGAACTGGTGACTTACACGTTGCCCATCTTAGGTTTAGAACAGTTTATAACACAAAACTCTCAACAAATATTATTATAATAGTAGCTTACATTAATTGCTGGTTTATAAAATCTACAAAACATTTCCAGAGGCTGAGCTTTGTCACAGGCCTGTGAAATAGGGCAGCATTGTCGCCTCCACTTATAAGGGTGCAAAGCCCTCTGGAGCAGAAAGTTACTCGGAGTGTCACCCCCTAGTTAGAGGTCCCAGCCGTCTCGTCTGATGGCATTTCTTTTGAAGAAAACAGAGTTTGTATTTCAGACTGTGTCCTTCTAAGCTTTTTCTTTATGTATTTCCAATAAATGCATTTTCACATGCCTTTCTTGAGCATTTTAGGATACTTCAAAAGATATTAAATTAAACAATGAAGTTCTTCTAGGAATAAACTAGATTTTAGAAAATGGTTTATTAAAAAACGTCTGGTGGTTCAAAACTATTTAGATGAACTTGATCTATAGAAACATGGATTTCTTTTTCTTTTCATTGGATGTATCTTAGAGGTCATCTGTTTCAGTAAGTCTTGAAACTTTTGGTAAGCATTAGAATGTCTTCATCAGATAAAGATTTTGCACAGAAGTCTATTATTAAAACACAGTGTCCAAGGTACTCTGATTAGTGGAGGGGGCTCCCCCTACACTGTCCTCGTTCTTCAGGCCAAGGAGGTGCTTCCCTGGGGCTAAGTCTAGAAAGCAGTTGAGGACCAGGGACGACTTCACCCTGGGCTGAAACATACATTGAAAAGGAGAAGACCACCCAACCACATTACACACTAAAGGAGAAGACCTCCCGACCACTCACACACTAGGGAGAAGACCTCCCGACCACATCACACACTTAAGGAGAAGACCTCTCGACCACATCACACACTTAAGGAGAAGACCTCCCCGACTACTTCATACACTAAAGGAGAAGACCTCCTGACCACGTCATACTCTAAAGGAGAGCTCCCCTCTCTGACCACATTCCACACTTGTGCCTGCTTTAAGGCTGCATACTGGAAGTTACAAAGTCCCCAGGATTGTCAGGCAGACCACCCAGAGATAAAGTGCTGGAAGGCATGAGAATGGCGCCTTTTATCCTCTGCCTTCTCAGAGATATACCCAGGTACCAAGATGTACCCAGGAGCCCTAAGCATAAGCATTTTTGTGTGAGTTCTGGGTCTCCCATCAGAGGCCCAGAGCCTCCAGTTTCTCCCAATCACTTGTCTCTGTCCATTTTGTTTCAGTTCTGGTGCCTTGAGCATATTTATTTTAAAGCCCTCCCTCCCCTCCTCCTTTCTGGAGGTAAGGAACTGTTGGCTACTGTCATACCCAGGCCCTGTCCCTGAACCTGCCTTGCTGCTGAAGGGGGGGTTGACAAAAAGTCATAGGTGCCTGAACTTGCGTATCTTTGTGCAGAAGAAAAAAAATCTGTCACCTTGTTTAAGGCTTGTTGAGTTGTATTTGGTAGTTTGAAAATGCTCCAGGGAAAACCATCTGTCTACCTTGGAGAGTCGGGTTATATAATGGCTAAGCCACATACTGGGGGTGCAGGTGGGGTCGGCATGGGAAGAAGCTATCTGTTTTGGGCTCTTCAATAACATTTTTTAATTAATAAACTTTATTTTTTAGAGGAGTTTTAGGTTCGCAGCAAAATTAAGAGGAAGGTACAGAGATTGCCCATATACCCTCTGCCCCTGTCCTGTGGTCTCCCCTACTATTACCATCCCCACCAGATGGTACATTTGTTACAGTTGATGACCCTACCTTGACACATCACTATCACCCAGACTCCATAGTTTGCATTACGGTTCACTCTTGGTGTTGTTCATTCTATGAGTTTGGACAAATGTACGGTGACACATATCACAGAGTATATCTTATTTTCCATTCTCGGACTTGGCCTTTGCAAATTGTGACTGCTGCTGTCCTGGGCTTTTCTCTTTGGGTTTGCAGCTTTGCTCTGCTCACTGGTGTTCCTGACATTGGTGCTTTAGGCTCTGCCGGCCTTACTCTTACCTCGCGGATGGGCGGCTCTGTTGCTCATGGTTCCGCTTTGTTATGTACTCAGGTAACCTCAACACAGAAATTCCAGAAAGGGGGCCTGGACCTGTTTCCCTGAGATGCTGTAAGATACGAAAGTTCCAGAAAAGAAAAATATAACCTCATTATTTCGGTTTGTTTCCAGATTTGGACTGGAGACAAACACTGCCCAGAAAAAGTGGACACAAGAACTGTAAGATCTGTCAGAATAAATGGGAAAGAAATGGGAAACATCAGCAACTGTGTGTAGGCGAGTCATTGATGAATGAGGCTCACTCTGTAATTTGGACCAGTTGCAGCAGAATAAAAGCTCCGCTTCTAAGTGAAGAATCACACATGACAAACAAGCAAAAACTACTGAGTGCCACTGTGCCTGGGCCAGTTGTACAGGGCACAGAATTCTGGTTAGTGATGAAAGTGGAGTGAAAAAGCTGCATGTAGCCCAAGATCCATGGAATAGAGAACCAGCAATGTTTCCTTTGCTCCTTAGGGCAGAGGAGGGGAGAGGGAGAACACCTCACAGCGCTAGCTGCACAAGCACGTAAGCGAGACAGCTCCTATGTTGACAGGCGCAGATGTGCTGGTCACGTAGCCTGAATTTAGGGCAACAGATGGACGATTCATTGCATGAATTGGATAGCCAGGGACCTCAGTGCCTGCTGGGTAATCCAAGGACGCATCAGGTTGACCTGATGACACCACACTTGGGCAGAGGTAGAACCAGGGTGCCCACCATCTAAAAGGGAAGGGAATAGCCATTTGCACTGGTGGGGAGAAAAACAAATGAAATTCAGTAAGAATAAAGGAAATCCCAGAATCGGTGTGTATGTTTATAAAGTGTTTTTTGTCCGAGGACTTATCGTCTTTCATTTGTCTTTGCAAGACCTGACCTTTTCATGTCACTTCCGAATGTTGTAATCATATGACATTCAGAGCACTGGAAAGGGAAATAATATTTGGGTATTTGATATATATGCAAACTATATTTGAAATAAATTTTCTTAACACTGAATTTTTACTCTAAGCACAAAATGAAAGATAACTTTCTTGAAAAGAACTACAGAATGTGGTTCGGTTTTCAAAATACAGTATAAGATGTAGAAAAGATGAAGCCTTCATTTAAAAACCAAATAGTATTGAACTAAAACAAAAAATAATTCTATGTGCCTCCTTTTATGACACTTTAATCGTGTACACAATCGCTGTAGTGAGCTCTGATGGTACTAACCTTTTCATTTGATGATGAAATGAATGAATTGGCACGTTTTTAAGCTGCTACACACTCAGCACTTTTACATACATGTAGTAGGTGTGCACACGCATGTTAGGGTCTCCGCTGAAGGCGTTTAAAAACTCATCACCTGCTCTGCAAAAGTCCCGGTGCCAGACACAGTGGGAGGCAGGAGGGATTAGTTGTTGTGTTCATGAAGGTGCTCATACATTGTAATAGGGAAGACCCTTTGTATTCTGTTACAAGGTAATCACTAAAGGGAGGTTGCCTATAAGCTTAAATTATACAAAATGGCCCATCTCTGGGAACCCTGCCTCCCAGGTAATGAGCATTCAGCTAAAATACCTTGGTTTAGCTCCCAGGAAACATCCTGACCAGGCCCACCTGTGAATGACTGCAGGGAGGAAGAAATGAGCACATCCCCTCTGGAGGCTGACTGAACCAGGAAATGTTTGACTTTATTCCTTCTGATTTTAGTATAAAAGAAACCTGAATTCAGGCAAGATGTTTCTTTGGGACCTGAGTCCACCATCTTCATGGTCTGCTGGCTTTCCGAATAAAGTCCTATTCCTCTCTATTGACCTGTTGTGCAGCGGGCGGTATGAGCTTGGACTCGGTAACACCTTTACTTTTTTAGAAAATAGACTTCAAACTTAGGGATAACTTCAAAGTTTTGACTAAAGAGCTACTCTTCTAGAAGCCAATCCTCTATTAAAATTCACCCTCAAACTATATCTATACCTAGAGTATACTGTTTGCCCTCAGACTATACCTGTGTCATTAAGTCTCTGCTAAACTGGGCTTCCCTCATGTCCAGTAGCTTATGAGAACTCCAGCTGTTAGCCTGTGGCAGTTCACCTTGTGTAATAGTATGCCACTTCCTTAATTGTCCAAAAAAATCTTATTGTAGAATGAAACTATTATCAATTATGTGCACCTAGTTTAAACTAATTGTAAGATATATTTGATTCTAAGGGTTTTTTCCCCCCAGAAACTCAGCATTGAATCTTTTTCAAAGTTTTCTATTCTGCGGCGTTTCCAGATACATTTTAACTTGTTTGTTGGAACTCTGGCTGTCTGGGCTAAAGCCGGAGTTGCCAGGCGAAGCTGCTGCAGGTTGGGCCCAGGCGGGTGCAGCAGTGAGCTGGCTGTCCGGCGGGGCCTGAGCTGCTTGGACAAGCAGGAGTGAACAGGTGGGTAGGCCTAAGGGCATGGCTGGAGTGCTCAGCGTGAAGAGGGAGAAGGGCAGGTGGGGTGAAGGATACCTTCTCGAGTACATGGTTACTGAGTTCAGATGGCTAATCAGTGAGAAACCTTTAGCCTCGATGGATGGGCCAGGGGTACAATCTTGTATATCATGTCCAAGGAAATAAAATAACCTAGAGTGAAGTGAGAGGCCAAAGGAGAGGGTCCTAGGAAGTCAGTTAAATGGATAGATAGGCCGGTGTGTTGAAGAGATTGAAGCGAGAGTCAAATGGGGGAAGTAGGGGTCAAGTCGGCCCTCAGAGGGAGAAGAAGCTTTAAACCCATCTCTGAGTGTGTGCTGCCACCAAGCCGGTGTGAGGGGGGTGTGGGTGAGTCAGGGCGGCTTCTACGATTAGGTCATGACAAACTGAGGGTTTTGCCTTTGCACCCAATTAAGTCCTGCACGTAGGAGGGGCCAATCTATATTCCAGAATCAGACCTGAGCTCAGGTTCCAAGCGGCTGGCTGGCGGAGACTTGGCCAAACACAAGGTGGTGGGGAGAGAAGAGAGAGGCAAAGGGTACAGGCTGGTCTGGAGCAGCCACATGGAGTCAAGGTCGATTCTTGACTCCGGGAAGATCACGATGCACACTGGATGGTGATTTGGGCAGGACAGGGACATCACTGGGGTCTTCTAGGCAGGCATCAGCTCAGGGCCCTTCGTCTCAGCCAGGTCTGTAGGATGACTGAAAGGTCCTGAGGTCGTGACGAACTGTGATGACGGCTGGAATGAGTGACCCATGGCTCAACCAAATTGGCAGAGCTGGAAGGGCCTTTGGAATCATCTCTTTTTACACAGTGGGAAGTAGAAACTCCAGAAGGTTAATGACTTACCACTGTCAGACAGCTGGCCTATAGCAGGGACTTGGTCAGGACGCTGGTCATTTTTTTTTTTTTAAATATACTACATTTTTAGAAACAGTTCTATTGTGATATAATTGACATATGGTAGACTATACATATTTAAAGTATACACTTTGATAAGTTTTAACATTTGTAGACACTGTAAAACCAACTCCACAATCAATATTGAACATATCCATCACCCTCAAAGTTGTCTCATGCACCTTTGTAATTCCTCTTCCCTGCCTTCCTTATCCCCCCTTGCCCCCTGCCACCAGCACCCTAACCCCCATGCCCAGCCAACCTCTGATCTGCTTCCTCAAATTTCTAGATAAATTTGCATTTTGTAGAATTTTATACGGAATCAGACACATATGGTTATCATACTTGTCTGGCTTCCTTTATTCAACACAATCGTTTTGAGATTCGGTGGTTTTTGTATTTGTCAAGGGTTTGTTCCTTTGCATTGCTGAACAGTATTCCATTGTGTAGATATACCATCCATTCACCTGTTGGTTAATGTTTGGATTGTTTTCAGTTTGGCTATTACAGATAACACTGCCATAAACATTCATGTCTAAGTCTTTGTGTGGACATATACCTTTATTTCTTTTGGATAAATACCTAGAAATGGAATGACTCAGTCACATGGTAGGTAAATGTTTAACTTTTTAAAACATTGCCAAGCTGTTTTCCAAAGTGGCTGTACCATTTTACATTCCTTCTGGTTATGTGTGAGAGTTCCAGTTGCTCCACATTTTCACCAACACTTTGTATGGTCAGTCTTTTCAATTTGAGTCATTCTAATAGATGTGCATTGATACAGCTTTGTGCTTTTCACGTGCATTTCTCTAATGACTAAGTGATATTGAGTATTTTTTAAGGCTCTTACTTGCCATCTATATAGCTTTCATAAAATTGTCTATTCAAATCTTTCATACATTTTCATTGGATTATTTTCTAATTTTAGAGTTTTGAGAGTTCTTTATATATTATGTTTACAGGCCCTTTATCAGATGTATGATTTGCACATGTTTTCTCTGAGTCTGTGGCTTGTCTTTGCATTCTTTTAACAGTATCTTTTGAAGAGTAGAAGTTTTAAATTTTGATGAGGGCCAATTTATTATTTTGTGGATCGTCCTCTTAGATATGACATCATATCTAAGAAATCTTTGCCTAATCCACATTCACAAAGATTTTCCTAGAAGTTGTATAGTTTGACATGTACATTTAGGGAACCCCACAGTCTTTTTTTTTTTTTTTTTTTTTTTTCGGTACGCGGGCCTCTCACTGTTGTGGCCTCTCCCGTTGCGGAGCACAGGCTCCGGACGCGCAGGCTCAGCGGCCATGGCTCACAGGCCCAGCCGCTCCGCGGCACGTGGGATCTTCCCGGACCGGGGCACGAACCCGCGTCCCCCGCATCGGCAGGCGGACTCTCCACCACTGTGCCACCAGGGAGGCCCCCCCACAGTCTTTTGACATATGTGCAATATAGTAAAAGGCATGTGGTCTCTTTATCCACACGTGGTTATAGGAATCTTCTACCAACACCATCATGTTTAAATGCAAAGGTTAACCATACATTAAACATGTACGACACTCAAAAAACACCCCACTAAAATACATTGCCCAGTTTTCATAATACATTTAATGAAAGAATAATAAGGTCATTAAGGGCAATCAGTGTTTTGTTATATTCTTGATTATATATATTTCTTGATGTGAACATAGTTGGGGTAAGAAGTAAGCTTCTTCCCTTTTAATGGGGACCAACATAGTCCTGGACTCAAGTTTAAAACCTTGACAACAGCAGTGATTACCCATTGTTTACCCACCACCCCCTCCTGTTGTGATTATGGCACTTTAGAATTCCTGGAGAGGATGCAGTGCTTAATCACGTAATTATGTCCCAAACAACGCGGGCACTCTCTCTGCCATTCATAGGAACAGTGCAAAGAGAAGTTTGTTTGGGTTCTTATTGTGAAGACCCAGCGGGAGGAGAGGCTGCAGTGGCTGAAGAGAGCAGCTCATAGACAGGGAAGGAGTTGATTTGGAGACTAAATAGGGCCGTGTAGGGATATCGGGGGTTTTGTCTGTGCTTGTCAGGTACTTATGAGAGGAGTTTTTAGCACCATTCCATCGACCTTAGTATATAAGTGTATGACTCAGGTTCCACGACACAGGACTGGAGCTGGTCATTTCATCTCTGGGGATTCTTTATGGGCCCTAGTGTTCTGCCTTCCACTGTGCTCCTGACCCCAGGGATGTACTTTCTTTCTGAAAAGCAGTAGAGATATACAGAAAGGGGCATTAGAATAGAAGTCAGCAGATGGAGGCATTTGTGTTCTGACAGTCCCTTACATCTGCTGGGGGACCAGGAGTAAGGCGTTTAGCGTCTCCTAACACCGATTTCCTTATCTGCCAAACAAGGAGAAGGGTACCTTTTAGTGGCCTCATGAGCACGCTGGGAGAATGTGCTCTCTATGTGTACAGCATTACTGTTAGTGGGTGGGCCATGCATTCTTTCATCCAGAAAAAAATTATTTGCACATTTTTTGTTTCGGAGACACCATGAGAACTGGCCTTCCCTCGTCCAGGAACCTTCCCTCACCCCAGGCCTGGGCCCCGAGGCTAGACCAGCTCTCCCTGCATCTCCCTGTCCCCCTTAGCATATTTCCCTCGTTGCACTTACCCTAGCACGATGACTGTTTTTCTCCATGCCTGGAGCAGGAGTTCCTTTAAGGGCTAAGACCTCTAATTTATCTTTATAACCCTAGTGCCATTTAATAAATGTTTGTTGAATAAGCAACTAAATGGGTAAATCTGAAGATGAGCAGGACATTCCTGTGTTAAAGGAATTCATCTTGGATGAATGGAGGAGATGGACGTGTATATGAGTACTTGCCTTCCACTGTTCCAACTACAGCAAGCAATTCATTTATTCATTTTTAAACCAAATGGGACCACTTCATTCTCATCTAACGGAATAGCTTTTATTGGCACTCAAGACATTTGGGGGCAGAGTATGTGACTGACAAATGTTTTCTAGAAAGAGTAGAAGAGACAAGGGGAGACACTATTCTTTCATTCCAGTCATCGCTCGTCTGTAATATTTCATGTCTGTGGCATCTCCCCCCCCACTCCCTAGATTCGGTTGCCCCCCATCCCCCCCGCCACCCCCGCACTGTACATTCTCGCCACACCATCCTTCTCTTTTCTGACAGATTATTTGTTTACCGTGTACCTCGGCAGCTGTCTTATTCACTACCCTAGCCTCATCATCTAGAGCAGTGCCCGGCAAATAGTAAGATCTCTGCAGATTGCTATTGCATAATTAAATACACGTGCAAACAACTTCTGCACCATAAAGAATTTTCAAAAACAACCCTGACTTCAAACACTTTAAGGCCATGAGTTGTTCTTTCACCATCATGGGCTTTCAGTATGGCTCTGTGACCCAGCATTCCTTCTGAGCAAGGCTACGGGCTGACCTTCTCAACAGGTTACGCTAAGCCATTCAGTGGATCTCCAGATACCTCGCTGAGCTGACCTATTGCATAGAATTATTTCATGTTGTCCTCCTGGAATCCAGGTGCAACTTAGCTTCTTTTCATTATCACACAACTTTATACCAGAAACCTTTTCTCACCTCTTGGGACCCTTATCTTTAGCTTTCTGGAAAAGATGCAGCTTGGAATGCAATGGCACAGGCTGAGAAGGCAAACCCCACACGCGTTCGCAGGTGCTCTGTGTTTCCTCGCATGGTCATTTGTCTTCAGGTTTGAATGTTTCTCCATCGCCTTTATTGGCAGCTGAAAATAGAGTTCTTGCCAGTGTAGATGCATTGTTACCACAAAATGCAATTTGCTGCCACACGTTGTGTTCAGATAATGGGAAAGGGTAGAATTCATCCACACAATTGTGCTCAAAGCAGTGATACCACAGAGTGAGCCATGCTTGGTTTTTCTGAATCATTTAAATGGTTTCATTGTAAGATATCCCTTTGTCAACTATTTTTCAGTGGGAAAATAAAGGCTCAAAGGAATTTCTTTTCTTAAAGAAACAGAACTTAGAGCAGAATCAGAAATATGTCATGTTATATAACCATTTATGAAAAAAGAAACATGTTACCAATGATGACAAGATCACTTTTGTCAAGTTGGAACAGCATTGTTAATTCTTTGAGTTTTCTAGATGCATCAGGCATAAACTTGTGTGGACCACGGGGAAGTGTTACCTGTGGGGAAGCAGGGATACAGTGACAGAAGCATGGAATTTGGAGGCAGAAGACTAGGCTATAAGCTTTGTTGCTCCCACTTGCTCTCTATGTGATCGTGGAAAAATTATCCTCTCACCTGCCTTGTGGGCTTGTTATGAGTGTCAAAGAAGATAATGCAGATGTGTAGAGTGTTGTTTGAACAGTGAAGGAGTGAGATGTTTTCATTCCTGTAGAAGTAATATATTCTTGTGTGAACTGGAAAACTTGACATTCAGGTTTCACATTGGAGGTTTGGTCTTTCTTTAATTAGATATTATCAGATGGGAATATATGTATATATGTAGCTGATTCACTTTGTTGTAAAGCAGAAACTAACACACCATTGTAAAGCAATTATACTCCAATAAAGATGTTAAAAGATAGATATTATCAGAAAAAATTGTTTTGTTATGTATATCTATCTTTGGAAGTTTTACTTGTATAGCAGATTCTAGGTAATAAAACATCTGCCTATCAATAGCTATTTTTGTTTCAAGATAATTCACTGAGCTGCAAAATTCTATATAAAAGGCAACATGATATCCTTTGGTAGAGAGCTATGTTTCTATTTGTTTTCCATAGAAAAGACAGCAAGTATGTCCCTCTTTTTTTTTTTTTTTTTTGAAGAAAACACATGAAAAATAAGGTATAAATTACCCGTTGCCTTATTCATGTAATGGAAACTTTAACCCAAGTTTAATTATAAAAAAATGGTAAAGCGAATTTTGCTAATTAAAGACTGGCAGTTTGAGCGTATCCCAAGCAGGATCCTCCTATGGATGGCTAGAGGAGGGAGGGGATGGCCCAGGGGCTAGCATAGCGTCACTCAAACCACGTCAGACCAACTTTACTTCCAAACACTTGTGAGGGATGCTGTACAGGGAATCAAGTGTCATAAGGGTGGGTGTATTGCAAATTTTCTGATTTTATGGACTATTGACACAATGTGTGTCATTAGCTCATTCAGGTGTGACTCCATGAAGAAGTTAGGAAAGGTTGATTCCACGATCTTTGGGTTTTTTCTTCGGAAGGAAGGAACTGTTCAGTTAGGCTGAAGGTATTGCAGTATGGGAATCTGTGCAGCAGAAGATGGGCATCCAAACATCATAGAAAGCCAGGCGTCTTTCCCCACCCCTTGGCTTCACCATCACTGAAACCTTGAGTTGGCAGAGACCTCATTGCATCCTTGGAAGAGGGCTTTATTTTATTTTGAACCCCCAGCTGCCTGGAGAAGTAAATAGCTTAAAGCTCATTGATGAGCTCTCTCTCTCTTTTTCTATTCCATAGAAGAATAAAAGGTTTTATATAGAGAACTCAAAACTCAATAATAAGGAAACAAACAACTTTAAATCTTTTTTTGTGTGTGTGTGTGGTATGCGGGCCCCTCACTGCTGTGGCCTCTCCCGCTGCGGAGCACAGGCTCTGGACACACAGGCTCAGCGGCCATGGCTCACGGGCCCAGCCACTCCGCGGCATGTGGGATCCTTCCGGACCGGGGCACGGACCCATGTCCCCTGCATCGGCAGGCGGACTCTCAACCACTGCGCCACCAGGGAAGCCTGGAAACAAACAACTTTAAAAAAGGTGGGCAAAAGATTTGAATAGACCTGTCACCAAAGAAGACATACAGATGGCATATAAAAACATCTAAAGATTCTCAAAATCATTAGTTGTCAGGGAAATGCAAATTAAAACCACACTGAGCTACCATTATAACCTATTAGAATGATTAAGTTAAGATACTGACAGTACCAAGTACTAAGGAGGATGCAGAGTGACTGGACCTCTCATACATTGCTGGTGGGAATGCAAATGGCACAACCACTTTGGAAAGCCATTTAGAAGTTTCTCATAAATGTACTGCTGGTTCATAGTGTAAATGTAAGTGTACATTATGAACCAGCAGTCTAACTCCTGGGTATTCACCCAAAAGAAATGAAAACTTATACAATAACCTATACAGGAATGATTATAGCAGCTTTATTCATAATAGTCCAAAATGAGAAACAACTCAAATGCCCATAACAGGTGAATAAATCATGGTACATCCATTCAATGAAATACTACTCAGCAATAAAAAAGAATAAATCACTGATACACACAACAACATGGATGCTGAGTGAAAGAAACTCAGTTATGTTCACTCAGTTACGCTGAGTGAAAGAAACCAGACAAAAAAGAGTGCACACTGTATGATTCAATTTATATAAAACCCTAGGAAATACAAACTAATCTATTGTAACAGAAATGGTTGCATGGGGATGGGGCCAGTGAGGGTTAAGAGGGAAGAATTACAAAGGTGAATCGGGAAACATCTGGGGGCTTCCCTGGTGGCGCAGTGGTTGAGGGTCCGCCTGCCGATGCAGGGGACACGGGTTCGTGCCCCGGTCCGGGAGGATCCCACATGCCGCGGAGTGGCTGGGCCCATGAGCCATGGCTGCTGGGCCTGCGCGTCCAGAGCCTGTGCTCTGCAACAGGAGAGGCCACAACGGTGAGAGGCCCGCGTACCGCAAAAAAAAAAAAGTGCAATGAATTGTATGTCAATTGTAGTGACCTGTTTCATATATTTTAATTCCCCAAAATTAAAATTAGTTTATCACCAAGTCATCTCTATAGAAGAATTCTAGCTATTAATGCAGAAGTAATTGTAGAATTAGAAAGATCACAATTTTGCAATCTCTAATGAAATATAGGCCTACCTCTTTTATTGCTCTTTACTTTATTCTGTTTTGAAGATACTGCATTTTTTAAAACAATTTGAAGATTTGCGGCAACCCTGCGTCGAGCAAGTCTGTGGGTGACATTTTTCCAACAGCATTTACTTACTTTGTGTCTCTGTCACATTTTGGTAATTCTCACAATATTTCAAACTTTTTCATTATTATTATATTGTTATGGTGATCTATCTTTGATATTACTATTGCAGAAAGATTACAACTCACTGAAGGCTCAGATTATGATTAGCATTTTTTAGCAATAAAGTATTTTTAAAATAAGTTGTGTACATTATTTTTCAGACATAATGCTATTGCACACTTAATAGACTACAGTATAGTGTAAATGTAACTTTCATATGTACTGGGAAACAAAAAAAAATTTTATGACTCACTTTATTGTGATATTCGCTTTATTGCGTTGGTCTGCAACTGAACCCGCAGTGCCACAGAGGTATACCTGTAGTTTCTTTAGGCAGCGCTCGCCCTGCTGAAACCATTAGGATAAATGTTGCTGGGAACAGGTTAGATGGCTGTCGCCACCTGAATCCACTGATCAATCTTAGCATCACTAAAAATAGAACAGCCACACATCATTATACATCTCCTGTAAGATGAAGTACATAGCACCGTCTTGAAGAATTCTTGCTAAAATAGTTGAATTTAAATAAAGTCAAAACCTTAGATCCAACATCCAGTTAATGGGAAATAAAGGGGATAGAGAAACACCTTGCATGACACATACCTTGAGGAAGCAGTAGGGCACATCTGGAATGTAGGATATGCTGAGGACAGCTGACCTGGTTTCTTAAATATGCCCATAAGTTACAAAAGCATTGCCTATTACATAACATTTAAGAGGCATATCAAGTAGGATGTGTGGATCATGGATGGAAATTGATTTGAAAACAAAACAACCACTTGAAAAAGACTTTTTTGGGCAGTAGTCAGGGAAATTTGAATATGGACTAGGAATTAGATGATGCTAAGGGGTGATTGTTAATTTTGCTAGATGAGAGTATTGCAGTTTTTGCAGTTATGAACAGAAATATCCTTGTTTTAGCAATTATATATGAAAGTATTTAGGTGTAAAATGATGCAGGAAATTTGCTTTAACATACTACAGAGTAAAAGAAAAAGGAAGGAAGAAAAAAAGAAATTGATGAAGTAAGTATGTTAAAATGTTGGTAATTTTTGCATCCAGAGGGTAGGTGGGCAGGTGGGGTTTATTTTACTGTTATTTTTCTTTTGTGTATGTTTGAAAACTTTCATAATAAAAATTCTTTATAACTATCTTTCTAGGAATTATGAAGACTATAAAACATAAGTAAATAGACACATAATTTTAGGAATAGATTACTGTGTGTTTTACATGCAAGAAACACCTGCTCATAAATTCAATTAAAAATGGTTTTATCTCCATTAAAAATTTCAGATCTATCAACTGTCTGTTTGCATTACAAAGAGGATTGTTCTTTTATAAAATAGTTTACCATGGAATTCCATTACATGATTTAATTTCTGTGAGTCATCTTTTCTAAGTCCTCACAACTTAACTATTCTCTTTCTTCAATCTCTTCTATTTTCCAGCCAAGCATGCTGAATCCTTTCATGGTTCCAAAACTTTATGAAAGCTTGCTTCCCCTATCTGAAATGATTTTCTTCACTTAAAGCTTATTGTATTTATCAGGGTTCCCCAGAGAAACAGAACCTATAGGGTGGTGGTCTGTCTATCTGTCTATCTATCTATATCTATCTATCTATCTATCTATCTATCTATCTATCTATCTATGTACCATCGATCTAAGGAATTTGTTATAAGGAATTGCCTCATAGGATTATGATCACTAAGAAGTTCTAAGATTTTCAGTCGGCAGACTGGGTACCCGGGAGAGCTAATGGTGTGAGTTCTAGTCCAAGAGCTGGTAGCCTTAAGACCCAGGAGGAATGTGTAGACATTCTTCAAGTCCCAGCTTGAAGGCAGTCAGGCAGGAGGAGTTCCCTCTTACTTAATCTTTTTGTTCTACTCAGGTCTTCAATTGATTGGTTGATGCTGACCCACCTTAGAGAGGGCAATCTACTCTACTCAGTCTACTGATTCACATGTTAACATCATCCCCAAATACCCTTATGGATGCATCCATGTTTGAACAAATATCTGGGCACCCTGTGACCCATTCAAGTTGACACAAAATTAACTGTCACACTTATTCATGCTTTAAGACCTAGCTCAAATACAAATTCTGTAGTAAAGCCTCCACATGTCTGTTTTATATAGACTTACAAGCCTGTATTTTACTCTAAGCTGTAAGTTCCTTAATGCAGAGGTGGTGTCTTATTTGTGTTCCAACCGCTAGAGACTAGTCTAGGACCTGGCATAGAACAGGTATCAAATAAATGTCTGCTGAGTAAATTAATACATGAGTGATTGCATCTGCAGTAGATTTGGGAGAAAGTCTACAAGTTAGAAAGTCCCAAATTTTAATGTTCTAAAGTTAAATATGACTCTAGTAAGATTCATATGGGTTTTAGAATTGATATAAGTAACCATGAAGGATGATGGTCTATTCAAAAGTAGACTAAATAAAAGCAAAATAATCAGTTCATTCTTAAAAACAATCCATGTATAGGTTTGAGATTATAGATATGAACAAGTTATTTATTACTCAACAGAATCTATTTGCATTTTGTTTTAGTCTAAGCTATAGTGAATTATTTTATCAAATTTTATATGAACTCCCAACAAACAAAAGTCCAAGACCTGATGGCTTCACAGGCAAATTCTATCAAACACTTAGAGAAGAGCTAACACCTATCTTTCTGAAACTGTTCCAAAAAATTACAGAGGAAGGAATACTCCCAAACTCATTTTATGAGGCCACCATCACCCTGATACCAAAGCCAGACAAAGATACCACAGAAAAAGAAAATTACAGGCCAATATCACTGATGAACAAAATCAGTGCAAAATTCCTCAACAAAATACTAGCAATCCGAATCCAACAATACACTAAAAGGATAGTACACCAGGATCAAGTGCGATTTATCCCAGGGATGCAAGGATTTTTCGGTATCCGCAAATCAGTGTGATACACCACATCAACATATTGAAGAAAAAAAACCATATGATCATCCCAATAGATGCAGAAAAAGCTTTTGACAAAATTCAGCACCCATTTACGATAAAAACTCCAGAAAGTGGGCACAGAGGGAACATACCTCAACATAATAAAGGCCATATATGACAAATCTGCAGCTAACATCATACTCAATGGTGAATAGCTGAAAGCATTTCCTCTAAGATCAGGAACAAGACAAGGAATGTCCACTCTTGCCAGTTTTATTCAACATAGTTTTGGAAGTCCTGGCTACAGGAATCAGAGAAGAAAAATAAATAAATAAAAGGAATCCAAATTGGAAAAGAAGCAGCTAAACTGTCACTGTTTGCAGATGACATGATACTATACATAGAAGATCCTAAAGATGCTACCAGAAAACTGCTAGAGCTCATCAATGAATTTGGTAAAGTCTCAGGTTACAAAATTAATACACAGAAATCTGTTGCATTTGTATACACCACCAACAAAAGATCAGAAAGAGAAATTCAAGGAACAATCCCATTTACCATCACATCAAAAAGAATAAAATACCTAGGAATAAGGAGACAGGAGACCTGTACTCCAAAAACTATAAGATGCTGATGAAAGAAATTGAAGACGACACTAACAGATGGAAAGATATACCATGTTTGTGGAATGGAAGAATCAATATTGTCAAAATGACTATATTACCCAAGGGAATCTACAGATTCAGTGCAATCCCTATCAAATTACCAATGGCATTTTTCACAGAGCTAGAACAAAAAATCTTAAAATTTGTGTGGAGACACAAATTACCCCGAATAGCCAAAGCAATCTTGAGAACGAAAAACGGAGCTGGAGGAATCAGGCTCCCTGATTTCAGATTATACTACAAAGCTGTAGTCATTGGGACTTTCCTGGTGGTGCAGTGGTTAAGAATCTGCCTGCCAATGCAGAGGACACGGGTTCGAGCTCTGGTCTGGGAAGATCCTACATCCCACAAAGCAACTAAGCCCACGCGCCACAACTACTGAGCTTGCGTGCCGCAACTACTGAAGCCCGCGCACCTAGAGCCTGTGCTCCGCAACAAGAGAAGCCACCGCAATGAGAAGCCCTCACACTGCAGCAAAGGGTAGCCCCCGCTTGCAGCAACTAGAGAAAGCCCACGTGCAGCAATGAAGACCTGACGCAGCCAAAAATAAATTTTAAAATTAAAAAATAATTAAAAAAAAAACTATAGTCATCAAAGCAATATGGTACTGGCCTCAAAAATAGAAATGTAGATCAGTGGAACAGGATACCAAGCCCAGAAATAAACCCATGCACCTATGGCCAATTAATTTATGAGAAAGGAGGCAAGACTACACAATGGTGGAAAGACAGTTTCTTCAACAAATGGTGCTGGGAAAACTGAGCAGCTACATGTAAAAAAATGAAATTAGATCATTGTTTAACACCATACACAATAATAAGCTCAAAATGGATTAAAGACTTAAATGTGAGACTGGATACTGTAAAACTCCTAGAGGAAAACATAGGCAGAACACTCTGTGACATAAATCGCAGCAATATCTTTTTTGATCCATCTCCCAGAAGAACGGAAATTAAAAACAAAAGTAAACAAATGGGACCGAATTAAACTCAAAAGTTTTTGCACAGCAAAGGAGACCATAAACAAAACAAAAAGACATCCCACAGATTGGGAGAAAATATTTGCAAATGATGTGACCGATGAGGGATTAGTCTCCAAAATTTACAAACAGCTCATGAGGCTTAATATCATCAAAACAAACAACGCAATCAAAAAATGGGCAGAAGACCTAAATAGACACTTCTCCAAAGAAGACATACAGATGGCCAAGAATCACATGAAAAGATGTTCAACATCACTAATTATTAGAGAAATGCAAATCAAAAATACAATGAGGTATCACCTCACACCAGTCAAAATGGCTATCAAAAAATCCACAAACAGTAAATGCTGGAGAGAGTGTGGAGAAAAGGGAACTCTCCTACACAGTTGGTGGGAATGTAAATTGATACAGCCACTATGGAGAACAGTATGGAAGTTCCTTAAACAAATTAAAAATAGAGCTACCATATGACCCTGCAATCCCACTCCTGGGCATATATCCAGAGAAAAACATGGCCCCAAAGGATACATGCACCCCAGTGTTCATTACAGCACTGTTTACAATAGCCAAGACATGGAAGCAACCTAAATATCCATCAACAGAGGAATGGATAAAGAAGGTGTGGTATATATATATATATATATATATACATATATATATGTATGTATACACACACAATGCAATACTACCCAGCCATTAAAAAGAATGAAAGAATGCCATTTGCAGCAACATGGATGGACCTAGAGTTTGTCATACTGAGTGAAGTAAGTAAGACAGGAGAATGAGAAATACCGTGTGATATCCCTTATATGTGGAATCTAAAAAGAAGTGATACAAATGAACCTATTTACAAAACAGAAACAGACTCACAGACTTAGAGAATGAACTTGCGGTTACCGGGGGGAAGGGATAGTCAGGGAGTTTGGGATCGACATGTACACACCGCTATATTTAAAATGGATAACCAACAAGGACCTACTCTGTAGCACAGGGAACTCTGCTCAATGTTATGTGGCAGCCTGGATGGGAGGGGAGTTTGGGGGAGAATGGATACACGTATATGTGTGGCTTAGTCCCTTTGCTGTGCACCTGAAACTATCGCAACATTGTTAATCGTGCTCCAATATAAAATTAAAAGTTAAAAAATTTTTTATGTGAACATGGTTAAAAATCAAATCAAATGAAAATACAATAAATCAAAATCAAAATCAAAGCAATATTCCTTTTCCTGATTCTACTCTGCCTTAAATCCTGCTCCCCAGAAGTCTGTACTTTATTTAGGCTGTTTCTTCTACTCCATGGGTTAAAACAGTACATTTATCCAGGCACACCTTGCTTTATTGCACTTTGCTTTATTGTGCCTCACGGATACGCAGTTTTTACAAATAGAATGTTTGTGGCAACCCTGCGTCAAGCAAATCTATTGGTGTCATTTTTCCAACAGTTTTTGCTCACATCGTGTCTCTGTGTCACACTTTGGTAATTCTTGCAATATTTCAAACTTTTTCATTATTATTATATTTGCTGTGATTTGTGATTTGTGATCAGTGATCTTTGATGTTACTGTTGTAATTGTTCTGGGGCACCATGAACCGTGCCCATACAAGATGGCAAACTTAATCAATAAATGTTGTGTGTGTTCTGACTGCTTCACCAGCCAAACAACCCCTGTCTCTTTCCCTCTCTTCGGGCCTCCCTATTCTCTGAGACACAACAATATTGAAATTAGGCCAATTAATAACGGTACAGTGGCCTCTAAGTGTTCAAGTGAAAGGAAGAGACAATGGATGAGGCACACTTCACTGTGGTCTTATTTTAAGCAATTGTCACGGCCACCCCAGCCTTGAGCAGCCACCACCCTGATCAGTCAGCAGCCTTCAACATTGAGGCGAGACTCTCCACCAGCAAAAAGATTAAGATGCACTGAAGGCTCAGATGATGGTTAGCGCTTTTTAGGAACAAAGTACTTTTTTTTTTTGCGGTTCGCGGGCCTCTCACTGTTGTGGCCTCTCCTGTTGCGGAGCACAGGCTCCGGACGCGCAGGCTCAGCGGCCATGGCTCACGGGCCCAGCCGCTCCGCGGCATGTGGGATCTTCCCGGACCGGGGCACGAACCCGCGTGCCCTGCATCGGCAGGCGGACTCTCAACCACTGCGCCACCAGGGAAGCCCCAGAGTACTTTTAAATTAAGGTGTATACATTGTTTTTTCACACAGTGCTATTGCCCACTTAATAGCTAATTATTGCACACTTAATACTGCTGTTTCTTAATTTACCCATTTTAGATATTAATTCTACCCCCCAGTAGTTGTACAGCATTGGGTAAGTCATCTAACTTTGCAGTGCCTCATTTTCAAGTTTTGTAAAAGGAAGAAAATAATATTATTTCATGTCACAACATTTCTGTAAGGACTGAATGTTACTAAATGTAAAGCACTTGTTATGTAATAAGAATCATGTAACTTTTAACTATAATGATGATAACAATGATAATTAGTATTATAAACATCAGTAATAGATGGGAACAGCCTTCTTATACCACCTTCCCCCTTCCCACCATCTCATCTTCCCTCATTCTTCCTATGTAACTATATCATAATTTTTCAGTAAATCAACAGACACTATTATTATGACTATGTCAGTTTATTCTCAACGGAAGTAGATAATAAAACTGTGTGTGTTAGGGTCCGTTTGCAGATAACACAAACTATTGAAATTACTTTAAGCACAACCTGATAAAGAGGATTGGGGGCTGACAGCATGATCCCAGAGGCAACAGCTGGACTTAGCAGCTTCCTGTCTGCGGATGAACCTGCATGAGCCTTGTGAGAGGAATCTGCTGGGCAGGAGGTGAAGGCTGGAGAGGGCAGTGCCCTGCAGGAGCCTGGTGAGGGGGCCTCAGGGGGACCTGGCAGAGGAGACCGTTCCTCCTCTAGTGTCCTTCCCGCGCTCCCTAGTGACGAGGCTTAACATCATGGCATCTGGCAAAGGGGGATATTTACAGAGCCCACCTCCTTGATCACAGAGCGGGAAGGAAGGACAGATTTGGAGCTGAGGGGTAATGACTTAATAACTGCTACATCTATTAAACCCAGAAGCCTTCTAACATACTATTATGGTTCAATTCCAAATGCTAAGTCAAAGGCTTAGGTGCCTGTGTTGGGAGATGGGGAGCATGTTAGTTGTTTTCAAATAAAGACCTGTCGCATGAAGTAGAATGTCATTATTATGTGTTGCTCAGAGGGAACAAAACTAGTGAAAGGTACAGGGAGGCTTATTTTGGCAGATTCCCTGAGGATCTCAGACACTTATCTCCAAATGTTACAGTTATCCTGACACCAAGAATGAGGAAACACAGGTGATTCTCTGTGAAGTTGTGAGGGTTCAACCAGGGTAGGAGGTGGAGCCAGACTATCTCCAAGGTCTGTTCCAATCTGGAGAAGCCATGAACTTTTCAGGAGTACCTCTGTTACTGAAGTGAGGTGTGCCTGTATGTCTATCCATAAATACCCCCACTTATTTATCTATCTGTGCATTATCCATCCATCTGTCCATCTATCCCTCCTCTTTTGAGTTGTTTAAAACTCAGTGAAGTTATTTCACTCAGTCAAAACTCATTTGGGCCAGCATTTATTGGTTTGCTTCTTAGGGCTATTACATTAATGTTGGAATTAATCGACATTACATATAAATGCATTAGTTTCATTTGGTTTAACTAGTAGAATAATTTTTAATTGCTGTCTTTCTATTCCAGGTGTCCTTTTTCTAAAAGTATCCTGTAATATGCCAAAAAGACAGGAGTAATATCAGCAGAATATCACTGTTACCAGAATAAAACCACCAATACCCAAAGCACTAGAATGAGAAAACACAACGTATTATACAATAAGCCGAGTGACTCCAAGGTAATTCCACGCTGAAGTTTCAGAAATGTAGCCTACAGTTGTCTAAGCAGAGGAGCTGCAGCCAAGATCGAGGTCGTTGTTTGTCCCCCAGGCCTTATTTCCTTAGTTCAAGCCTGGTCTGAGAGAGTTAATAGCATGATTTTACTGTTTGAAATTGGATGTGTTTTCTTTTCCGACATGTGGGACTTTTAAAGAGTTGGAGAGCCATGTCAGATGATATCATGAAAAGCTTTACCTTGGTAGGGCCTCTTCGTTGTTGAGTGGTGAAATAAGTAGTAATAATGATAATAGTAATAGCAGTGAGGGACAGAATTAGTATTCAAACCCAGACATTTTGATTCCAGAGTCCCTGCTACTACCGTGCTATGGCATCCCCTAATACGATGGAAAATGTGTACGTGTGGGTGATGTGGGAAGTTTGGAGTCGGTCAGCTCTGTTGTTTACAAGCTGTGTAACACCGAGCTGCAATCTTGGTTTGATTCATGAAGAAAGTAGGGCCCAGAGAATAAAGTGAATTGCCCAGCATCACACAGCCAGAGTTGCACATCTAGGATTAGAAATTAGATCTCTTAATTCACAACCTAGAACTTGGGTTTTGTTTTTGACCTAGTTTTTCATTTTGTTGCATAGAAAATCATTCAGATAATTGCCCAGGAAAATCAAATCCCCCTGCTGCAAACCTGTTCTCAGAGTTTAGCCCCTTCTGGCTGTCAGATACCGGCAGTGTTTCTTTGTTGGTGCCTGTCCAGCCTCTCTGTCCGTGTCTTAGTCAGTGCAGCCACCATGTCTGTGGAGGAGATAGGAACATGTGGAGGGTGTCCTCCACCTTGGTGCTTATGGATGGGCCTTTTTCTAATTGCTCACCCAAAGTAGTGGTTCCTGACTATGCTTCATGCAGCAGCTGTTGGGGGCTCCATGGCTGGGGGCAGAGTCACAGTGAGTGCATGCCACCCCATCCCGACAGTGAGGGTTGGTTAATCATATACAATCCACCAACAGTGGGCTGCCTTGTAACTGTTACAGGGCCCTTTCAATTTCTTGCAATTTCCTTTGTCTCAGCAGTTTTGGTTGCATCCTCAAAACTGTCAGGCTTCCTTGTTTCTGTAAGGACCTGACAATTCCGGCCTCACAATGCAGCTTAAATTGGACCAGCTGCTGCCTCAATGGAGCAGTCTGCCCATCTCTAAGGCATTAAGCCCAAAATTATTTCGAAAATTGAAGGCTTTGACTTGCTCTGGATTAATGTGATTAAGCAGGGCTTGCTTTAATTTGTAGCCATCTCTTCCTTTATTAATAACATCTCATCAATTGGAGCAGCACGTATGTATGCGAGACAACAGAAAGTTAGGTTGATTGCAATTTGTAAGAAAAGTCTTTCATGTTTCAGTAGCAACTGATACGAGGCTTTGGTTGTGGGCAGATTTAGATCTGCTTGTTATTCTTAATTTTTTTATGGAAACCTAATAAGCAAATGAGCCCTCCCTCCTTCTCTCCCTTTGTCCCGATGCCCCTGAGGTCTACATTTGATTTACAGCTCCCTTTAAGTAATAAAGAAAGGATCTTTTTTTCATCTGAATTGTATCAGCTGGTGAAATCTGGAAGAAATATCCTTCAGGGTTAAGAAAGGTAGAATTAAAAGGGATTTGATTTTTTTCTCTGTAATTGAAAATGTATAACCAGTATGATGATTAAAAATAATCTGTTAGCTTTGCTAAATAACAAAGTATATACCTCATTACTTGAGACCTAGATTTTTATAATAACAGTGGTGAGTGATAGTAGAAGAAATTAAGGGCAGTGTTTTAAAAATGTCTTTAATAATTGTTTTAAGCTCAATGAAATTATTTTTGTAAAATGTATCCTGGCCAACTTAAGATGGTCTGAATTCTAGGTCGCATTTCTTGGCCCTATAGTATAATTTAGCTATTTGAAAGTGTAGTTCAAGTATTTTTCTGAGGTTAAGTTTGATCTTCCTTCTATGTTATCAGAGCCAGGGAACCCAGGTGTCTGGGAGTCAGCAAACCTGGAGTTACTTCATTTTTTTCTCGCCAGAAAGCTGTGTTATGTTGGGAAAGTGACTCAACCTCCCTGTGCCTAAGTTTCCTCATATATGAAATTAGGAAATTGAGGAGGAGGCTTTCTAAAATCCTATCTGGTCCTATTACTCTGTAGATCCAATTTCCAAGGTTTCTTCCCCTATTTAAAAAATAGGATTTACTGAGTCTGATTCCAGTGTAGTCTTCTTGCTTTTCCTCCTTTACAAAGTGTAAAGTATAAATGACCAACTTTACTGATATTTGTGTCAAATATGGTAATTTCTGGAAGTCAAAGAGCCTCGGATAACCCAGTATCATTGCATGTACTTTTTAAAAAATAAATTTATTTTGTTTTATTTATTTTGGGCTGTCTTGGGTCTTCGTTGCTTGTGCACGGGCTTTCTCTAGTTGCGGCTAGTGGGGGCTAACTCTTCGTTGCAGTGCATGGGCTTCTCATTGTGGTGGCTTCTCTTGTTATGGTGCTAGCACGGGCTCTAGGTGAGTGGGCTTCAGTAGTTGTGGCTCGTGGGCTCTAGAGCGCAGGCTCAGTAGCTGTGGCACACGGGCTTAGTTGCTCCGTGGCATGTGGGATCTTCCCAGACCAGGGCTCGAAACTGTGTCCCCTGCATTGGCAGGTGGATTCTTAACCATTGTGCCACCGGGGAAGCCCCTGAATGTACTTTTAATTGTATCTAAACCCCCAGATGTGTTCCTTCCCTGTGGTTTTCATTTCTTACACACATACGTCCAGGTTCTTGTGCCATAGTCTGGTTTCATTTGAAGGTATATGTCTAAAACAATCTTTATTTTAAAAAACTTTAAAAATGTAAGAGGATTTAATACCTAGGGTCATCTTTCTTATAGATAAATGGTTATCTTATTTATACTTCTTTGGCTACTTACTGAGATAAATTTTGTTTGCATCAAGAACTCTTTAGATGGGCAATAAAAACTGTATCATGTGTAATACATACTGCGCTAGGGCCAAGTTCTAAATGCTTTTGCCATTTTTCCCTCTTATTTTCCCCAGTATTTTGCTATCCCTTGTAGCTTAGATGTTCACTGTCTCCTTTAATACTTAGCTATCAATTGGGTCACTCATTTGCTTATTCTTTAGATCTTACTTCCAGAACTGCTTTGTGGTAGTGCCCTGGACTGAAGGAGGCTGGGCCTGTGAGCCAGGTACAGCAATGGGTAGCCTTGGTCTAAGGAGATGTGCTCAGAGCCCCAAAGGAATTCCACAGCACCCCTGCTTTTTGGCCTGGTTATGCTGCTATCTATGGGATTAGTCTACCGGCTATAACAAATAAACCCACAAAATATACAGTGGCTCAAACGCAGATTTACTTCTTGTTCATGTAACAACTGACAGTGGGCCTTCCTGGTCAGTGGGCAGCTTTCCTCATGTGGTGATTCAGGGAGCCAGACAGCTTCCTGTCATTTGTGGCTCTGTTGTCCCCTCTGACCCTGTTGCCATCCACACCTATCAGATGGGCAGAGAGAGCGTGGAGAGGGCACCCCTGTAGCTGAGAGGCCATGGCTTAGAAATGGCACACATCACTTCTGCTCACGTTCTTCGCAGAACTCGATCACGTGGCCATACTGACTGCCAGGAAGTGCAGTGAATGTGGTGGGCTTGTGAAGTCTAGGAAGTACGTTTCTGGTGAAGAGCCTGCAGGATCTGCTGCAGTCCTGAGTTACTTTCAGCTCTACCTTCCTGCAGTTTTATGGGAACTCCTGGAAGAAAGTGCTGAAATGGCTATCACTTGTGAGTGCAGCTCTTTGTGGAGACTTAGACGTCTCAGGTGGTCTTTTTAAGTTGATTTCAAAGGACCTAAGCATCTCCAAACCCTCTTCTGACTAGTTTGACTTCTGGCTTGGTCTTTGAACTTTATTTGAGCTCTAAGTCTTACTAGTGCCATTTGGGTAACAAACAGGGCAATTACGGTGGCCTTGTTGAGCATGTTGAGTAACCAGAACAGATTTTTGCCTTAAAGTAGAATTAAACTTTTTTTTCCTTTGGTGGTTGAGGTTTTTTGTTTTTTAAACATAGGGCATTTGGGCCATTGATTATATGGGGATCCTGCTGTTGTTTTTCTTCTTATTTCCTACCATAATTTTTTCTAGGCTCTGCTACTAAATGGCTACATGATCTTGGGTATCTTTTTGAGCCACTGTGTCTTCATTAGTAAAAGTGGGGATACTAATTCTCACCTTGATGGATGGGGTGATGATTAAAGAGTGCATTACATGTCTTCCATGTAAACCACTCAATGTAACCCTGTTAAAAGAATTAATTAATATAAAACAGCTGTCTTTCCAGACATGTGATGGGTAAAAATAGGAAAGAGTATAAGCATTCATTTAGAAATACACATCTTTAGAGGGTGAAGAAACCAGTCACATCAAAGCTACTTCCCACTGTGAACTCAGTTTAAGCATCTCCTCTTTTGGGCAACCTCCTCTGACTTCACAAGTTTGGGCTCAGTGCCTCCCCCCTGTGCTCTTACCCCAGCCTGTACATGCCCTCCTATTGAGCACTTGTCCACTCTATTGTTACTGAGGTTTACCTCTCTGACTCTCCCACTACATCAAATGCTTTCTATTTTCTGCTGTATCTCTGGGTCTAGAAAGGTTGAAATACACAAAATTGCCACTTTTTTAGTTAAAAAAAAAAGGTTGGATATTAGCAATTTCATATGGTTGAACCTAATACATGGGAGGCATGAGATATTTTGTTGGCTATTGAGTGATGTGTGACACCTACACATGGGATCTGTACCACTTTTGAGTCTCGTGCTATATTTAGCATCTATTGTGCTGTCGTTGACATATAGGCTAATATATGGTATAGTCCTTACTGTGTTTCTTTAGCTTTTTTAAGTACTGTCTGTGACTTAGCTTCTCAGGTGAACAAGTTCCTTTCTTTAAGGACAAGCTAGCATTTGGTTTATGGTGTATCTCCCAAAATGCCAAATAGTTGTGGACAAATGGTTGGCACTTAATATTTTTGGATTTGTCTTGAAATTGCTTGATTTAAATTAGAGTTAAAGAATATAAGGCTCCTAATTGAGAAATGTTAAGTGGTTTAACCATAATCCCAGAGTCTTTGACAGAACTAGCATTTGCACTCAGTGGCTAGTCTATTTCCATGATGGCACAGTTTGCCTTAGACTTGTTAAGAATGTCAGGATGATTTGACAGTATGTTTTCTTGCTCTAGGCTTTTTGTGTGTGTGTCATCAGGTTTCATGGGAAGAAACACCAAATTTGGAATCAGACCTGGTTTCAGATCCAGTTATGCCATTTATAGATGTGTGACCTTGGCACAGAAGATTAACTTTTTGCTATTTCGTTTGCTTCATTTGTAAAATGCCTGTTTCACACCATTGTTGTGAGGATTTAATGAGATCCAATATGTGGATTATTTAGGATACTTTTGGTGGCAAAAAAACAGAAATCTCAACTAAAATTGGCTTAAAAATAGAACATGTACTCTTTCTCATAGCTAGAAGTCAAGAAGTTCCAGGGTAATTGATTCAGTGGCTCAAAAAAAAATCATCAAGAATTCAGGTTCTTCCTGTCTTTCTACTCTGCCATTCTGAGCTTTGGCAGCATCCCTCATTGGTCCTGGATGGCTGCCACAATTTCATGCATCAAGTCCTCAATTTCAGGATCCACTGTCAAGAAAAGGGGGTTACTGCTCCATTTTTGTGTCCTTTTTGTAAGAAGGAGAAGAGTTTCCTAGAAGTGCTTCAGAAGACATCCCCTTAAATATCTTTAGCTAGAATTGTTTCACGTGCCTGTGCCTAAACCAGTCACTGAAAAGAGGAATGCAATGGCCATAAGGAGTTAGAACAGTCAAAACTTACACCTGGTAAGTCAGAGGGGCCCAGCCTGCCCACAATTGCCTGACTGCCTGGGGCCTGAACCGACTTGGTATTCGATAAGCAAGATGTAGATAGTTGTTGGATAGACAAACAGTGTGTGCAATACCATGGGCCAGTGCTTGGCTAACCATAAAATATGATGTAAGTTCAAGTTTAGGATTATAATATTTAACTGGGTGGTTACTGGTGTGTATTTAAAACCCAGATGTGTTCCTTCCCTGTGGTTTTCATTTCATACACACATAAGTCAAGGTTCTTGTTCCTTAATCCTGTTTCATTTGAAGGTATATGTCTAAAAATAACCTTTATAAAAAATAGAACTTTAAGAATGTAACAGGATTTTAATACTTAGGGACATCAATTTGGACAGAACTTGTGCTTTCTGGGATTTTGCAATAAGAATAAGCAAGCAGCTGTGTAGGTGTTTAGACATTCCATTCAATTACATACAAAAGTAAACACAAAATAAAAATAAGGTAAAACCTTTGTTATCATAAAGGCTGGGCTGATAAGAGAAGTGTTGCCATAAGATGATCAAATTTCCCTTACTCATTGTTGTAAACTTGATATAAGATATCGTTGGCTAATGGGAGAATGGCAGATTTTAAAAACACGTTTCTAAGTATTTCTATGTACATTTTTACTTTCTGAAAAAAGAAAACCATAAAAAAATCATGACTTTGTTTTACTGCAAAACCTGTAAAACCAAACCTATAAATCAGACCTATAACTCATAGAAGTTAACCCTCTTTGTCAGTCTTTCCCATCACTGAAGAAGAAATTATGTGCCTTGTTAAAACACACGCATGTTATACAAAAATTCTTTCAACACTTGTTGAGTGCCATTCTGTGGTACTTGTCAGCGTGGGTGCTCTGAGGGGTACAAAGGTCCTTATGACATAACTGTATTGTAATTCAAGAAGCTCATCATCTAGTAGAGCAGAGAAGATAATTCTAATTTAAGGTAGAAGGTGCTCAGGGGGCCCCAGAACAGATCCAGGTGGACAGCTCTGAGAGCTTGGAGGAGCAAGAGGTACTTTCTGGCTGGGACTCAGAAAGGTGTCATGCAGGAGCTGACAGTGGGCAGATTAAGAGGCCGGGAAAGAAGGTGAGTCCAGATTGAAGTCCCCGAGTGTGTGTGAGGAAAGTTGAGTAGAAGTGGAGGGAAAGGATGGCAGGAAAGGAAGATTGAGGAAAGATCGTATGGCTCACATGCAGCATAAACACAGTAGTCTGGCATTGACTAATTCCCCACAGATACTAAAATGTGTTTTAAAATCATCAAAGGATAATAAAAATCCATCAGGTGTCTTCAGTTTTCCCAAGTTTTTCCATGAACCCCAGCATAGTCAGGCTCCCAAAGCCTGTGTATTTAGAACTCAGTTTAAGGAGCATTCATTGATGATCTGCTGCATAGAAGGCACAGAACTTAGATGCGTGGGGTTCAAAGGCAAAATGTGATTCAGCTCCTGCGCTTATGAAGATTGGGTCCCAGGGTTTTCCCATCAGCTAATCCCAGGCTCCACCACCCCTGACCTCTAGGGTTCGTCTGAAACTTCTCCCTTCAAGAAACAGACTAATTCTTCTACCTTGTTACATGGGGAATAGGAAACAGCTACGCTCTCTGGGGATAAGTCATCCAGCCAAACAGTTTAGGGGGACTAGAGCTGCAGAGAACAAGAAGATGTGGAAAGCCACCCTGGCGTGTGGCCTTTGTCAGCCTGTAGCTGGCTTCTTCTCAGTCACTTCATCACTTCTACTTATAGAGTCCTCCATATTGTTACCAAGTCCAGGCTTGTACTGCTTGCTGCACGACAGGCCAGTAAATCAAGAGACGAGGTGTTGGAGCAAGGAATACGACTTTATTTGGAAAGCCAGCAGACCGAGAAGAAGGTGGACTAGTGTCCCAAAGAACCATCTTAGCCAAGTTAGAATTCAGGCTTCTTTTACTAAAAGGGGAGTGGGTGTGGTTGGTTGTTGCAGATGTCTTGGTGTCAGAATCTTTTGTTTTTGCATCTCTCAATGTAGGTCAGGTCACGATGTTCCTGTAAACCTTCAACAAGATAAATATTATTCTCTGTTCGGCAACTTTTAATCACTATATGAATGGAAAATTGTTATACCTTTAAAGATCAGAGCCTTGAGAATGGGCTATCCTGTATATTTCAGGTTATAGGCAACATTCTTAACTTGTAGCAAAAGCAATAGAATACAAAAGTTAAAGTAAAAGAAACAGTTCTAACTTGGAGTCAGATTTGTTCTTCCCTATTACAATGTCATCTAGGGAAGTAAGCAACAGGAAAGTCAAGTGGAACTGGGTGTTAAATTCTACTCACCAGGAGAGTTCCCTGGTTGCCTAGTGGTTAGGATTTGGGGCTTTCACTGCTGTCACCCGGGTTCAGTCCCTGGTCAGGGAACTGAGATCCCACAAGCCACACAGCGCGGCCAAAAAAAAAAAATTCTACTCACCAATGTCAGCAGAGCCCCAGAACCTAGAACAATGCAGGCAGTGCCAAGCCCCGCATTCTGTGGGGAGATTTTAGACCATCTATATAGGGCGTTCTAGGAAGTTGTAAAATGCTTTATACCAGCATTAGACAGAGGGGGTTAGAGTTGAGAGAGAGGATTTCTTGGGAGGAGTTGCTGGAGAATGAGGCATCCTCCCCTACCCAATACCTAAGGAAAGCCCATAAAGTGGATACTTTATTGTTACCTCAAGCCAAGCAAAGGAGGCCTCCAGGAGAGTACCTGGAGAATTTCACATCTGCTCCCGGAATCTGGGAAATGTAAGGATTGGTGTGTAATTCCTGCCCGTGGAAGATAAAGGCTAATAAGGCTGCGGCAGGAGCTGCCTGGCCGAAACCCACAAAACTACCAGTGAGGAAAAGAAGCCTTAATTATCCATCTACCACATATAGAGATAACCCCAATAGCAGATGTATTAATTTCCTAGGGCCGCCATAACAAAATGCATCCACTGGCTGGCTTAAACAACAAAAGGCAAAAGGGAATCTTGTTTCACTTCCTAGCAGAGACCCTCCAAGAGTCATTGAACAACCTCCAAGCCACCTTTTGGGTTTTATTATTTGCAAGGCTTCTGAAGAGTAGCTTTTAATAGAATAGGGAAAAGAGGTTTGAATCATGGCCTCTGTAATGAAAATGATTATTTTCATTTCTAGATTGACACAGTATAACTTAAAAAAATTTTAGTAGACTAATAATTAACTCATGTACTTGTATGCATAATTAAAGTTAAATGCCTAGGAGAGGTGTTTGGAATAACTTGCTCTTAAATGAAAAATAAAAGTTAATATCCATAGTTTCTTTTAATAAAAACAGATATAAGGCTGATGTTCTAGGGATATTATAGGTGTTCCTTTTAAAATAAAATTAAATATATGACCCCTGAAAGGGATTATATAAAGTGAATTTAAATTACAAAGCCTAATAATAAAAGGAACCCATCACTCAAGTTAAGAACTAGAACTTTACCAATAATGTGGTTGACTTTAGCATGCCCCTGCCCTTGCCCCCCAGTGCATCCCCAGGCCTTCTTTTTAGCATTGTCCGCTATCTGAACAATGGTGTTTATTGTTCCTTTGCTTTTCTTGGTAGTTTTGCCACAAGCTTGTGTATCCAAAAGCAATATATTATTTAGTTTTGCCTGTTTGGACCATTTTATAAGTGGTATCGTACTGTATGGATTCTTGCATGAATTATTTTTCTCAGTCAACAGTTTGTTCCTGAGATTCGTCTATATTGAGCCACACAGCTATAGTTCATCACTGTTTTTCTGCTGATGGTATGTCATTGTATGGCCATGCTGTAATTTATTTTTTCATTTTCCTATAGATGGGCATTAGGTTGTTTATATTATTTTCCTATTGTAAACAGTGCTGCTTTGTACATCCTTGCATGTCTCCAGGTACCTGTGTGTAAGAGTATCTCTAGGTTCCTTCTGGAATTTTGAATTGTAGAGAATCATAGTTTTTGATTTCCAAAGTAGGATGGGCCTATTTCAAGGTATAAAATTTTTGCC
This sequence comes from Neophocaena asiaeorientalis asiaeorientalis, assembly GCF_003031525.2. Taxonomy (NCBI): domain Eukaryota; kingdom Metazoa; phylum Chordata; class Mammalia; order Artiodactyla; family Phocoenidae; genus Neophocaena; species Neophocaena asiaeorientalis. The sequence goes on along the minus strand of NW_020173395.1, from coordinate 933,299 downwards.
GATTCTGTGAGTATGAAATGGCATCTTGTGATTTTAATTTGCATTTTGATTACTAATGTGATAGAAGTAATTTTCATATGTTTGTTGACTAATTGTATTTCTCTTCTGTGAAATGCCTATTTAGATCTTTTGCTAATTATCCTATTGAGATTTTTGGCTTTTTCCTTCTTGATTTTAAGGAATTCTTTATATATTTTGGATGCTAATCCTTTGACAGTTACATGTATAACAAATGTTTTTCTTGCCTTTGATGGCTTTTCTTTTTAAAATTCTTTATTGTGTCTTTTGATGAGAAGTTCTTAATTTTAATGTGGTGGAATTTATTTATCTTTTTCTTCATGGTTTGTGCATTTTGTATCTTGCGTAGATTAACCCAGGATTAACCTAGGATCCCCTCTGTTGGCTTCTAAAAGATAATAAAGGAGTTTTGCCTTTTACATTAAAAGTTTTAATGTAAATAGAATTGTTTTTTGTTTATTTTGCAAGGATCTAAATTTAGTTTTGTTTTTATGAATAATCAAGTGTTCGAGGGATCTATAATATAACCTCTGTCATGTAGTAAGTTTTCATACTTGCATGGGTCTCTTTCTGGGCTCATTGTTTTATTCCTTAGCTCTATTTTTCTGTCACTTCACCAATTCACTGTCTTAATTATTAATTATGTAATTGGTAAGACAAGTCTTTTCAACTAGTTTTTGAGGAGAGTCTTGGCTATCCTTAGCCCTTTGTTGAACTTCCATGAGAAATTCCTGGTCATGATCTTGATTACATTTTGAGATAAACCTAAGTTAGCCATGAAGTTTTAGTTTTTTAATATATTGCTGGGTTCACTTTGCTGTTAATTTTGGTTTGGAGTTTGCATCTTGGTTCATGAATGAGATTGGCCTATAATTTTTAGTTTTTTTATACTGTCCTTGTCTACTTTTAGTATCAAGTTATACCAACCTCACAGAATGTGTCAGGCAGTGTTCACCCTTTTTCTATTATTTTAAGAGTTTGTGTAACGTTTGGATAATCTGTTTCTTGACTATTCTATAGAATTTACCTGTAAAGCCTTCCAGACCTCATGTTTCCCTTTTGGTAGGATTCTTTTTTTAACTAACAATCCAGATTTTTAAATGATTATTGAAGAGAATTCAGTCTTTTTCTTTGTGGGTCAGTTTTGGAAAGTTATATTTTCTAAGCAGTTTATTAGTATGGGGTTATTATAATGTTTTTCTCATCTTTTTAATGTTTGCTACATCAGTAGTTAGGGTCCCATTTTATTTATAATAGAATTTATTTGTGCTTTCTCTTTTCTCTTGATCAGTTTTTGGCTTTGTGATCCTTTCTATTAAATGTTTATTTCATGTTTCATTAGTTTATGCTTCCCTCTTTTACTTCCTTTCTTCAAATATCTTTGTATTATTCTGTAGTTCTCTTTTTGGCTTGTTACTTTGTTCATTGATATTTTTACTTTTTGCTCCTTCCTTATAATATAATTGAATTAAAATTATAAATATCCATCAAAGAACCACTTTTGCTGCCTCTCAATAGTTTTGATAGTAGTCTTTTCTTTATAATTTGGTTTTAAGTATTTAAAATGTTTTATTGTGATTCTTCTTTTTGAATTATTTTCAAAATTACTTTTTGATACTGCTATCTATTAGGTCCAAAAAGCATTTGTAACCCTCATACATTGCTGGAGGGAACGGAAAATGGTGCAGGGAAAACAGTCCCTTTGGAATATAGTCTGGCAGTTCATCAAAAGGTTAAACATAGAGTTACTATATAATCCAGCAGTCCTACTCCTAGATATATACTCAAGAGAAATGACAATGTATGTCCACACAAAAGCTTATGCATGAATGTTTATAGCAGCAGTATTTGGCTATCTATAATAGCAAAAAGTGGAAACAACTCAAATGCCCATCAGTTGGTGAATGCATAAATAAAATGTGGTATATACATATAATGGAATATTAATTGGCAATAAAAAAGAATGAAATACTGATACATGCAACAACATGGCTGACCTTGAAAACATTATCCCAAGTGAAAGAAGCTAGTCACAGAAGACTACATAGTGTATGACTCCATGTATTTGAAATGTCCAGAATATAGAAATCTACAGAGAGAGGAATAAACAGATTAGTGGATTCCTAGGATTGGAGGGGATGGAGGGTTGGGGGGATAAGAGTTAAAGGGTATGGAGTTTCTTTTTAGCATCATGAAAATGCTTTAAAATTGATTGTGGTGATGGGTGCCCAACTCTGTGAATATATTAAAACATATTGAATTGTACACTTTAAATGGTTGAATTGTACATTATGTGGATTTTTTTTTTTTTTTCCGGTACGCAGGCCTCTCGCTTCTGTGGCCTCTCCTGTTGCGGAGCACAGGCTCCGGACGCGCAGGCTCAGCGGCCATGGCTCACGGGTCCAGCCGCTCCGCGGCACGTGGGATCTTCCCAGCCCGGGGCACGAACCCATGTCCCCTGCATCAGCAGGCAGACTCTCAACCACTGTGCCACCGGGGAAGCCCCATTATGTGGATTTTTATCTCAATAAAACTGTTACCAAAGAAGGAAGCATTTTCTACTGAAATCACCAATAAATTATAATAGATCTTAACTAGCGTTTAAATTTGTATGTGCCAATTCTCATTATCTCTCCCTCCTCTCCGTCTCTCCCCTTCCTCCTCCTCCTCCTATCCTTGGATATGTTAAATAACAAAGTGTAACTTATTTATCAAAAAGGATAAACTTAATGAAAATTAATGAGGAACATTGACATGAACAGTTTTCCAATTTCCACCCCCGTGGACGATCGAATACTAAGAGACTGCGATGGTGCAACCTTGAGAATCTGGTGGTGCTGACTGACTAGCACAAAGGCTTAGACTATGATTTTGAGAAAGCAGAATCTTGAAACAATACAATTGCAGAGAACATAGGAGCAAGTAGGCAATATGTAACACACCTTAGAAAATGCTGTAGATTAGAAACAGTCTTTAAGAGACGATTTCTGGCATGTGCCACAGGGGAAAATGGTATCAAATCTACACAATGACTGGATTGTATGGAGTGGCTCCTCTGTGGAGGATTTTACTTTATTCTCTGTGCCAGGAACCCAGACCCCCCCCCC
>NW_020173395.1:916645-930068 GCF_003031525.2 Neophocaena asiaeorientalis asiaeorientalis | reverse complement strand
CCCACCGCCCGCCCGTCTGTGAAGTAGGAGCCTGCTTTATAAAGGGGCACTGATCAAGAAGATGGCCATTATCGAGCTGGGAGCCAAACATCTGAAGCTTATAACCAAGCACAATGGCCAAGGCTTCTTATCCACGTTTCTAATTATATTTTTTCCTGCTTTTAGATAAAGGGACAAAGAAATCTGGGACTGACTTTTCAGGTTTTTCAGGCTGCTCTGAAGCGTTCCTTTTTAAGGTAGAGGGATGTAGTTTTGTTTAATAGCAGTGCTGTGAATGGGGTGTGTTCTCCAAGACTGTCCTCTTGTGTACAATAGCATGTGGATGTCAGAGATGCATTAGGAGATAAAATAATTCATTTGTTCTTTCTAATGAATAGTAATAATTTATAATTTGTACTAATCAAAAACCTTTCATCCACAACAACCAATAGGCTTTACAAACATTATCCTCTCACCAACCTCTGAAGTAAGTGTCTGGCAAGTACAATTATCCCTAATTTGCAGAAAGCCCAGGGTACAGAACATAGTGCAGAAATAGTTATTGATGTATCTTCAGCTTGAAATGTATATTTTGAAAGTCACTTCGAACTTATTTTCATTAGTTATTTTGGTGGTCAAGGAATATAATTTATACTAACCTACATAATGGATATCTACCCGGATGAAAACTATAAAATCCATGTATCCAGATGTTTTTTGATATTAACAAACTTAGAGAAGCTCATACTTTCCAGCCGCTTGGGGGATAGGTGTTCATTCTGTATCCCATTGGTGTCTAGCCCAGTCGTCTCCGCAGCCCAGTTGTGTCTTCATGATGTGGGGCAGCCATGGTGGCAGTACCTGAGGCAAAGCCTTCAGCTCATTCTAGTGTGTTCTCTGATCAGTGAGTGATGGGGAAGGTGGATGAGGGTAAACCCAGAAGAGTCCCCTCAATCACTACCTCTGTAGTGACCATATCACCACCAAAACAGCCCACACAGGGCTGCTAAGTGAATCTTGAAACAATGCAGCTTCAGCAACTCTGTCTTGTCACAAAATTTGTACTCTTGATCCTGGAATTCAGAGTTCTCCATCAGAAATACAGAAAAGCAGATTGCTGCCATATCTCTCACCACCTCCTCTCTGTAGTTTGTTGAGGAAAAAACTTGGATTTAGTTTGACTAACTTCCCACCATTCCCCCCCCCCCCCCACAATACACACAGACACAAAATTGAGGTCAGAGCTGACACTTAGAAAATGCATAGAACTTGCACACTGCTTTTGTATACAAAATGAGGGGAAATCCCATTCTTAGTTCCAGGAACTTCCTTAAACCTAGACCAGAAGACTTCCTTGAAAGCCCAGCCAGTTCAAATGATAGATGCAGACACATTGTATGTAATATATTCATATTATATATTGCACCAGTGCTTGTACTCACATGTGCACACACACACACACCCACATACACACACACACGCTCATACACACACTGCTTTCTCTTTGCTTCGTAAAGGTTTTTTACAGGAGTTTCTATTCCAATAAACCATGTGAGATGCATCCAGACATTCTCTTAGGTTCCAGTGACACACAACGAATCTTACATCTTGTCGTATAAAGACGCACGTGAGTATCTGCTGACTTCACAGCCGTCTCCGTGTTTGTCAGGAAGATATCTGGGCTCCTGTGGCGCTGGGACAGCTGAAGCCGCCCCTTTATGTGGATTACCAATGTGGGCCGACTGCGGGTGTCCCAGGTTGCAACAGGACCCTAGGCTCCAGTTAGAATGAATATAGGGGAAATGTCTTATCCACTGCTTTTCTTGGATGATAATTAGTTAATTAGGAAAATTGGTTAAAGGGAGGGTGAATCATTTTTTTAAAAAAGGTTTACAGAAACCTAAAATTCTTTCTTAGCTAAACGTACCTTGTGCCAACTTTTAGATTCGGGGTCCCTGTCTTCCTTTGGTGGTGGGTCCTCTCCCAGGAGTGCCTGCTTGTCTCTTTTCCCTAGTACAGTAGGTGTGGGGAAGAGTTCACACTCCGGGGCTAGACTCTTTAGTCTGTATTGCGAGTCTGCCCACTGCTGGTGTTGTGATCTTGGTGGTGCCATTTAACCACTGTGCCTAATTGTCTTCATCTTTAAAATGGGTATATTAATAGTACCTCCTTACTGGCTTGTCAGGAGGATTAAATAACTTAATATATGTAAGCCACTTAGAACCATGCCTCATACAGAGCAAGCTATAAGTGTCCGCCATTGTTATTATTATCAATGATTTCTGACTTTGCCTTCTTTAAAATCAAGTGAGAACTTAAAGACAAGTGTGAAGCAATCTGAGCACAGCATTTATCCGGATTTTAATGCCTTCCTTCCCAATCTTCTTTTTCTTTTTCTCTTTAATTATGGTAAAATAAATATAACATAAAATTCACCAACTTAATTATTTTTAAGTGCACAGTTCAGCAGTATTCATTCACATTGCTGTGCAGCCATCACCACCATCCATCTTCAGGACTCTTTTCATCTTGCAAACCTGAAACTCTGTACCCATTGAACAACAACTCTCCATTCCTCACTTCCCCCTGCCCCCCAAAACCACCCTTCACAATCTTATGTAGTAGTTGTGCCCACACCCAATTTGTCGTATTTTTTTTGGCCATGCCACGCAGCCTGTGGGATCTTAGTTCCCCGACCAGGGATTGAACTTGGCCCCTTGGCAGTGAGAGCACGGAGCCCTAACCACTGGACTGCCAGGGAATTCCCATAATTCATTGTATTTTTGAACAACTTCCTTTTATTGAGTTTCCTAACGCATTCAACTTAATTCTTAACAGAAATGACTCTATTTTCTTCTATATGTGATATTTAATGAAATTTTGTAATTACAGTGTAAGGTACAATTGGTCTAAACAGGGTTGGGAACAAAGGCAGCTAACTTGGTAAGTGTATCCCTAAACTGGTGGGAGCAGAAGGGTGCATGTGTGCCAGAGAGAGCGGTGGGTGTTCTGGTGCTCTGGGCGTCGGCACCATGTTTGTCAGAAGAAATGGTGTGGATGAGTCAACCTGGGCCATTTGATTGGTTTCCCTTCTCTGCACTATGGTGCTTGTGCATTTTCATCATCTGAAAAACCCTCCTACTCAGCTCTGTATATCTAAGTTGCACCCAGTTTTCAATGTCCAGTTCAGCTGTACCTTCTCTGAGACCTCCCCAGTTCTCTTCCCTTCCAGACTCGGGAAGCTTACCTGTACTTCTCCAGTGGCACCTCGTACCTTCTATCTTGCGTTAGCGTTTGTGGGAGTCCTCCAGGAACAGGCCCTGTATCACATGTCCGTGGATTTCTCACACCATCATTTTGTGCTGTGCATGTAGCCATGACTCAGGCTTATGGTTATTGAGTTACTGCCTTACTGGGATGGGATGGAGAGAATGAGAAGAGGGAACTAAGTCCTGGAGCATTTTATGGTTAACAAAGCCCGAGCACTGTGTGTGTGTGTGTGTGTGTGTGTGTGTGTGTGTGTGTGTGTGTGTAAACCCTTCCAGTGTGCCTTTTTGGCTTGACTGTAACTACTTTGCAGGCAAAGAAGCTGAGACTCAGAGAAGTTATATAATTCATTCAATTCAAATAGTCTGACTGCATTGCAATTGTCGTTGGCACAGTGTCTCAGTGCTTCATTGTTGAAACCATTTGGTTTGTTCCATAAGGCACATTTCTGGGCACCTAAAGTAATTACTGGCTGTCGCCAAAGACCTGCTAATCAAGGCTAAAAGCTTTCCAATATCAATCAAATTCCAGCCAAATTTGGATGTATAGGCAGCCATAGGCAGCCATCATTTAGTTGTTACCCTTAGCCCCATGTTTATGTGAAAGAACTTGAGGTTATGGAGCCTTGGCTTAAACCTACTGCGCTTTGCCACCTACTGAGTGACCTTAAATCAGCACATAATTTGACCTCATTGAGTCTCAGTTTTCTCATTCGTAAAATGGACGTATGATACATGGAGTTACTCTGAAGACTTAATAGATACCTAATGCATATGAAAGTGTTTCCTGATCTATAAAAGTATTGCCATCATCATCCACACTTACTGAGTAACCATTTATCTGAAGGTATAAAAAGCCCAGTGCAGAGTTTGGGTTAATGTGGAACAAGCTCCCTTAAGTCCCAAATTAGGACTCTAGTATTAGTTATTATAGGATCCCCTTTGGGACATATGCCCTTTTAATGTGATGTGCTTGGTATTAGTGTCCTGGACTGATCAATTTTTTGCTCAAGGCCTTGTTTCCCTTCATAGGTTAAAATAACTACAGGCAAAGGCATGTAGTCTAGGTACATGCTCCCACTTTTTGTTTTGGATTGCCTGGATGTCTGACGAGTGTGAAGTTGCCTTTCAATGAGAGAGGCCTAGGGGTCAAGGGATGCTATTGTAGAGCTTAGTATTAAGAGCACTGGAGTCACGCTCTCCTCTGGGAAGTCTTCGCTGACTCTTCAAGGCTGGCCTTGGTGCTCTTCCCATGTGCTCCTGTGTACCTGAGCGTAGCCCACTCCTAGCAGTAACTGCTTTATCCTGTACATTCCAATTTACATGTTCCCCTGCTCTGCTGGCCTGTGTGCTCCTCTGGCCAGGAACGGTCTTATTCATTATCATTATTATTAGCTGCACCCAAGAGAGCACCCAGAGCCCATGCTAGCTTCTCCACAAATACTTGTTGAGGGAATCCCATCTCTGGTGGTTCTATTTCAAGCCCCATCCAGAAGTGGAAGTGAGGCAGGAGATATGGTAAGTTGTGTTGCCATTTTGGTTATACTGATGTATGAACTGAATTATTTAGACCAGTGTTTCTCAACCTTTCAAAAATTATAGCCACCCTAGGGAGGCTTTTTAGCCATTTCTTTCTTTTTTTGAACATCTTTATTGGCGTATAATGGCTTTACAATGGTGCGTTAGTTTCTGCTTTATAACAAAGTGAATCACCTATACATATACATATATCCCCATATCGCCTCCCTCTTGCATCTCCCTCCCACCCTCCCTATCCCACCCCTCTAGGTGGTCACAAAGCACTGAGCTGATCTCCCTGTGCTATGTGGCTGCTTCCCACTTGCTATCTATTTTACATTTGGTAGTGTATATATGTCCATGCCACTCTCTCACTTTGTCCCAGCTTACCCTTCCCCCTCCCCGTGTCCTCAAGTCCATTCTCTACATCTGCGTCTTTATTCCTGTCCTGCCCCTAGGTTCTTCAAAACCATTTTCTTTTTCTTTTCAGATTCCATATGTATGTGTTAGCATACGGTATTTGTTTTTCTCTTTCTGACTTACTTCACTCTGTATGACAGACTGTAGGTCCATCCACCTCACTACAAATAGTTCAATTTCATTTCTTTTTATGGCTGAATAATATTCCATTGTATATATGTGCCACGTCTTCTTTATCCATTCATCTGTTGATGGACACTTAGATTGCTTCCATGTCCTGGCTATTGTAAATAGTGCTGCAATAAAGTTATTAAAATAAAAAATGTAAAAAATTATTAAAAATAAAAAAGTAATAAAAAAAAGAAAGAGCAACCAAACCAAAAAACAAATCCACCAATGATAGCAAGCGCTAAAAACTATACTAAAAAAACAAAAATGTACAGACAGAACCCTAGGACAAATGGTAAAAGCAAAGCTATACAGACAAAATCACACAAAGAAGAATACACATACACACTCACCAAAGGAGAAAAAGAAAAAATATATATTTTATATATATATATAAACGAAGAGAGCAACCAAATCAATTATCAAATCTACCAGTGATAATAAGCTCTAAATACTAAACTAAGATAAACATAAAACCAGAAACAAATTAGATGCAGGAAGCAAACCCCAAGTCTACAGTCGATCCCAAAGTCCACCGCGTCAATTTTGCAATGATTCGTTGTCGCTTCACTGACAGAACCCTAGGACAAATGGTAAAAGCAAAGCTATACAGACAAAATCACACAAAGAAGAATACACATACACACTCACCAAAGGAGAAAAAGAAAAAATATATATTTTATATATATATATAAACGAAGAGAGCAACCAAATCAATTATCAAATCTACCAGTGATAATAAGCTCTAAATACTAAACTAAGATAAACATAAAACCAGAAACAAATTAGATGCAGGAAGCAAACCCCAAGTCTACAGTCGATCCCAAAGTCCACCGCGTCAATTTTGCAATGATTCGTTGTCGCTTCACGTATTCCACAGATGCAGGGTACATCAAGCTGATTGTGGAGATTTTATCCACTGCTCCTGAGGCTGCTGGGAGAGATTTCCCTTCTTCTTTGTTTGCACAGCTCCCGGGGTTCAGCTTTGGATTTGGCCCTGCTTCTGCTTGTAGGTTGCCTGAGGGCATCTGTTCCCCACCCAGATGGGACGGGGTTCAAGTTGCAGCTGATTAGGGGGCTCTGGCTCACTCAGGCCAGGGGGAGGGAGGGGTACGGAATGTGGGGTTCGCCTGTGGTGGCAGAGGGCGGTGTGACGTTGCACCAGCCTGAGGCGCGCCATGTGTTCTCCCGGGGAAGTTGTCCCTGGATCACGGGACACTGGTAGTGGTGGGCTGCACAGGCTCCTGGGAGGAGAGGTGTGGGTAGTGACCTGTGCTTGCACACAGGTGAAGGCCTTTCTTCTAAGGTGAAGAACAAGATAAGGAGGCCCACTCTTGCCACTTTTATTCAATATTGTATTGGAAGTCTGAACCAGAACAATCAGACAAGAAAAACTAATAAAAGGAATCCAAGTTAGAAAGGAAGAAGTAAACTGTCACTATTTGTAAATGACATGCTCTTATATATAGAAAATCCTAAAGACTCCCTCAAAAAACTGTTAGAACTGATAAATGAATTCAGTCAAGTTGCAAGATAAAAAAATCAATACAGAAAAAGTGTTGCATTTCTATACACTAATAACAAACTATCAGAAACAGAAATAAAGAAAACAATCCCATTTACCATTGCATCAAAAAGAATAAAATACCTAGAAACAAATTTAACCAAGGAAGCGAAAGACTTGTATATTGAAAACTATAAGATATTAATGAAAGAAATTAAAGAAGACACATAAAATAGATAAATGGGAAGATATTTCATGCCTGTGGATTGGAAGAAACAAAATTGTTTAACTGTCCATACTGCCCAAAGCAATCTGCAGATTCAGTGCAATCCCTATCAAAATTCCAATGGCATTTTTCAAAGAAATAGAACAAATCATCCTAAAATTTGTATGGAAGCACCAAAAAAAACCCAAACTTGAATACCCAACACAATCTTGAGAAAGAAGGGAAAAGCTGGAGGCATTATGATTTCTGATTTCAAACTATATTACAAAACTATAGCAATTAAAACAGTATGGTATTGACATAAAAACATACACATAGATCAATTGACTAGAACAGAGAGCCCAGAAATAAACCCACACACATATGGTCAATTAATTTATTTAAAAGGAGCCAAGAATGTACAGTGTGGAAAGGATAGTCTCTTCAATAAATGGTGTTGGGGAAACTGTACAGCCACAAGCAAAAGAATGAACCTGGACCACTGTCTTATACCATACCGATAAATAAACTCAAAATGGATTAAAGACTTGAACATAACGTTTGAAATCATAAAAGTCCTGGAAGTAAACATAAGGGAAAAGCTTCTTGACATCAATTTTGGAAAAGATTTTTTGAATCTGATACCAAAATCAAAAGCAACAAAAGAAAAAATAAATAAGTGGGAATCCACCATACTCAAAACCTTCTGCACAACAAAGGAAACCATCAACAAAATAAAAAGTCAACCTACTGAATGGGATAAAATATTTACAAACCATATATCTGATAAGTGGCTAATATCCAAAACATATTAAAAAACTCATACAACTCAATAGCGTGAAAACAAACAATGTGATTAAAAAATGCACAGAAGATTTGAATAGACATTTTTTGAAAGAAGACATACAGATGGCCAACAGGTACATGAAAAGATGCTTAATATCCTTAATCACCAGGAAAATACAAATCAAAACCACAGTGAGATACTACCTCACACCTGTTAGAATGACTGTTATCAAAAAGATAAGAAATACAAGTGTTGGTGAGGATGTGGGAAGAGGGAATCCTTGTGCACTGTTCGTGTGAATGTAAATTGAGAAGCCACTATGAAAAACAGTATGAAGTTTCCTCAAAAAATTAAAAATAGACCTACCATATGATCCAGCAATTCCACTCCTGGCTATTTATCTGAAGAAAATGAAAACACGAGTTGAAAAAGATACACGCACCCTCCTGTTTGTTGAAACATTATTTACAATAGATACAGGAACAACCTGAGTGTCCATTGATGGATGAGTGGATAAAGAAAATGTGGTAGACATATACAATAGAATATTATTCAGCCATTAAAAAGAGGGCTTCCCTGGTGGCACAGTGGTTGAGAGTCCGCCTGCCGATGCAGGGGATACGGGTTGGTGCCCCGGTCCGGGAAGATCCCACATGTCGCGGAGCAGCTGGGCACATGAGCCACGGCCACTGAGCCTGCGCGTCCGGAGCCTGTGCTCCGCAACGTGAGAGGCCACAACAGTGAGTGGCCCACGTACCACAAAAGAAAAAAATAAATAATAATAATAAAAAGAATATAATCTTGCCATTTGCGACAACACAGTGATTGTCATACTAAGTGAAGTAAGTCAAAGAAAGACAAATACCATATGATATCCCTTATGTGTGGACTCTAAAACAAAAACAAAACAAAACAACAACAAAAAAAACACCAACAAACAAAATAACTTCATAGATACAGAGAACAGAATGGTAGTGGCTGCCAGAGGCGGAGGTGGGGTGTGAGAGAAGTGGGTGAAGGGGGTCAACGGTAAACAGAAAAGAAAGAATATTAAAATTTATATACATTTCTAAAACCTTCTAGTGACCAATTATGAATCAACAGTCAGTTTTAACTGATATTTTATAATAGTGATACCAAATGCAGACAGACATGAGGTAATATTTAAAGCAATTGCAGGAAAAATCATGTGTTTGAACATATTTGGCAATGTATTGAAAGGATTTTTATGTTTATTCATTCTTAAAGAGAAAGTTATACAGATCTAGTGTTTGGTGAGAAAGAGAGGGAGAGCAGGAGAGTGATTGCCAAGGGAAAGCAGTACATTCAAGCAGGTAGGGTTATCAGTTTCAATATAAATATCAAAGTGTATGTCTCATGCACTTTTCTCTGAGAAAAGAAAAGCAACTGTAATGTGGTTTGTGTGCAAAATGAATAGGCAATTATTATCTTTGGGTGACTTAAAGTAGCTCTTCTGGAAATTCTGCATCAGCAGCGGGAGTTAGCAATGTTGACCTTCGTATAGGGGTGCCTTCGCTCATCCATGTTATTATGAGTTGAGTGTAGTTTTAGAATATGGAAAAATTACCTGAGTTGCTTTTAAAGATGTCTTCTGTTGTCATGATTTCAGGGGTTCTCTAGCTGTCTTTTCACTCTGATTTGGAACACTTTTAGAAAACCTTGGCAGCTTACCCAAAGAAACCTATCTTTTCTTGGAGAGCAGTCGATATTGTTCTATTTGTATTAACTCAGATCCTGATTGTTTGAAAGCTTCTGGCTTTGCATATAGTGAAGTTCTGTTATGACACGGCTTATCCTTAATAGTGTTACCTGATGCACGTTTGTATGCATGACACACAGTTGAGGCCAAAAAAACTGGAATGTTGAAGTTTGGAGCAGAGGTAGATTTATTGCAGGACCGTGCAAGGAGAATGGGGGCTTGTGCCCCCAAAACCCTGAGTTCCCTGAAGGGTTTCAGCAAATTATTTTTAAAAGCAAGGTGTGTGTGTGGGGGGTGGGTGTGGCTGGTTGTTGCAGGCTTCTTGGTGTCGGAATCCTTTGTTCTTGCAGCTGACCACATGGGTCAGGTCATGATGTTCCTGTAAATCTCCAACAAGACACATGTTATTCTCCGTTCTGCCACTTTCAATCTCTATATGAATGGAAAAGTGTTACACCTTTAAAGGTCAGACCCTTGAGAATGGGCTATCCTGTATATTTTAGGCTATAGACAACATTCTTAACTTGTAGCAAAAGCAATAGAATACAAAGGTTAAAGCAAAAGAAGCAGTTCTAACATGGAGTCAGATTTGTTCTTCCCTATTACAATAGTATATGGATATGGTAAGACTAGTTGTGCTATCATAGATTTGATTACTACCACTCAGTTCCTTTATGTTCCCTATATACTCCGAGGTTGATGGGACAGGTGTTACTTCCCTCATTTTACAGGTGAGGAACTTGTGACTAGGAAAGGTTAACTGTCTGGCAGATTAGGCCCTCAAGTTCAGGTCTTCTGACTTCGGAGTCAGTGCCCAGTTAACTACCCCACAATATCCTACACCTTCAGCCTTCTCAAGAGTCATTGTGGAGAAGTGAGTAGACCCCAAAAGGTACAGCCTGGACCTGTGAGTAGGAAGAGGTAGATTTGACTCAATAAAGATAGGACATTCCAACAACAGCATGGACTACTTCATGAAATCCTGTACAACCTATCACTTGAAATGGTCATTTGGATGTTGCAGTGGGGTAAAACACAATATAGCATTTGGCTAGGTGACCTTTTGTGTCCCTTAAAACTCTGAGACTTTGTTAAAACAAAATCTACTGTCTGGTTTCCTCTCCCTTGTTACAGCCACATATATATATATGAAATGTCCAATTTCACGGTTCCCTTTCCTAGCTTTCCATCAGGAGTACCTGTCAAGATTTGTGAGGATACATATGCCCAGGCCTGACCCCAGACCTCCTGTATCAGAATTCCGGCGTGGGGCGGAGTGGTAGGTGTGAGAGTATTTTTCCAAAAGTTGCACGAGTGATTCTAAGGTGTAGGGTTGTGAACCACTCTTCTTGTGTAGCCCACTAATGACAAGGTACAAGCAGGCCTCAGTTTGGATTTTTTGGTATAATTTGTCAGCATCAAGGAGTCATAGCTTCTCAGTGTGCAATACCGTTTTTAATAGTAATCAGGCCATTTAATAACAATGTGTTTGTTCTTTCGGCTGCAAGGATACCATGATCTCCACTTGGCAGGTTAGTTTTGCTGACGTCTCATTATGCCTGCCTGTCTCATGGTGGGGTGGGAGTTGGTGCTGGTCTAGGAAGTAGACATTGATCAACCCAACCACATAGGTCCTTTCATGTTCTGGAAAAAAACAGTTCAAAGGGTGTGAGGGCCAGCCTCAATGATCAGCAGGTTGGATAGAGAAACTAGTGAGCTGCTCTCTCCTAGACTAGTTACCTACTAGTTGGCTTTGTAGCAGTAAGAAACGTCCAGTAGCATGAAGAATTAATGGTTGTAGGGTATTGTTTTCCTGAGGAATTTTCTTGATAAAGTACTCCACCGTGTTTATAGCACTTCTCTGAGAGAATAATCACTGAAGGATAAGACATCCCCCCCGCTGTGTCTCCCCATGGTGGACCAGAAAAAATATTACAGTTGCTCTAACAGTATTTTTTTCTACTTTTCAATCAATAGGATGCTTTTTAAAGCTTACGTTTCTCTTTGGACACTTTAAGTGACGATGAGACAAAAGAAAAAACAGCCAAGATAAAATGACAGTATAGACACTCCTCAAATCCTGTAATGAACTCCACAGGGCTTCCAGTTTTGATGTATTAGGATTTTTTTTTATAATGAGTACATTGTTGGAAATCACATTTTCTATCTGCAGGAGCTGGAGATGAAACTGAGCTGACATCTTACCTCTTTGTAGTTAATTAGCAAGAGGAAAGTAGTGGTTTGAATCTTGTATGGGAAAGGGTGGTATTAGTCATCCACCTTTTCCCTTCAGACACCTGGCTCTTCTGTGCTTTTTGATTTGGTTTAATGGTTTGGTCTTGTTGGCTGGAAAAGATGAGGGAAATTGAAGAACAGTTATTATTTAAAAAAAAATAACTATAGCTCACTTCTCCCCTCCATCTTGCCTGTAGGAGAAATAAAATAGAGCACGTCTTTTTCCTCCAAAGAGCAGTTCTTTACCTGGACTCACATTGTAAGCAGTGCTGGCGCCGCAAGAGTCTTTTGTTGTCACTGTATTAACATTTGCCACCTTTGAATCCCTAGCACTTAGCACAAGTACTGGGACTTAGTAAGCATTCAGGAAATGTTTATTAATTAATGAGTAAATAAAACATCATGTTGACCCATATAGTAAGGTGTTCAAGTTGCATTAATTGTGTCTAATCCCTTTCTCCAGGTAGTAGCTCCGTCCGTTTGAAGATGTATGCTGAGGTTTACATAGAACTCAATGGTTAGGGACAGAGGCAGAGCAGGGCATGGAGGTATGTCTCCATTTAGGGGACTGGTCCTCTGTCAGGTGAGCACGTCTGGGGCTGGCACAGATGCTCATCCAGATGAAGGCTAAGTAAGTGGCAGAAACATTTAGCACAAGACTCCTCTGATCTGAATGTGTTTATTAATGTCACATCATGTGCCTGGTCCTGGGGGATGACAGAGAAGAGCCACTTTCCTGGTTCTTCCTCTCAAGGAGCCCACTTTGTACGTGGGAAGACTAAGCAAGCACTTGAAAACAGCCAGCACCCAAGTGTTACACTGTGTGTGACTGATCCCAAGTGCAGTAAGCGTCCGGGGGGCTGGATCAGTGGTGCTCGGTGGAGAAAGATCAGTTTTTTGAGTCCCCTCTGTGTGCTAATTGCTGGACCTTATCGGCTACATCCATCATCTCTCTTCATCACAACAACCCAGTGAGGGACCTCAGGGGACCTGACTCAGTCAAAGAGCCTGAATCTGAGCACAGTAGATCGGACGGCATCCCGCCTGTGGTGCTTTCTCCCGTGCATCATGCCTCTTCTCAAGGTCCCATCCTCAGGCAGGGCTTCCTGGAGGAAGCAGCACCTCCAGGGACCTTGAGAGTAGGGGAGGGCTTGGGTTGCAGGTGGCTGGAGCGAGGGCACTGCAGGCTGTATGTGGGCGGGGCAAGAGGAGCTGGGGGTTGATGTGGGGCTGTGGAGTGTCTCGGTCAGGGAGATGGCATGGGGAGATGAGGTTGGCACACCCCAGCTGTGGAGAGAGAGGCCCGGTGGCCAGGAACTCCGGAGGGCAGAGGACAGCTGTGAGCGGCAGGGACGGGGGTGAGTTGTGCTCTGGCCAAGCCCAGTGCGGAAGCCAGGCCCCGAGCGCGCGGCCCCGAGCGCGCGGCCCCGTGCCCCTCAGCCTGGGTGGAGCCCGGCCGTGTGGCTCTCAATGGGCAACCTGTTGACTGTGAGGTGTGGCCCAGGGCTGGGCCTTGACCTAGAGAGGGGCGAGCAGGCCTCGAGGTCTCTCACTGCCCTGTGGAGACAGCAGAAGCCCGGCTCACGGCGGAGGGGCACCCACTTTGTGCAGCTTCTGCCCG
>NW_020173395.1:863806-916619 GCF_003031525.2 Neophocaena asiaeorientalis asiaeorientalis | reverse complement strand
GGCCCCGGCAGGTGTGCACGGTCTCCATCTCTCTCTGCTTTTGTCTTCTGCGTCCCGACCAAGCCCCCTCCCAGAAGGCAGGCTTCCGCTTCCCTGGCTTCTGCTCTTCCTCACACGCTGGGACCACGCAGGTCTCGGCTGCTCGGCTGGGTGGCCCTTGGGTCCCCCCCTAGACGAGCCCACCCCCAGGAGCCCCTCGTGGGCTCAAGCTGCCCTTGGTGCAGGTGGCCCTGCTCCTTCTCCTTCTGGAAATCTCCTGGCATCGGATCTGCCCACCCCGTTGGGGAGGAGCCACCACTTCTAGAGAGAGTTTGGAGTGTAGCTGTCACCTCCAGTCTCGCTCGCTCCGCTCAGCGTGCTAGCTGTGGGGTGCTGGCCACCCATCACTGCTGCCCACCAACCTGCAGTCACTTGGCTCTGACCAGAGGGAGGTGGCCTCCCAGGGTCCCAGCCCAGGGGGCAGTGGACGCTTCTGCTCGTCTCAGTTCGGCAGCTCTGTGCTGTCTCCTGGCTACACCGACTCTGAGAGACAGAGGTTCTCGTAGGAAGGAAATTGTCGACAGCCACAGTGTGGTAGGACACAGCTTCTCCAGGGAGGCAAGATCCCAGCCTCAGCTTCTGCTCCTGGAGCCCTGTTTCTGGAAGTTTCTTTTTATCCAAATTAAGCACCCTCTCATTAAACCCCTGTCCTTTTATTTCTGATTCTAAAGTGGGGACTCACACTTGAAAAACACAGTGTTTCTCTACCACGCTACACTTCATCAAAAGAGTGAGAATCTGGGTCCTTTATGGTGTGGACGAAGGCCAGACCACAGTCCCCACTGGGGTCAGAAGGCGCCGGCTGGGCCTGCACCTCAGCACCCGGTCAGTGGTTGTAGACACTCGACTGATATTTCTATCAGTCGAATGGATAAATAAGATCAGAAGTATCCACTTACAGATACATGTGTTTTCTCCTGCAGTTTAGTCCTTATGGGGAGGGGTCCATGCTAAGGAAACATAAAAGGGTAACAACAATAGAAGCGTCACATTTGTGTATAGAGAGCTGGCATTTTCCCCAGAACTTTACCACATATGACCTCGTTTAATCTTTATGACTCTTCTGTCACAGAGGTTATTTTTTATTCCTATCTGAAATAGTAGGAGACCCTGGGTCACAGTCGAAAAAAGTGTTAAACTACTTGTTAGAACTATGGCTTAAGTTACTTCTAGTTACGTTAATTCTCATCTTTTCCCACTCCATCACAGCTGAGTAGAGTATAATTCTAATAATTCAGCTTATGATAAGACATAGAGACTTAGACTTCTGTGTGCCAGGCACGGTTCTGGCTCCCCATTTTGCAGATGAGGAAACCGTGGCATCAAGCGGTAAAGTAGATAAAGGGCCTTTGATAGTGGGCGTGGGCCCCCTAGGTAAGGCATGGCTCATAGCCAAGGAGCTGGGATTTGAACCAGCGTCTTCCTCCCTCCCTGGCCCTGCCCAGGTCACACAGCTGCCGAGTAGCAGAGCCAGAGCACTGCCCAGGCAGCCTGGCTCGAGTGTGTGCTTCTCACCAGGGTACGACACTGCCCCCTGCTCTCGTCCCCCCGCCTTCCTGTCTCACCAGCTCCTGGCCTCTTTTCCGGTCTCATCTGCTGGGTAGGCCACCTCCCTGGCTTCTCTTCTTCTCCCCAGCCCACCGGTAGTAAAAATTAATCATGGTGACCTGGAAGAGTTGAAGATTGCATTTTCCCCGTGGGATGGAACGCTGTCACACAGGTCTTTAAGAAATGGCTGATTTGTCTTGGGGTTCTCTTTAAAAGCACCTGGTTCTGTGGATGACTTGGCTTCCACAAAGCTCTAGCTGACTCTAGATGTGTGATTTTTCTGCCCCCAGAACACTGCCATGTGTGGGTCTTCTGGGATGTTTTGTCTTGTAAGGAATGACTGACCGTAGCCTACCCCTCCGTGTTCCTTCACCTCCCTTTGGAGTCATGAGATAAAGTGACACGGGGGAAATGCTCAGAGAAGACATTCATCCTTTGCGTTTTTCCTTTCAAGGTATTTTTGAATGACAGTGTTAAAGCACCTATAACACTGCTGTGAACTGTTAACAAGCACATTTGCACATCACATCTATCATGCTGTTTGCACGATGTTATGTGAAGAAACAGCTCAAAGTATTTTTAAGATATAGCCTTTTATCTTCGGAAGCACCAGAAACTATTTGCAGATTGGTCTTGGGAATCAAATTAGCCTAACACATCGGTGAGTTCCTGGAGGTGTGGGCATTTCTGTAAGTGGTTCCTGGCCCCTTAAGCCTTCTGATCATTTGCACTGTGTATTTTTATACAGGCTCTTGTACTTTGGAGAGATAAAATAAAGAAACTTAAAGGTGAGTTTGACAAGGGCTTCTCCACACTGTTTGTCAATGCAGATGGATCCTGAATTTTAATGGTAGTAGTTTCTTTTAAACAACCAAACCTCTTTAAACCTCTCCACAAATAATGTCAGTGCGCAGATTATGTCTAAAAGTGTGTGCTGGTGAGTGGAAATCTTTCCTGACCCCATACTGCAACCATGAAGGAAGAGCCTAATCCTGGAAAACAGTCTTGACAGCCTGGATGTCAGTTACCTCCATCTCATCTGGGCCACTGCCTGCGTGACATTTTGCTGTCACTTGATGACTTCGGGTGTCTACATTCAGGAGCCCAGCTTGGGGTCATAGAACGAGCCAGACCTTGCACCTCCAGTTGAAACCTGGTCGGCTGCCGCTTACCGGCTGTGGGATGTTATGTGAAAAAACTTGTGGAGAGGCCTTGGTTTCCTCACCTGTAAAATGGGGATGGCATCCCTGTTGTAGAATTGTTGTGAGCAACATCTGTGTGCCCATGTTCATAGCAGCTTTATTCACAATAGCCAAAAGGTGGAAGCAGCCCAAGTGTCCGTTGACAGATAAATGGATAAACCAAATGGGGCACATACAAACAATGCAATGTGATTCAGCCTTAAAAAAGAAGGAAATTCTGACACGTGCTTCAACGTGGGTGAATCTTGAGGACATTCTGCTGATGAAATGAGCCAGTCACAACAGGACAAATACAATATGATTCCACTGACATGAGGTGCCTAGAGGAGTCAAATTCACAGAGACAGAAGGAGAATGGCAGTCACCTGGGGCTGGGGGAAGGTAAAATTGGGGAGTTAGTGTTTAGCGGATATGAAGTTTCGATTTTGCAAGATTAAAAAAAGTTCTGGAGGTGGATGATGGTGATGGTAGCACAGTGATGTGACTGTACTTAACGCCACTGAGTTGTACACTTAAAAATAGTTAAGCTGTTAAGTTTTATGTTGTGTGTATTTTACCTCAGTAGAGAAAAATTGGAAAAGAGAATTATGAGCATTGAAGAACACCCAGTAGGTAAAGTGCCTGCCATATTATCAGTGTTCAGTAACTCGTAGCAGCTTTTACTAGGGTTTGGGATTATAACTAATAGTTGCATGATATCTCATCACGTGGCTGTACCATGATTTGTTTCTTCTTTGTTTGACTTTTGGATTTCTTATAGTACTCCACCATTGTAGCAATGATGGAATGAATTTTCGTATTTGTGTATGTCTTTTCTATTATTTGGGGTTTATATCTTTGAGGTTGATTTCCTGGGTCACTTAATCAAGGTGAATTAATCTTAGTCTTTGGGGCTCTTGCTTCTTATGCCCATGGGGTTTCAGAAGGGTGCTGTCATTTTCAGTGTCACCACCAAAGTAAGGGCGCCAGCCTCACAGTGTCCTCATCAGCACTAGGCACAATTTTAAGCAGTTTTGCAAAATGAAATGAGTAAGAGATGGTGTTTTAATGTTTAATATACATTTGTTTGCTTTTCTTTGATCACTGGAAATGTTGAGAACTTTTCATGCCTGGATCTACATTTATTTTTTCCAATGTGTATTGCCTGTTTACATCTTTTGCCTATATTTCCAGTGTGGTTCCAATGCTTTTCTTATCAAATTTTCTTTGTCATGTTTGTAACACATTGTTGCCATTTTTAATATTCAGACAATCTTACTAGTTATGTAGTTAAATCATTCATTTAAACATTTCAAAACATAATTATAAGATTTTAAAGTAGATCAAAAATGGTTTCGCAATAACATGGTTATTATACTTAATGAATCTTCTTCCCATAATTCCCTTATCATTCTTTTAACACCTATTAGCATAAAATCTGTTTAGATGTTAACTTACATGACTATAGTATTTGAATTAAAATTATGTAGGCTGACCAATTAAGAATAAAATATTAATAACCCAATATAAAGAAGACATAACAAAAATTAGAGAAAATAAAAAATTAAAATTATTAATAAGCATGACATTTTTTACCTCACTAATAATTAAATTCATTAAAAATAAAATGATAGGATATTATCTTCCATCTATACATTTGGTAGGGATTAACAACATTGTGATGGTGACTGAGGCTGACCCTCAGATATGCTGCCAATGGGGAGAGAAAATTGGGTCAACTTTAATGAATAGCAGTTTAGCACAAGGTATCAAGTATCTTTAAAATGTTCATAAACATTGATTTAGAAAATTCCCATATATAACTAAGGCTAGAGGCAGCCTCAGAAATGTAGAAAAAATATTTATATTCATAGATAAAAATAGGATTCAATACAAATGTCCAATGACAGGGAATGATTGAATAAGTAATAGTATGGCCATCTTTGGAGTGTTATATAGTCATTATAAATGGTATTTCATAAAAATTTCAGTGATATGGGAAAACACTCACGATATGCTGGTAAGTGGAAAAAGCATGATGCAGTGATTACAGTAAAACAAACTGTGTCACGGTGCGAGTTTGTTTGTGTTTTGTGTATGCATGTATCGCGTACATATCTAGAAAGAAGTGCGTAAAAAGTATTGATAGTACTTATGTGGTAAGAGTATGGGTGATTTTTCTTTTCTTTTCTATATTTCTGCACATTTTTTAAGCTTCATATTGTTTGCAAATCATCGTTTCTACAATCAGAAATTTTAACTGCTGAGGAAGACTAAAGATAATAAGTAGATCTCTCTCCTTTTCTGGATTCATGTTCCCTTTGCTCTCTTCGCTTTGATATATTGGACAGAACCCTGGACGAGAAGTCAGAAGGTGTTTTTTCAGGTTATGGTCCAGAAATTTGCTAGCTATATGACCTTGGGAAAATCTATCTCATATGTACCTGTTTGCCAGTTTGTAAAATGGGGATTTCTACCTTCCCTGCGTGTACAATTGGAGGGTTTAAGAATTAAGGTGAGATTACCAACGTAGGGGAAAACACTTCTGCAAACTAAGATGCAAGTTCAAAGGATTCCCCAAACCACTGGGAGGTCTGATAATTTGTTAGAAGGACTCACGCAAGTCCAGAGCTGTTATCCTCACAGTTATAGCTGATTACATGAAAAGGATACAGATCAAGATCAGCTAAAGGAAGAGTCACATAGGCGGAGTCTGGAAGGGTTCCAGTGCAAAGCCTCTGTGTCATCCCCCATGCAGTCAGGATATGTTACCCTCCTGGCCTCCATGTGTGACAATATGCAGAGTATTGCCAACCAGGAAGCTCTCCCAAGCTTTGGTGTCCAGAATTTTTAATTGGGGCTTCGTTACATAGGTATGATTGATTGATTGCCCACATGGTTGAACTCAGGCTCTCGGTCAACCGATACTGTGTTACCCAAAGCCGCCACCCTCAGTCACATGGTTGGTCTTTCCGACATGGCAGCCTCTACCCTAGGACTGTTGGCAGCCCTACCCTGAGATTCAGTGTGGCTAGCCCCACCCTAAGAGTATAGGTGTGGCCTCTCTAAATGAGGACACTCCTATCGGGTATGACCTAGATTACCTACCAGAGCCAAGGCAGAGGCCAGCTGCCTGTTTGGGCAAGGCTAAATTCTTTACTACACACAAGGTGACGGAAAGAGATGGAGAACAAATTTAAACACAGAGGTGATGTTAGTATGGAGGGGTCTATTATTTACCATATGTTCTAACATTGTAAAATAAGAGAGGGCATGAGTTCCACAGGTGCAAGTGGTACTGCAAGTACCCGCCTCCCTGATCCTTAGAACCTTGGGGACCACCTTTGAGAAGGGAGTGTGCTAACAGTGGGGGCTGCAGAGAGGCTTTTGCTACAGTAGTTGTTTACCACAGAGACGAATTAGGCTGAGAAAACACTTACCGTCCTGCTGGGTATATGAATCTGACCCTCGCCTCAGTGTTAACAGCACAGCAAATATGTCTCTCTGTTAACGAATATATCTAATGTGAACGAGTTATAAGCCTGTTTTTTTTCTTGGGTTTCTGTACCTGGCACCATCTCCCTCTGTAGTGCAGCTGAGCTTACTATGTACAGAGAAGGGGGGGATGATAAAAATAAATTGGCTCGTTCCCCTTGCAGAGTTTCAAATCTCTAGCACCATGTCAGGTTGGATCCATAAGGTTTCATAAGAGTGAGATTAGAAAAATGAAAACCTGAGTTTATTTTCTCATGGAATTAAAACAAAATTAGAACACAATGAAGAGGAATCATCACCCTCAGGAAACTTGCTCGAGGACAACCGTGTGCTTTTATGGAGAAAGAACCAGCGACAGAGACTTAGGATGAAAGCGTTAAAGTACGATTGTGCTCCCACCCTGCCTTCAGAGGGAAGAATTTCAGCCTTAGTCTAGTGATTTTTTGGAAACAAATAACTTGTCATAAATTCATGTTGTCAGTAAATTTGGGTTGTACGTTCTGTTTCTTTCAAGGAAGAACTGGCCACGCAGAAGTAGTCCGAGTGGTATACCAGCCAGAACGCATCAGCTTTGAGGAGCTGCTCAAGGTCTTCTGGGAGAATCACGACCCGACCCAAGGTAGATGAGTGAGCCAGTATTTAATTATCTTACTAATTACAGCTGGGATAATTAGTGTTTGAACTGCATGGAAGAGATGAACCTTGAAATCACACAGGAGCTCAAGAATATGATTGCAGACATTTATTGACGGAGACGGGGAGGGGCTGGGGAGAAAGAGGGCGAGAGAATAAAGGCACAGCCACTGTCTGCGCCCCTCCCCCCTTTACAGCTGTCAGGGGTGGGAAAATTCCCACAGAGAAAGACACCAGACAATAGAGATTCGTTCACCTTTGATTATTGCATTATTCCTCCTTAATGCAGTCTTTTGTCTACAAAATTAAAGTGTCTTTCTAGCAGCTCCAAAGTTTTCCTGATTTATGGTTCCTTTATTTCCCTGAATTTATTTAGCCTTTCTCATCTTTTGACATTATCAGCCATTTTTTTTCCTTTTAAATGTCTGTGGGTGATTTAAAAAAAAAAGAACATAAAGGTAAAATGCAGTATTCAGTGGTTCTACAATGCTTGGGTTATTTAAATATTTCATTTGTCTTCTTCGGAATTTATTATATGAGATATTAATATATTCGGGCTGTAAACAGTGGTGGTCAGGAGTTTTATTTGAATGCACACACAAGCAAAAATCTCATGTTGGCAAATATCATTGTAATATTCAGTAATGGAGTAATCTCCGGATTTCATCTTAACAGCCTTACAAGCACTGCTTTGCCAGTGTGATGATCTGATATTGTGAGGCTTATGGACTGAAAAGTCCTGTATATCCGATGTGATTTTCATTTAGCAATCGGTCTATTTAATGGAAATATTTTCCCTTTGGTGTCAGATCTGGGGGGAGTGGGTACGCCATGTTGGCTATTTCCTGATGAATGGATGTGTTTTTCCAAATGTGCATTGTGCTTTGGGGTGGGACCTTACCAAGACCCCAGCAGCATAGGTTGGTGAGTCCTGAGTTCTGGTTCCACTTAATGCCAGGGTGGTTTGCCAGAGGGCAAAGGTCAGAGCTAAGGCAAGAACAGCAAAATGATCAACGAGCCAGGGTCAGGCAGGTCCAGGATCCAGGTACATCCAGCAGGGTGGGTAAAGGCCGGGAAGGAGGCCAGGAGCAGGCTCTCCATGACAGTGAAGTCTGGTTGACATGGGGAGATGAGTCCCTGGTGGGAGAGCAGTGAGGTATGGGGCAGGGGAGGTACAGAACTGGTAGGGCAAGAGTACTGTCATCGGAAGGTTCTGATGCCACCCCCGTTTGGACTGCTGGACTGTCACATCATATGAGAACGGCAAGCCTAATGGCTTAGACACGCATGGCTCAAAGGGAAACTGACTGGTGAGCATCAGAAGTAAGGGTCGTGACAGCCAGGAACTCATGCTGGGAAGCCTCTGGTCCAGATGGAGCAGCCATTCAGCCTCTTGGCTCTCAAAGCTGAGGGTCAGGCAGGATGCTGAGGGCTCCAAAGTTCTAAGTGGAGACACCTATCAGGAGCCCAGGCAAGCCTGAAGTCATGGAGGAGACAGGCTCCCCGCAGGCCCACAAGGCCGGGTATGTGGCCTTGGCCTGGCCACCCGTAATGCCGCGTCCTGATACAACCACCTTATGCTTGACCCCCGCAAAATTTCAAAGAGGGTGAAGTCTGTCATCCACTTCTCTCTCCTTACTTCTCTGAATATCTTACCCATTTTATCACATCTTTACTAGCACACCTCAGTTATTAGGTCACTAGTTCTGGCCCCTGAATCTCAGGGGAATTCCACCTTCAAAAGAACTTTAGGAGAACCTCTTGTTCTCCCCATCCCATGGATCAGATTTGTCTCAACTTTGCCTCAGTCCTCTTTGAAATTCTTGGTTTACTATCTGTGTTAATTTGCTAAGGCTGCCATCATAAAGTATCACAGACTGGGTGGCTTAAACAAGAGAAATTAATTTTCTCACAGTCCTAGAGGCTGGGAGTCTGAGTTGAAGGCATTGGCAGGGTTGGTTTCATCTTGGCTTGTCGATGGCTGTCTTTTCCTCATACAGTCTTCCCTCTGTGTGTGTCTGTGTCCTGCTCTCCTCTTTGTATAAGAACACCAGTCAAATTGGATTAGGGCCCACCCAAATTACTTCATTTAATCTTAATCTTTAAAGTCTCTATCTCCAAATGAAGTTACACTCTGAAGTACTGGAGGTTAGGGCTTCAACATGTGAAGTGTGGGGAGGGGTGGGGCACACGTTAGCCCATAACACTGTCCAATAATGTAACCGGTTGATGTGCTGTTCTTCCAGAGGTATTTTTTTTTTTCCTAACAAGGTGTTCACAGGCTCATAGACTGGAAGAGACTTTAGAGGTCATCTGGTTCAATTCTATGAGTCAGAAGATGAAGTTGGTAATGATGGAATGATGGGGGTCACAGACAATGGGACTGGAATGTCGAGTGACCTATTTTTTACACGGATATCTTGGACAGATTATACATGTAGGAGGAGAGTTTTTCTGCCCTTGTGTATATTTGTTTCTGCTTAGAGCAGTGCTTCATGTAATGTATACAATCACACATATTAAATCACAAGATATCTGATCTTCCTGCATTATTATTAGAATTACCTTTTTAGATAGTTCAGTGTAATGGGCCATGGTAACAATCTTTTTCTGCCTTGTAGGTAGGGTTTCCTAGGACCCTTCTGGAAATAGCGCCAATGGAGTGATCATATGATCCAGTCCTGATCAATCAGTATCTTTTCCTGTTGTCAACAATGTTTGATCCAAAGAACAGGCATGTGACCCAAGCAGAACCAGCTAGAGTCCTTCCCTGGGACTGTCGTATGTTCTCAGTTTGTTGCAGCTGCCGGGGTGGGTGCTCTGTATGGGGAATGACGTGCCCACCAGAGAAGCGAGGGAGGAAGATGAGCAGAGATGCTGAGAGATGAGAGATGGGAGGAGAAAACCCTCAGGAGGCTCTGAGACCCTGAGGCTCCTCATTCCTGCAGCTCTTCCTTCAATTCTGAGAGCTCTCCCGTGAGCTCTTCAAGCTAGGAGAGCTACTAGGTATTCCCTTCCTTTTTTTAACTTGAGCTAGTTTGTTGGCTTTCTATTACTTCCAACAACAACAAAAACCCTAACTAATCCACTTACCTCAATTTAAACAATGAGCATTATGCTCGATCATTATATTCAGTAACTGTTAGTTAACCGTGTTCATCTAGAGGTCTGAAGCCATCTGAATGGTTTTAACATTGACTCAGACACCGAGGGGCGGACACTAGAAATTGTTTCTTCAAGACCTGTTGGAGGTTCCTTGCTAATTCAGAATTAGGATTTAGGATTTGGGACATATGGCCTGAGAACATATCAGATGCCTTTTCAATATTTCTGAAGTATTGTGAAAGACAAGCATTCATTAATGACATTTATTTTTGCCAGGTAGTCTGCTAAGTGGTGCTAGATCACTAAGTGGTCTGGAATAAGCAGCAGTAACATTTTGGCTAACACACAGGGAAGATACATTTCTATAGGAAGAAAATAGTTAAATCCCAATAAACTGAGATCAAATGAGCATTCACATAAATGTATATAAGATCACAGATGAAAATGTTAACCTGAAATAATTAAAACAAGTATTGTAACCCTGGGAGATTAAAAGCAAAAATGTAAGTTCATAAGAAGTCTGGTATCAATGGATTTAATATTTCCAGGGAACTCTGAAGGTCTAAAACGTGTAATCCTGTAATTTTTCTGAGGTAAGAATTTGAAGTCCACTTGCTAAAGGATGGGCATGCAGCAGGAGATAGCTGAGCTGCAGGTGAACTTGGCCATCTGAACACAACTTCTTCATTCTCTACCTGAAGTCCCATGATGACTCTTACCACATTTCACAGTGAAAAGTGGCCCAGAAAAGAAAAGCACCCAGTAGGGCAGGTGGGGGAAGTAGAGGCGTGTAGGACTGATTACTCTTACTCAGAAGATGGACGTTTGTAAGGACAGAAGCATGTTGGCTTTGGTGGAGACTCTGGTCTGTGAAGCAGTAGTCCATTGTAGGTTCTTTTCAGAAACAAGAGTGAGTGATTCCTCCACCTGCTTGAAGAATGCTCTTACCCGTACTAGAATTACTTATCAACAAAAAGACAAAACTTAAGGAAAAGTTGAGATGGCATTGATCTTTGATGTGGTGATAGGCCCGCCCCGGACACACAAGATTCTCAACAGCAATAGGCCTCGAGAGAAATGTATTTTAATTAGCATGTTGAAAGGCTTTACTGCCTTGTTTATAAAGTTATGAAGGATTTGCAGGGGCCACTAAAAATCTTTAGTTATAATTTACCTCACTTTGTGGGAGAAGCAATGTCCTTGAGTGGTATTAGCAAATGTGGGGTTCTTGCTAATGACAAGGGTCTAATATAGTAGAAACAGCAAGAATTTAAGCTTAAGTTCCCTTTCAATTAAATCAGATCTTCACGGTATAGACCAGACAGAGAAAATCCTGCACGTTCTTCCCTGCTTCAGGCTACTAAAGCAGCTCTCACAGTATCTGTCCCAGTGGAAAGGAGGAAATCCCCATGGTCCACCAGTTTGAAGGGAGCAGAGCTGGTAAGAGCTATCAGAAAGTGTGGGCTTTTAAAGTGACAGGGGGCCCAAGACCCGTTATTCCACAGCCAACAGGCAGTGAGTCCTGAGAGAGTACTGCTCCGTGGATTCGCTTCAGGTGAAGTTTACAGATGACTGGCCAGTAAACGGAATAGTCTTTTCTCTGAATTTACCACGAAACCTCTGCTTTTGCCGAAGCATTCAGATACCACTGTTTAAGCTAATGTGTCCTCTTCTGGCTTTGTCTTACTCACGGGACAAATACAGTTCCTCCAGCCGCCTAAGGATAGCGTGCCCCTTCCTGGCCGTGTGGTCCCCAAACTCCCCTGGTCTCCAGACAGCATGGCAGAGCCCGACATTTAGATTTGGGTTCTGGCTCCAGAAGGACCTCTTCCCAACCTCACGACCTTGACCAAGATACTTACTCAGTCTGGAACTCTGTTTTCTCATCTACAAAAAGGGGGTAGTAATATCTATCCTGCGTACTCCTTGGGTTGTCGTAAGAATGAAATGAAATTATGTGAAAATCACTTGAAAACGTCAAGAACCATGCAGGTGGCCGCTTTGTCGTTGTGTTCTTCTCAACACAACAATACAGCTTTACCCGTTTTATTTAGTTATTTTTATATCCGTGATTTCTGTGGGAAAATATTTACCCTCTGCTTACTAAAGGGTGGGTTTTCTACCCACAAAGGTTCTTTTGTACTTCCTGCTAGTTGGAAAGATTTCAACTGTTTGTGTTCTCGTTCTATGATGAAACTGCTGGCGGTGATGGTGATGAGGTTGGTGGGCAGAAACCTCCTCGCGTTTGCTGCTGACAGAGTGCTCAGAAGAACCAGATAAGATCCCAGCGTCTCATGCTTGCTCTGTAGCCCTGTACCTAGCATGCTCTGTGCATGAATTCTGTCGTTTCGGTCCTCCTATTCCTGCCGGAGGAGGCAGGGCCCAGACCCTGTACCTTGAGCCAAGCCACAAGCACACAAGTGCACAGTGTGGAGACTCAGCTTTGCCTGACTTGATCCCATAAACCTGACTTCTCGATTCCAACCTGTTTCACTCTCCTCGATCCTGGGGAAAGGACAGCAGCACCATTTAGGAAGCACCCCTTACGGGCCAGTCTTAGTGGTAGATGCTTTATACCTATCATTTCATTTAACCCTTACCATAATCTTATGAATTGGGGTTCACTGTCTTCGCTTAACAGAAGAGAAGAAATGAGGTTCCAGAAGACTGACAGTCTTGCTTGATGTTGTTGGCAATATTTGGACACAGCTCTGACTCAAGCCCAAATCTATTTTCTTTCCCCTACACCAGAGGGGTCCATGCTTCTTGACTAGGAGGACCTCTTCTAAAGATAAACATTTTTCAGGATCCCCCATGTGATATAGTTGTGCCCTTAGTAACCTTTTTAAAGCAAATATATGAAAATGCTACTGCAAATTTAATCACTTTAAACTGAATGCCTGTTCTATTAACTAGCACAATGTCACGTACCTCTGGAAAATGGAAATGCCTACATGCATAACGCATTCCACAGCCTCTAGGCCATGCCTGCTGCACAGTTGGGTTTGTGGACCTCTAGTAGTAGCTCCCGGCCTTCCCAGGGGCTGGGGCCGCAGGTGGGGAACTGCTCTGGTTAGTGGTGGCCTTTCTGCAGAGGCCTTCTGGCTGAGACTGCAAGCTGACCCCAATATCAGTTTCCCTACTTCTGAAGGATTGGAATTTTAGCTGGATGTGCAACCACCAATAAAGACTAAATTTCCTAGACTCCTTATGACTAAGTATAGCCACATGTCTGAATTCTGACTACCAGAACATGAGTACCAGTGATGGTGTCAAATTCCGGGTTCGGTACACTTAGAGGAAAGGCCATTCTCCTCTTCTTTCGTCCTTCCCGCAAGTTACTTGTGGATGCAGTGATGAACGGTCTTAGACCACAGGAGTGGAGGCCTCACCCTTGTAACTGAGGAGCTACAAGATCGAAGGCTCCAGAGTCAGTATCCCAGGCTGGACTCATTATGAAAGAACTTCTTTAAGCTGTTGTTATTTTGGTTCATTCTAGGCCTTCTTTTCTTTTTCTTTTTTTTTTTTCTTACAACAGCTGAACTAATCCTTACTAAAATTGCCTTCAACTGTAAGCTGGTGATGAACTCCCAGTCACTCCTCTGAAGATCTTAATTAAAATGCTTCCTTAATTAAAATAGCTTTAATCAAATCTGATAAGAGTATGGACTCTGGGGTTAGAGGATATGGCTTTAACCAGGCCTGCCACGTACTAGCCATGTGGCCTGGGGACGTTACGTCACTCACCGCCTCCTTTCTGTCTGTCTCTGCCTGACCGCTGGGTCGTGGCTCTCATTACTCTCATCTGGCTGCCACAGTCGCCTCCTAACTGGCCTTGCCCCTTTCCCAATCCAGTACCCAGAGTGATCCGTCAAAAACACGAGACACAAGTATGTCCCTCTGCTGCCTTTTCTTTGGGCTGATACACACCCAGCTGTACCATGGCAGCCCGGCCTGGGATCAGCTGACTGGCGCCTCCTGTTCCAGCCTCAGGTCCTGCCCTCACGCACCGCATGTCTGCGTCGTGGCCTGCGTTTGCCCCAATTCCTGGAAGACACAGGTGCTCCCTTGCTGGGCCCATACCCACTGCTCCATCTGCCCACAGCTGTTGGCGTGATTGGCTCCTTCCTTTCCTTCAGTTTAAAGAGTCATGTCCTCAGAGAGGTCTTCGCTGACCCGCCCTAACTAAAGGAGGCTCTCCAGCCCTCCTCCCGGCTTTTGCCATCACTGCTCTCTCTTTTCTCCCTAACACTCATCACAGGGTGGACTGATTTGTCTGTTTATTATTTATTAACTAGAAAGTAAGCTTCATATGAAATATTTTTTCACTGAACAAATGAATGAACGAACCTCAGTTTTCCCATCTGTAAAACGGTTCCTCTCCCATCAGTGTCCGTCAAGATGTATGAAGGAATGTAGTCTGTTGTGCAGAGCCCCGTGCCGGGCACAGAATAAGCATGTCATCTATAATAGCCACCATCCTCATCCTGCCCGTGTAAGAGCCATTTCACCAGCTCCCATTTGTGGGCCTTGCTCTCTCTTGAACCCCAGTATTTCTCCATTTCTTTCCCTCTCATTTTCCCCATCTTACGTTTTGAATACGCTTGATCATTTCCTATGCTTGGTTCATACCCTTCATCCTCAATCCAGTGCTCAGCATCCCTTTCCCTCCCACATCCCCCCTCCACCCTCCCACAGGGAGCTCCCAGGTGTCCTCAGAAGCTTCATCTGGCTGTCCCCATGGGCCACACTGTCTCTGGTGTTGGTTTCATGGAGCCCTAGGACCACACACCCTGGCTTGCTGCCTCACCCTCAGAGCCAAGAGTAGGGGATTAATGTGGTTCCTCAGCCCGTGGTTGAGACTAGAGACCCCAAGGACTCTTCTGCCTTCAGTGTCCGTGGACCACACATCCCCCTCCCAGCACAGCCCCACACTCACTGTGCAGCATCGCTCGAGGTGTGTGGTTCCCTGAGAATCTGCGGTGGGGCTGGTCCGCTCCAACTTTAGCAGGTTTGCTTCATAGCCTCTTTCCAGGTGCACCATAGAGAAGCCAGTGCCTGGTGCTGTCTATCGGGGAATATTAATTGAAGAGAGAAAAATCCTCTTTTCCTTCTGTTTCTCATCAAGTTGGCAATTAAGTGCTGGTGTTCATATATTTGAACTGCCAAATTAATATCTGAACTTCGTTGTGCTGACCCTTTTAAGTTGGTCTTTTAAAGTAAGTCACCAGTTTTGAAGGGCTATCCTTTTTTTAGCCCACGCACAAGGAATCTATCATCTGCAGATAATTAGACAGTGGGAATTATATTGGACTGCTAATGAGCAGATGTGCATACTTATAGTGGAGGAACAGCTGCACACATACAAAATGCAAAAAAGTCCCAAACCCAGCATTATGAATTCTGAAAGAGATTTCATTCTTTTAAGAATTTCAGAAACAGGAAAAAAAGAAACAAAGAATTTAACTGATATTTTTCTTTATTAATTGTTCTTTCAGTCATACTTTTCCTTGCATAACATTATCATATATGTACAGAGTATCTTTGCTATTTGCAAATGTGCTATTTGCACTTTCAAATCCCTCTCTCATATAATACTATGGAGCTTATATTTAACATTTTTCCTCTGCCTTTCTAGTGCTTTAAGGGTTTGGTGCCTCCAGACTCAATGACAGACTCCTGCTGGGTATTTACTCTGGGCTGGGCATGACGCTACGTTCTTACGTGTATGTGATCCCATTTGATCCTTAAAGTAACCCATGAGTAGGTGGTCTTAAACCCATTTTACAGATGAACAGACAGGCCCAGAGAGGTGAAGTGATTTTCCATGAGCCAGTTAGTGCTTTATTGTCAGAGCTGGGATTTGGACCTAAAAGTTCAATTTCAAACCTTGTGTTATTTCCATTGTATGGTACGTCATCCTACATTGTTATAGGATGCTATCAGCCAACAGAAAACACAACCACACCGTAACTGGAAACAGCAGCACATTATCCAATGGAGAGTATCTGTCCTAACAAGCTCCTTGTAATACATATTACAGTTTTATAACCTGTTAAGGATTTTCAAGATTAAGAAGTTCAAATAAGCTTTTTTTAGGCTATAAATCAACATTTATTTGTAATGGATAGTGTCGTAGCAGAGGTTAGGAATGCTAATATCTTTTGGCAGCCTATACCAAGGGCAGGTATCCAAGAATTTCTTTTGAAAGATGTGATTAGGGTCAGTAAGTTCAAACAGGCTTTTGAGAACTTTTAGCCAGGAAGAATTCCACATATTTGAGATAGGAGAGTTTAGATCATTTAAACTTCGCTGATCAATTCCTGAAATAATATAAAATCAATAAGAAGAAATGAAGTCAGAAGAATTACATTACTTCACATAAAAGAGTATTAAATTAGATAAGAGAAAAAAATCAGATAACATTGGCAGGAACTAGAATTTCCAGGTTCTTAAATGGCAGGCTAGGCTACTCAGATCACCTTCTCATCAAAAGCAACTCAAAATGTTGGATAAGATATAAAAACATATAAAAAGCATCACATCAAAATGCCGACAAAATAATTAGGAATTACCATGTAAAATTGAAGGGAACAGGGCTTCCCTGGTGGCACAGTGGTTGAGAGTCCGCCTGCCGATGCAGGGGACACGGGTTCGTGCCCCGGTCTGGGAAGATCCCACATGCGGCGGAGCGGCTGGGCCTGTGAGCCATGGCCGCCGAGCCTGCGCGTCCGGAGCCTGTGCTCCGCAATGGAAGAGGCCACAACAGTGAGAGGCCCGCGTACCGCAAAAACAAAAACAAACAAACAAAAAAAATTGAAGGGAACACAGGAATCCAGACTGGTAAGCAGGGGACTAAAACACCTTTGCTCTAGGGAATTTGCCAGTTCCAGAAGAGTTGAGTCTTAAGGACCTTATTAAGGGTATAGAGACTGTGACCAATGCAAGTAAAGCACTTGATCTAATGGACATATATAAAACACTGTACCCTACACCTTCTTAATCACACATGGAAATGTACTAAGCCATAGAGTCTCAATATGTTGTAGAGGGACTAAAATCATAGAGATTATGTTTCTCTTATCATAATGTGATTATGCTGGAAATCAATAGTAAAAAGATATGTAGAAAATCCTTTTATGTTAGAATAGAAGAAACTTTATGATTATCTTATGGATCAAAGATAAGCCATAATGGAAATCAGAAAATATTATGAACTGACTGGTAATTAAAATACTACACTTCAAAACTTATAGGGCATGGCTAAAGCCGTTCTTAGAAGGAAATACAGAGCCTTAAATTCTTACATTAGAGGTGGTGAAAGACAGAGCTCAGCATCCATCTCAAGAACTTAGAAAGTCGGCAACAGCATAAACCAAACAATGAAGAAGAAAGAAATCATGAAGAACAGAAGTAAATGGAATAGGAAATAGAAAAGTAGTAGAGAGGATAAAGGAAACCAGAAATTGATATTTCAAAATGGCTAATAAAATTGATAAAACATTGGTTAGTTGATCAAGGCAAAAATGAGGTCACAAATACCCATTATTGGGAAGAAAAAATGGGATATCACTGCAGATAGGCAACTTTACGTCAATACATTTGAAAAGTTAGATAATTAGATAAGACAGAGTCCTTAAAAATATAACAAAACTGGGAATTCCCTGGCAGTCCAAAGCACCGGGTAGGACTCGGTGTTTTCACTGCCGTGGCCTGTGTTCAATTCCTGGTTGGGGAACTAAGATCCTGCAAGCTGTGTGGCATGGCCAAAAACGAAACAAAACTGAATAGACCTATAATCACTAAGAAATTGAATCAGTATTTTAAAAGCATCTCATAAAAATAACTCAGCTGCAGTTTTTTTGTTGTGTTATTTTTGTGGATCTTTAAAGCTGATTCTCATGTTTATTTGGAAAGGCAAAAGTTTAAGAAAAGCAGAGACACTCTTGGATAAGAACAAGAGGATGGGAGGATTTGTTCTTTCGGATATCAAGATTTATTATAAAGCACATACTACCCAAAGCAATCTACAGATTAAATGCAATCCCTATCAAAATACCTATGATATTTTTCACAGATCTAGAACAAATAATCTTAAAATTTATGTGGAAGCACAAAAGGCCCCAAATTGCCAGAGCAAACAATCTGGAGAAAAAAGACCAAACCTGGAGGTATCGTGGTCCCTGACTTGAGACTGTAACACAAAACTACAGGAATCAAAGCAGCATGGTGCTGGCACAAAAATAGACACATGGATAAATGGAACAGGATAGAGAGCCCAGAATAAACCCACGCACCTATGGTCAATTAAGCTGTGACAAAGGAGGCAAGAATGTAGAGTGGAGCAAAGACAGTCTTCAGTAAGTGGTGCTGGGAACACTGAACAGCTACATGTAGAACAATGAGATTAGAACACTCCCTAACACCACATACAAAAATAAACTCAAAATGGATTAGAGACCTAAATGTAAGACCTGAAACCATATAACTCCTAGAAGAGAGCATAGGCAGAACCCTCTTTGACATAAATTGTAGCAATTTTTTTTTGATCTGTCTCCTAAGGCAAAAGAAATAAAAGCAAAAATAAACAAATGGAACCTAATTAAACTTAAAAGCTTTTACACAGTAGAGGAAACCATTGACAGAATGAAAAGACAACCTACTGAATGGGAGAAAATATTTGCAAATGATGTGACTGAAAAGGGGTTAATATCTAAAATATATAAACAGCTCATACAACTCAATATTGATAAACAAACAATCCAATTAAAAAATAAGCAGAAGACCTGAATAGACATTTTTCCAAAGAAGGTATACAGGTAGCTAACAGGCACGTGAAAGATACACAACATTGCTTTCTACAGATTAAATGCAATCCCTATCAAAATACCTATGATATTTTTCACAGATCTAGAACAAATAATCTTAAAATTTATGTGGAAGCACAAAAGGCCCCAAATTGCCAGAGCAAACAATCTGGAGAAAAAAGACCAAACCTGGAGGTATCGTGGTCCCTGACTTGAGACTGTAACACAAAACTACAGGAATCAAAGCAGCATGGTGCTGGCACAAAAATAGACACATGGATAAATGGAACAGGATAGAGAGCCCAGAATAAACCCACGCACCTATGGTCAATTAAGCTGTGACAAAGGAGGCAAGAATGTAGAGTGGAGCAAAGACAGTCTTCAGTAAGTGGTGCTGGGAACACTGAACAGCTACATGTAGAACAATGAGATTAGAACACTCCCTAACACCACATACAAAAATAAACTCAAAATGGATTAGAGACCTAAATGTAAGACCTGAAACCATATAACTCCTAGAAGAGAGCATAGGCAGAACCCTCTTTGACATAAATTGTAGCAATTTTTTTTTGATCTGTCTCCTAAGGCAAAAGAAATAAAAGCAAAAATAAACAAATGGAACCTAATTAAACTTAAAAGCTTTTACACAGTAGAGGAAACCATTGACAGAATGAAAAGACAACCTACTGAATGGGAGAAAATATTTGCAAATGATGTGACTGAAAAGGGGTTAATATCTAAAATATATAAACAGCTCATACAACTCAATATTGATAAACAAACAATCCAATTAAAAAATAAGCAGAAGACCTGAATAGACATTTTTCCAAAGAAGGTATACAGGTAGCTAACAGGCACGTGAAAGATACACAACATTGCTAATTGTTAGAGAAATGCAAATCAAAACTGCAGTGAGGTGCCACCTCACACCTGTCAGAATGACTGACATCAAAAAGTCTACACATAAATGTTGACTAGGATGTGGAGAAAAGGGAGCCCTTGTACACTGTTGGTGGGAATGTAAATTGGTGCAGCCACTATGAAAAACAGTATGGAAGTTCCTCAAAAAACTAAAAATAGAACTACCATATGATCCAGCAGTTCCACTCTTGTATGTGTATCTGACAAAAATGAAAACACTAACTCAAAAAGATACATGCACCCCAGTGTTCATAGCAGCGTTATTTACAATAGCTAAGATACAGAAGCAACCCAAGTGTCCATCAACAGATGAATGGATAGAGAAGTTGTGATGTATATATATATAGATAGATATATAGATATATACACAATGGAATATTACTCAGCCATAAAAATGATATTCTTCCATTTGCAACAATATGGGTGGACCTAGAAGGTATTTTATGCTTAGTGAAATAAGTCAGACAGAGAAAGACAAATACTTCATGTTTTCATCTATGTGTGGAATCTAAAAAATAACACAAACAAATGTATATAACAAAACAAAAACAGACTCTCAGATATAGAGAACAAACTAGTGCTTACCAGTGGGGAGAGGGGAGGAGGGGGGCAAGATAGGGGTATGGGATTGAGAGTATAAACTATTATGTATAAAATAAATAAGCAACAAGGATATATTGTACAACACAGGGCAATATAGTAATTATTTTGTAATTTTATTTTTTTTAACTTTGGAAAGTTGATATTTCATTTAAAAATTTTTTTATTAAAGTATAGTTGATTTACAAAGTTGTGTTAGTTTCAGGTGTACAGCAAAGTGATTCAGTTATATATATACATATATCCACTCTTTTTAAGATTCTTTTCCCTATAGGTCACTACAGAGAATTGAGTAGAGTTCCCTGAGCTATACAGTAGGTCCTTATTAGTTACATATTTTATATATAGTAGTTTAAATGAAGTATAGTCTATAAAAAATATTGAATCACTATGCTGTACACCTGAAATTAATATAATATTATAAATCAACTATTATTCAATAAAAATAAGTTTAAAAAGAAAATCTAAAATATTGTAAGAAGAGTGAAAAAAAAAGTAAATTCCAAGTAGATTACAGACCTAAATGTGAAAACAAAACTACAAAACTTCAAGTAGATAATATCATTATGATCTTGGGTTTGAAAAGCATTTCTTAAACAAGATACATAAAGCACTAACCATAAGGGAAACTATTGATAAACTTAGCTATATTAAAATCACAACTTTGGTTCATCAAAAAAATCATAAAGAAAATGTAAGGATAGGAAGATTATATTTGCCAAAGTATTAATATCCAAGATATATAAAAAGTAGATTTTAAAATTATCTCCAGTAGATTTAAAAAAATGCAGACCACTGAATAGAAAAATGGACAAAGGACTTATAATGGTGAGGAAACATGAAATGATAATCTGTGCCATTATTCATCAAGGAAATGCAAATTAAGATCAAGTGAGATTTCATTACACACCAAGCATACTGACAAAAAGTGAAAAGTCTGACATTAACAGACTTTAATGAATTGGCAAACATTTAGAGCTCTGACAACTCTCATGAATTGATATGGGTTTATAAATTAATACACCTACTCTGGGAAATGGTTCAACATCTAGTTAAGTTGAGGACATGCAAAGCCAACAAGCCAACAATTTTATTTCTAGGTATGTACTCAAGAGAAATGTATACATATATAACAGAATGCAGGTCAAGAATGTACTTAGCAGCCCCAAGCTGGTAATGTTCATCAGCAGTAGAATGGATAAATCAGTTATGATCTATTCATACAAAGGGATATTACAAAGCAATGAAAATGAAGAAAATAGAAGAACCTCATGAACATAACAGCAAGTGAAAGATTAAAACCACAGAATAGGGCTTCCCTGGTGGCGCAGTGGTTGAGAGTCCGCCTGCAGATGCAGGGGACACGGGTTCGTGCCCCGGTCTAGGAAGATCCCACATGCCGCGGAGCGGCCGGGCCCGTGAGCCATGGCCGCTGAGCCTGCGCGTCTGGAGCCTGTGCTCCACAGCGATAGAGGCCACAACAGTGAGAGGCCTGCGTACTGCAAAAACCAAACAAACAAAAAAACCACAACAGAATAACTTCATTGATGGAAATTTCAAAAATAGGTGATTACTGTTACAAAAATCAGGTGTGGGTACTACTAGAGAGAGGGAAGGTATTGTCATCAGTAGGGACACATGGAGGGCCTCCAAGGGTGCTGACAATTCTCTGTTTCTTGACATGAGTGGTGGTTATATGAGCATTCACTTTATAATAAGTATAATAATATTACATATTGTAACATATTATATATAGTATGATAGCATTAATGTAAATACTTTAATAAACTGCATTTATGTTTTATGAACTTTTGTACATTTATGTATCTTTCTGTAATCAGATCTAGAAATTACAAAGGTTAATATATTGATTGCTGTTCCTGTTAACAATATGAGCAATGCCCATGATGAAAGAATAACTTTGTGAATGTGTGTGCATATGCGTGCTTGGTACTGATTCAAATGTAAACATCTTATAAATCTCATTTACATGCATAATGTTCTGTAGGGGAGTACTTTGGCTGACTCATTGCTACAAAACTTTAAGATATGGATAGGAAATAGTGACATAGAAATTTTAATATTTTGAAAGTTTTCATACATTTTGATGATAATTTGAACATTTCAAGACTCATTATTTGGTCAAACTTGGGAGTTTGTAGCGTAAGTGGATATGGAGTCCCAGATATTCTAAGAAAGATATAATAATTTAAAATATTTCCTTTGGCTGGCCAGAAATAGAATTTCTCTTTCATAAAAGCAAAAACTATACTAAGATAAATGTATTTTGCCTTTTAGGAAGACATCAGCATATCTTTTCAAAATAATTTATCTATGATTATAGAAGTAATGTTTTTTCATTACTGAAACTCAAACCCTTCCTTATAGGTACAGCGTGAATATTTGACACCTCTGTTATATAGCAGTTTTCTTTTATCTCTTTTGAGATGCATTGCATTAAAAAATAGAAACAGTATTGTGGAAATGGTAGGGAACACAGAATACTTTCTTTCAGAAGAGAGCCATGTAATATCTTTCATAGTTCACTATTTTCTACTTCAGTTTTTTTGCTTAAGTGATATATAATTTACAAATTGAGATAGTAGTGGATAAGAGCATGGCTTTGCAGTTAGCACTGCAGTTAGCGCTTTGCAGATCCAGCACTGGGCCTGGGCAGGTGCTCAGCCTTTCTGTGAGTGTTATTCAGTGTTTTAACTTTAAAATGAGATGTCATTTAAAATGGACAGAATTAATTTTCAGTCAGGTAATGTGAGATTATTCCATATTAATAAGACTTGTCTCAAACACCTGAGCTAAAGTCCGGGTGTGCCAGGAGGAAGGGTCACATGGGTGATGATAAGAGGTGCCAGCTGTTGCTGTGAGGGATGCAGGTTCATCTACCTGTTGGAGGACTTCAGAACCCTGTGATGTTTTGCCCCCGTGGAGGCCCTATTCTCCAGCAGGAGGCAGGAGGTCATCCTTGAAGCAACACTCCACCAGTGCCGCTCATCTGTGGTGGTCTTCCTGTGCCATCTCTGGGAAGGTGGGGTCAGTTTAAGAAGCAAGGAGTAGAGGTGCTGACTCTGTTCATGTATTTGGAATGTTTGAAGTTCTTTTTTTCTTGCTTTTAAAAACATTTTATTTTATTGATGTATAGTTGATTTACAATGCTGTGTTAGTTCCTGGTGTACAGCAAAGTGATTGTTATACATATATATAATAGATTTCATCTGCTAATCCTAAACTCCCAATCCATCCTTCCCCCATGGCCCCTTGGCAACCACCAGTCTGTTCTCTATGTCTGTGAGTCTGTTTCTGTTTCGTAAATAAGTTCATTTGTGTCATATTTTAGATTCCACATATAAGTGATATCATATGGTATTTGTCTTTCTCTTTCTGACTTACTTCACTTAGTATGATAATCTCTAGGTGCATCCGTGTTGCTGCAAATGGCATCATTTCATTCTTTCTCTTTGGCTGAGTAATATTCCGTTGTACATATGTACTACACCTTCTTTATCCATGGAATGTTTGAAGTTCTGAGTCATTCATTGGTTGTTTCATTATTCATTGAGAGAAATTTTGAAGAAGCAATTAGGAATGTTCAAAATCTAGTAAACAGAGTTATAGCAGCTAAGCCTCTGCTTATGCTAATCTCACAAAGTGAATTAAATACAGTGGAGACGTACCATCCTGAGTGCGACATTTTAGCACGTATGCCAGTGGTCTTTCTCTGAGAATGGTGGACCTTGGGCATGTGTAAGCCAGATGCTGACCACAAGAACTTTGATCTCATTAAGAGGTCATTATAGCAATTTAATAAGCTTGTCTAATAATACTTTAATAAACATATCTAATAAGAGTTCATCTAGGAACCTAAACAACTAAAGTGATGGAATGTAAGAAACAACATAGCCCTGGAGGTGGGCAGTAAGGTGGCTTGAATGAGAGCAAAACTAGATGAATAGCTTGAAGTCTTAGGTTAGTTTCTCTAGACACAGAGCGTGAGACAGGGATTTAGTACATGTGATTTATTGAGGAAAAAGAAAAGAACCTGTAAGAGAGTGAGGAAAGCAGATTAGGGAAGGGGAAGAAGCTGAGCAAGGGTGTGGCCTAAGGTAGCCTGACCTTGGCCTGCTCCACAGCAGAGCCAGGAGAGGGGAATTATGGAGGTGTGGTCATATGACTTGTTTCACTCAATGAGATATGACTGAAAGTATGGCTTGGAACTTCTGGGAAGTCTCTTTAAAGATAGAGGAAGTGGGAAGAAGTGTCCTTCTATTTTTCCTTTTTCTGATCTACAACTTGGACATGACAGTTGTAGCACCAGAAGGCATCTTATGTCCTTGAGAATGAGAGCCATCTGCTAAGGATAGTTGTGTAGAAAGAAGAAATCTGAGTCCCTGGTGACCATGTGCCACCCAACCACCACTAGATCACCTAACTCAGTACCTTTCACTTAAAGTGAAAAAGAAATATAATTCTGTCTTGTTTAAGCCACTGTTACTTTTGTTCTCTGTTAAACTGATTGCAGTGCCTAAGTGGTATGGTGAGATGGGGCTGTACCAATTTTTGAGAGATACGAGACTTTCTGAGAGATATGGTGAGATATTCTAGTCACCAGGAAACATGTGATAACAACTTCAATGCTTCTTTTTTTCCTACCAAGCTATTAAATAAGAAGGAAAAAATGTGCTTTTCTTGCCTTCTCCATAAAATTGAGAACTTTCTCTCTTTCAAACTATATGCATGTTGATTTTAATTTGTGCTTATGTTCTTCTCTTCTTTGTGGACTTGCAATGTGTAGCTTAAAATGCTATTTTACCAAAAAAGGAAAAAGAAGGTATTGTGTTCTCTAATGCAAATCTCTTAAATTTGGGAGTAAAAAGTGGAACCAAACTGGTAACCACTGAAATGAGCAGATGCAAATGAAAATATGAATACCAAAGACCTCTGATACTCTTTTATAACTGTTGGTTTCCACATATCCTAGCGCTTTCGCTTTTCACATGTTGCTTCATTTAGGTGCTTTGAATATGTAGGCTTCTATAAGCAATGATATCAAAAGATGTAGTTCATTAATATATAGCAGTGGGTCTCAATTTTGCCCCTAGGGGACATTTGGCAGAGTATGGAGATATTTTTGGTTGTCACAATAGGGTGGACTCTGCTGGCATCAGTGGATAAAATCAAGGGATACTGCTACACATCGAACAATGCGTAGGACTGCCCCTCACAACAAAGAATTACCCAGGCCAAGATGTCAATAGTGCCAAAGTTAAGAAACCCTGATAGGGAATCCTTGGTAGTCATCCTTTTATTTTAACAGTTCAGATGCCCAACGATGGCTTTAAAATCACTTAAATTTCATTTCTAGTATATTAATTAATTTCTTAG
Source organism: Neophocaena asiaeorientalis asiaeorientalis (assembly GCF_003031525.2). Taxonomy (NCBI): domain Eukaryota; kingdom Metazoa; phylum Chordata; class Mammalia; order Artiodactyla; family Phocoenidae; genus Neophocaena; species Neophocaena asiaeorientalis. The sequence continues at coordinate 890,893 of NW_020173395.1, read as the reverse complement.
CTTCTTCTTCCCCCTTTAAAATAGCCCAAGTACTCTTGTCTCCCTCAAATGACCTAGGTAACACTTTCCCTTGCTGATGCTTTATCATCTCCTGGTATGCAAAAGAGTGACTGAGGCTTATGCTTAACCAAATCACATGGAAGCCCAAATTTCAATGTAACTTCCTGGGGTGCTGGAGCTCATGTCCTTCTACTCCACCATCTTGTCTCCATCCTCTTCCTGGGGTGCCTGGATTAAAAAATCAGGAATTGAACATATTTTATTCTAAATCCAATGGATACTTTGAAGGAAATTTTACTTTACTTGCCTTCACTTTACTTTTCAGAGGCATCTTACTTTAGTGAATATTAATATGCAGAAGAACTGATTAGTGTGCTGGCTTTTATAACATTGAAAGGAATAATAAACAAGTCGAAACTCTAAGTCTAGTGTGAAAAATATGAAAATGAGTAAGTTTCACAGCAGGGAGCTGCAGCATTACGTCACCTTTCTGCATGATGTTCGCTCTGGTCTGAGATGGAAAATCTGAAAAATGATGTCCTTAGGCTTTGTTCACGGGAAGAAGGGTGAAATATTAGGCTTGCAGTACTGGGAACAATGATAGGATTATGGAGTGAAATGACCCACTATTGCAAGGAACTGCCAGTTCATTTATTCAACCTACACAACCAGAGACAGCCAGGAAACATTTGTTAAGCAGCCCTGAATTAGGGCTCTGCAGAAGATCCAGGTGTTCATACTAGCTTTATCATCACACACCACGGAGTATCGACTCTAGATCAGGGAGGAGGCTGTGGAAAGGGAAAGAAAAACGTTACTGAAGGATTTTACAGAAAACAAAGGTAAAGCTAGGTGACTGCCTGGCTTAAGGCATAAAGGAGACTCAAATGAAGCATGGATTACTACAAAATTGAAAACTTGGGTTGCTGGAAGAATGGTGCAGTCAATGGATAGAGATGAGAATGGTGGGGGACAATGAAAGATAGTGAGGTCAAGTTGAGAATCCAGGGACGATGGAGCCTAGATACGTAAACGTCTAACGGGAATGTGGCCCTACACGGCTGATGCCTGGAAGAGAACATGAATCACAAATTCAGACTTGTAAGTTCACAGCATAGAAAAGGAAGTTTCCGTTGGAGGGCACGTGGAAGGGAGGGGGACGGACAAAGACCGAGCCCAGGAACATCTGTAGTAAGGAGGATAGTGGGGGGGAAATGGAAAAGCAAATAGACGTAAAGTGGTCAAGAAATAGTGAGATTCTGAGGTGAGCACAGTGCTACAAGGCCAAGGGAAAAAGCATTTAAGGAAGGAAGGCACTGTGAACACTGTTGGATCAGAATGATCGAGAAGAATGAAGATAAAAGGGTAAAAAAAAAATAGATGAAATTTTTTTTTTGATTAATCATGGTGATTTAAAAAATTTCTGTCACCATCCAGATGCTGTTCATATAAATTTTTAATCTGAATTATCTTACGGAAATAAATTTACAGAGTCCATTTGTTAACAGAATAGAACAAACGAAAAATACACCCCAAACCTCCACAAACACCTTAAGGGAATTTTTTCAGTCTGTCTGTCTGTGTCCCCATACCCATTATTTTAACTATAAATGGTTTTTTTAAATTAGGCTGAGAAGATATTTGGAAAATATTTAGCTCAAAGACTTCTGTTTATGATCAAGAAGGAGTAATAGGGACTGGATTTACTCTCCCACTTGAAATAACTAAAAAAATCAGACAAAACAATGAAACAATGGTTCTCACACAGTAGACATAAAAACAAATAAAGAAGTCCTACAAATGCCCTACCTTATTTCCTGGAGAAAGTTTCTAGGCTGCAAAGCAAGGAGGAGGAACCCAGGCCAAGTCTCACAGTCTCCATGGGTTCAGGAGATGGCACTGAGAGTCCAGGGATGCTGAGGAAGGTGGAATTCACAGAACAGAAGAAGGGAGGAGAGAGACACTCAGAGAGTGGAAATTCCTGGGATCTGCAAAGGGTTCTCTTAAGTAATTGTCTGAGTACTGACCAGCATATATGTGATTAAACAACCTGAGGCCAGAAAAAGAATCACCTTGAAGAATTACAGGGAACAATTCCCAGAGCTCACACAGGGTTGGGAATACTGCCTATTCTCATTACCTAGAATGGAAAATATAAAAACTCATTGAACATCAGGTAGAGTACTTCTGAAGGCTTTACCTCATTAGTGGGGCAATTAATGTAGATTAAAAGTTTTTCTGGTCCAAAGTAACAATGCTTGAAAGCAAGAATCAAAAGGATATGTTATTTTTGCAAAGTAACTTAATCTCTCAGAACAAAGTATATGAATACATAGGTAGGAATAACAAGATATCCAGCACCCAACAAGATAAAATTCACAATTTCTGGCATCCAACAACATGCAAATAAGGAAGAAAATGCTATCTTTAATGAGAAAAATCAATTGATTGAAAATGATATAAACTTGATGCAGATAATGACACTAGCACAGGTTTTAAAGCCATTAAAACTGTATTCAGTATGTTTAAGAAGCTAGAGGGAAGGTTGAACATGTGAAGTAGAAAGACAAAAAATATAAAAAAGACCCAATCCATCTTCAAGAGATGAGTACTACAATGCCTGAGATTAAAAAATTGAATAATGTCAGAAAAAATCCAAATTTGATAAAGACTATAAAACCACTGCTCCACGAAGCTACATGAACACCAAACACAAGAAACGTGAAAAAAACATCACAACACATCATAATCAAATCAGTAAGATAAGTGATAAACAGAAAAATTTAAAAGCAGCCACAGGAAAGAAAAGATAATTTCATACAGGAGAACAGAGATACGAAGATGGCAGATTTCTCAGCGGCAGCAATGCCAGCTAGGAGACAGTGGAGCAACATCTGTACTGAAAGAAAAAGAATTGTCGTACTAGAAATACTAGAATTCTTGGCCTGGTGAATACACCTTTCAAAAAGAAAGCAAAACTATTTTTTCAGATGTACAAAAGCTGGATGGATTCATCACCAGCAGACCCAAGCTAGAAGGAAATGTTAAAGGAAGTCCTTCAAACAGAAAGAAAGAAAATGATGCCATCAGGAAATCTGGACCTCCACAAGGAATAAAGAGTACTAGAAATGTTAACTACATGTTAACTAAATATAAAGATTTTTAAAGATTTAAACATCTTTAAAAGATAAACCACTGCTTAAAGCAAAAATAATAAGTGTATTTTGAGGGTTATAAGATATGTAGAAGTAAAATGTTAGGCAAAAATAGCACAAAGTCAAAATATGGATCAATGGAACAGGTAGAAAGCCCAGAGATAAACCCTTGCAGCTATGGTCATCTAATCTATGACAAAGGAGGCCAGAATATACCTGGCCAGAATGGAGCAAAGACAGCCTCTTCAATAAATGGTGCAGGGAAAACTGGACAGCTACATGTAAAAGAAGGAAATTAGAACACTCCCTAACACCATATACAAAAATAAACTCAAAATGTATTCAAGACCTAAATGTAAGGTGAGACAGTATAAAACTCTTAGAGAAAAAAATAGGCAGAACACTCATTGACATAAATCGCTGCAAGTTCTTTTTTGACCCACCTCCTAGAGTAATGAGAATAAAAACAAAAGTAAACATGTGGGACCTAATGAAGCTTAAAAGCTTTTGCACAGCAAAGGAAACCATAAACAAGATAAAAAGACGACCCTCAGAATGGGAGAAAATATTTGCAAATGAAGCAACTGACAAAGAATTAATCTCCAAAATATACAAACAGCTCATGCAGCTCAATATCAAAAAACAAACAACCCAATCCAAAAATGGGCGGAAGACCTAAATAGACATTTCTCCAAAGAAGATATACAGATGGCCAACAAACACGTGAAAAGATGCTCAACATCACTAATTATTAGAGAAATGCAAATCAAAACGACACTGAGATATCACCTCGCAGCTGTCAGAATGGCCATCATCACAAAATCTACAAAAAATAAATGCTGGAGAGGGAGTGGAGGAAAGCGAACCCTCTCGCACTGTTGGTGGGAATGTAAATTGATACGGCCACTATGGAGAACAGTATGGAGGTTCCTTAAAAAACTAAAAGTAGAACTACCATGTGACCCAGCAATCCCACTACTGGGTATACACCCAGAGAAAACCATAATTCAAAAAGACACATGCACCCCAGTGTTCACTGCAGCACTATTTACCATAGCCAGGACATGGAAACAACCTAAATGTCCATCAGCAGAGGAATGGATAAAAAAGATGTGATACATATATACAATGGAATATTACTCAGCCATAAAAAGTAACAAAAGTGGGTCATTTGTAGAGATGTGGATGGACCTAGAGACTGTCATACAGAATGAAGTAAGTCAGAAAGAGAAAAACAGATATCATATATTAATGTATATATGTGGAATCTGAAAAAACTGGTATTATAGATAATCTCGTTTACAAAGCAGAAATAGAGACACTGAGGTAGAGAACTAACATATGGATACCGAGGGGGAAAGGAGATGGGATGAATTGGGAGATTGGGATTGACATATATACACTGTTGATACCATGTGTAAAATAGATAACTAATGAAAACCTACTATATAGCCCAGGGAACTCTACTCAGTGCTCTGTGGTGACCTAAATGGGAAGGGAATCCAAAAGACAGGGGATCTATGTATACATATAGCTGATTCACTTTGCTGTACAGTAGAAACTAACACAACATTGTAAAGCAGCTATACTCTACAAAAAATGTAAAAAAAAAAAAAAAAAGTAACAGAGGCAGTACAGAGATGTGGTTAAGAGCAGAGTCCTGGAACCAGACTATGGAGAAATAAAAAACAAAAGCACACAGTATATACTATTAAAAAAAAATAGCGCAGAGTCTGGGAGGAGGGACTACAAAGTGGAAGAAGGATAGTGTTTTCCAAACATGGCACTGGAACAATCGTATTTGCAGCAAACAGCTACAAACCACCGCCGCCACAGCAAAACAACTTTGATCCGTATCTCGCACCACATACAAAACAGAAGATGAATCATAGCCCTACATTTAAAACCTAAACCTACAAAACATCTAGAGGGAAACACAGGAGAAAATCTTTGTGACTTGGGTAGGTGAAGATTTTTTTGATACAACACCAAAAACATGATCCACAAAAGAAAACACTGATAGTTCGGACTTCATCAAAATTAATTTGTGCTCTTTGAGAGTCATTGTTAAGAGAATGAAAGACAAGCCACAGATCGGGAGAAAATATTTTCAAGTATATATCTGATAAGATATTTGTATCCAGAATATATGAAGAACTCCAAATTCAATAATAAGGGACAATACAATTTAAAAATGGGAAAAAATCGAACACTTTACCAGAGAAGGCGTACAAATGGCAAATTATCACATGAAAAGATACTCAACATTATTAGACATTAAGAAATTCAAATTAAAACCACGGTAAGATACTCTTACACATATTTTGACAATGGCTAAAATTAAAAGTACTGACCATGACAAGGGTTTGTGTGGATATGACAACTGAGCTCTCATATATTGCTTGTAGGTAACGTAAAATGTTACAACCACTTTGGAAAAAGTCTTGCAGTTTCTTCAAAAGGTAAACATAAATGTACCAGCCATTCCACTCCCAGGTATTGATCCAGGAGAAATGAAAGCATATGTACATACAAAGACCTGTACGTGAATGATCACAGTAGCTTTATTTTAATAGCAAGAGGCTACAAAGAACCCACATATCCATCAGCAGGTCAGTGAGTAAACAAATTTGGCATATCCAATCAGTGGAACACTGCTCAGCAATAAAAGGAGGGAACTGTTGATACATACAGCAACATGGCTGAGTTACCAAAAGAGAGTACACACGACATGATTCCAATTGTATAAAATTCTAGAAAAATACACATGACGGAATGTAGATCAGTGTTTGCCTGGGGCTTTAGGATGGGGGCTGGGAGTGGTGAGAAGGGGAGTTTTAAAAGGCGTATGAGGAAACTTTTGTAAGTGTTCATTATCTTGATTGTGGTGATGATTTCATGGCATATACACGTGTCAAAACTGATCAAATTGTACAGTTTAAATATATACCATTTATGGTATGTCAATTATACCTTAATAAAACTGGTTTTAAAAGGATCTAACCCAAATCCTTACTGATGCTGAATTGAGGCCAGAGAGGTTAAGAGGCATGGATTCTAGATGGATCCATGTTCATCCTAGTGATCACAACTTGCTTCTCTGCATTCATATGTTTGTTGATACATTCTAGACATTTCCTGAGACTGAGATCAGGCTCAGTGGTCTGTGTTTTAGCTGGATCTCTAGCAAGGTTCCTGAACTCAGCTAGACGCTTAGTAGCTCATTTCTTGACAGGAATTTTTAAATTCTTAAGTAGTATGTTGAAAACTTCTCCTCCTTGAATTTCTGCATTAGAAGTCACAAGGGGATGGTGGAGATATGTTTATTGAGCTCCTATGTAAGATACCTAGCAAACCTGTGAGGTATGTATCACCATCCCCACTTTTCCGAATGAGGACACTGAAGCTTAGATGGGTCTAGTACCTCGGCTGAAGTTACACAGTAAACGCAGAGATGGAATTAGAATCCAGAACCATCTCATGGCAAAACTCATGCCAGTTTCTCTGCTTCATGCAGCAGACCACGATCGGGATCCATTTTTTCGCAGCAACTGGCTGTAGAAGAGAAGAATATAGATTCATCCTGGTGGGAGTCACCCGGTCTCTGTAGCCAACATGGATGGTCCTCTAATGAGATTGCTCCTTGGAAGTTCCCTAACACAGAGTCAGTAATTTCAGACCATTAGGAATATGTCCTTCCTTGCCCTGACGTTCACTATCAGCTGATGACTCCTGAAATTTCTTAATCACCTCACAACAGCTCACAGTGTGAACTTCCCTTTAAAATTTCCATGTTTGGGCATATTTCTCATCTCTCTAGTCTGAAGGTATAAAACAGAGCTAGTACCCAAAGATGAGCCAAAGTTTAGAGGGCTACTGAGCAGATGAGAACTCATCCATCTTTTTGCCTCATTATAGGTTAAGCATTTCTCTGTTTTCCAGCATTTTCTCCGGCTCCACTGAGAGAGAGGGAAATCTTAGAGCAGTCTCATGGTGGTTTGTCCCTTTCAAATCTTATTTGGAGAAGGTGGATGGAGAAATCTCAAACAGTTGGTAGGTTCCAAGAGGGCAGTTCTTTTCAAGAATGCCCCAAAGCCCAGTCCTCAGTAATCAGCTTAGAGAGCGTTATGGAAGAATTGTAAGCACAAGATGTTGCATCTGAGCCGGTAATTCTCTTTTCACCCCCTACAGCAAGTCTATTGCTTACTTTCCTGGGTTGTGAAGACAGCCAAAATAATGTTAATAATTTATCCTCCTAGTTTTTCCAAAGCCAAGTGGAAGGCACAGTGAACTTTGCAACACATATTGAATCAATGTGCAAAAGAGCTCTGGATTTTTGATGATTTGGAACCCTGTGCTCACCCGGGGTTCCACGGAATTCTGTGGCTCCCTTGAAACTGATCTTTCCGTACGTCTCTGGTCCCCCGTGTGTCCTGTCAAGACACCCATGCGGCCTCGTGCTCAACCGACCGGCTTCATTTCCTTCCAGGACAATTGGCAGGACTCCGGCTCATCTCCTCACAGCCCTCAGCGTAGACCAAGCTTCTTCTTATTTCTGGGTCTTGGGCTGGCATGCTCCACTGCCCACCAGATGCACCGCACACACACACTGTGTTCCGTAGTCTTTGATTGTTTCGCTGTAACTTCTTGTGCATCAATCTTGAAAAGAGAAAGTGCTTCCGTGTCAGGTAGATCTAGGTTTAACTCATAAGATGGCATTCACTGTACTAGGATGGGGACCTAGTTGAAAAATGAGACCGTCTTATTTCTGAATCCCAGTATCTAGTACCTTGCCTGATTCAGGGAAAGACGGATGAATGAGTGGAAGGAAGAAAAGAAGGCAGGAAGTCAGAAAGAAGGACTTTAAGAACTTCGTTTTTCAATAATTTTTAATTGTTTTTGTTTCTCTCTATCACCCGCTCTGCAAGTCTTTCTTTCCCCCTTTTTAATAACCCAGTGGGTGTGAGCTTGAGAGATACAAGATAATGTTAACAGGCTTGATTTTTCTCAAACTTCAGTTCAGAGACCAAGTGTGAAGACATTACATTTGAAAGCGCTTCATGGGTAGGAGCAGGGGAAGGAGAATTCACTCAAACAAACCCTTTCTTGGGTTTGTTTTCCATTGAAATGAAGAACTGGGGAGGACATGAGCAGAGTTAAAATTTAACTAGGAAGGTAATTCTGTTAAAGAAAAATGTAATAAACTGTTTAGTTAAAAACTGAACAGTACGTTTCTACACACATAAAATGAATCTTACCCCCTCTTTGGATTATTTATCTGTGAGACCCCTGCTGTGTGAGTATCTGAGATATTAATATAAATAATGCTTTTCTGGGGGAAAAGGGTCACTCCTAAAGTGTCTTGTGTGATGTCATTTTTATTTCAAAGTAGTTGTTCTGAACTGTTCTAAGATTATGAAAAGTTGTAAAAATAAAAGTATTTAACCCCTACATAATTTTTTATAGTCAACAAAGTACTTTACAGGTTCCATCTTATTTGCTCCTCAAACAAGCCTATAGGTTAGGCCCTTATAATCCTTGTTCTACAGAAGAGGTTTGAAGCTCAGAAAGATTAGGAAATTTGCATAAAACATGTCAGTGGCAGAGTCAGACCTAAAAACAAGCTCTTGCAGCTCTGAGTCCTAGGCTTCTGACAAGAGATTTAGTAAACAGGTTTTCCTCACATGTGAATTACTGTTTTGTGTTCATTATATAAACCAATAGAGGTTGAAAGAAATGGTGAAAAGTTTAATGATGCTAAACATCTATAAATGCAATGTATTAAAAATAATGAGAACAGAAAAGCCCTAGTTCTGTAGGTTTCTCAATCTGCTGAGCATCAAATCGTATTTCCCAGTGAACCATCTGCTTTCAAATTTGAAGCTTCTATCCACTTAATAAGCCCCTTCATTAGTGAACTGAAAGGTACATGCATTGGAATTAACCAAATACACACACGTGTATGTGCATATAGATGTATGGTTTTGGTTTAAGGTACACACACATGTATGTGGATATAGATATATGGTTTTGGTTTAAGGTATTATACCTTCTTCTCAGGATGAACAGTGATGGAAGAATGCAATCAAAATAACGTTGTCCTTGAGTAGACCGGAGAGTTGATGCCTAGTCCAGTATCACTCAAGACTCAAAGAAATCCGAACACAGGCTTTCATGTTTTCTCTCCATCCCCTAGTATATCTCTTTAACACTTTCTTGTCTTCCTTCCTGGCCAGTCAGGGGTTTAGCCAGAGTGACCAGGAAGAGAGGGTATTGTTTCTGACATGAAGAACTTTTAGTTTTATTAGAACATCCAAGAAGGGATGTGATTAGAAGGTTGAAGCTGTAAATTCAAAATTGAGAGACTTCTGCCCACAAATGTGACTATAACTGTGTGAATAGCTCCCATCTTTCCAATGCACGGTTAGTTTGGGTTCGTACAATGGGAGAGGTGCAGTGAGTCTGGGGTAGGGCTGTGGGTAATGCCCACGAAGTTACTCCTCTTTAAAGCTGTCCACAGTGTGTTGGCGACAGCCCAGACCTGCACAAGAAGACAGGGACAACAGTGGGAGGAGCCATATCAGTATTACAGTGTTACGGTGAACAAGCGATCAAGTTAGAATATAGAATCGAGGGATCATGGCTTCAGGGAAGGGCCCATAAATCCCCATCCCCGATTACAGTAGTAATATGAACTCTAATTGTATAAATAATGCATGGATTATTTTTTATAGAAATTCATTGCCTTATATACTTGTCCAGAATGACAGCCATGTGCATCTTTTCTGCCCAACCACACAATTTTGTGAAGTCTTCCAGATGTTTCTACCCCTTAGGTTGTCATGTCACTACAAGAGCAGCTCTAAAAAATCGATGTAAACTTAAGGGTTTCATTGTATAATCCTTATACCAGATGATTTGTGAAAATATGATCCGTGAAAGAGCCCACTGTTAAACCATATCCTTGGAGTGATTCTTAATTATTCCCACTCTGTTTTCTAAAAAGCCAATTTTTATCTGTAAGCAACAATTTTCCATGATCCTGTGATAATTCAGAGACCTCCAAGTAAACACACAGATATTAGTCTTCAGTGTACAAGGCGTATGTAATCTTAGTAAAACTTATTGAAAAATATAAATAAATCATACCTGCAGGTTCTCTTTTACTCACATACTAATTTCTCTTTTAAAAAAAAGAAAACTTAAATAGATTTAAACAACTACACACGGAGACAGTGTTTTTCGGCATCTTGTTCTGAATGTAGAGGGGTCTGACTTGACCGAAAATCAGCCATCCGGCAATATTTTTTCTTCGTGGAGAATGTTTCGGAAGGAACAGTGATGCAACCATCTTGCCATTATGCAAATGGATGTTAGGACAAAAGGATGGGAAGTAGTCACATGGGAAAAGCCCTACTTGTAAGGGAAGGAGGGAAAATTGAAAACAGAGAACATTCTGGAATGTATATTTATCCAGTCTCTTACCCTCCACTAGAATGTGAGCTCTGTGAAGGCAGGATTTTCTTTCATTCATTGCTATATCTTCAGCATCTGAAAAAGTACTCAGCATGTATTAGGTGCTTAATAAATAATATTTATAATACCTACTGTATACTGTAACTAATACTTATATATTGTACACCATAAGACTACTACTTAAATGAATATATAACTTAGAAAGAAATGAAATAGATATACTAATTTGGTATTAATCAATGCTTATTGGAGACATGGGCTGGTTTATTTTTATTATATAATATTAAATTAATATTTTGATGTCATTATTGGTATTGGCTCTTTAAGCCGCTTAGTTCCTGGTCCCCATGTGGCCTTTGTGCATTGAGGAAAGGAGGGGACTCTGAAAGTGGGAGAATGGAGTTTCTAGGAAGTCAACTAAGCTGGGGGCTCGAAAATATGGAACTGTTTGTTTTGGAAAGTTGCATCTTTTACTGGAGGAGTTTGGGGGCACTTGTTAAAACTGAAACTGATGCTTGAATGATGCAGTAAACATGTGTGAAGTTCATTTTACAACAACATGGGGGTCTATAGGGGATCTGTGGCAGGCCTGTGGCTGTTTAACTTGAGGACTCTATCATTCAGTTAGAAATTGACCAGCATCGACACTTTAGCTGCTGTGACAGGGTGGAAAGTATGCTGGGCTGATTTTAAGTGCTAGGTTTTTCTCTGATTAGGTGCATGACCTTAGGCAAACTCTTTAAACTCTCTGAGCATCAGTCACTTTGTCATTTATTAGGCAACTCTTGTGTGCAAAGCACTAGGCCAGGCACTTCCACTTATATTATTCCATTTCCTTATCTGCCAGTCGAGGGACGGTAACACCTGCCACACAGAATGTCTCATTAGGATCCAAGGAAACAGTGTGTATCACAGTGCTTTGCAAGCGATACATGGTTATGACTTAAATATCTGCATAGAAAAGTGCATATTTGCAGAGCACCTACTGCGATGCAAAGCCTGTGATAAATTTACCTTTTCAAAGATATTTGTTACAATTAAAATAGGCAAAGCAAAACAGATACGTTGCATGCTTGTTTAAGGAGAGTGGTGTCAGGATGCAGTTAAAACAAGCACTTAGCAGGACATGAGTCATGGAGAATGTGTGGCACTGGCCTCGTTGCCCAGGCCACCCCAGTAATCCTCTGCTTTCTGCTTTCCCAGGCTTGCGCCAAGGCAACGACCACGGCTCTCAGTACCGCTCTGCCATCTACCCGACCTCTGCTGAGCACATGGAGGCATCCCTGAGGTCCAAAGAGGACTACCAGAAGGTAGGGTCCCCTCTCCCTCCCGGACCCCACCTGTGGAGGCAGAGTCTGGTTCTTGGCACTTGGCACTGTGTTCTGTTTTCACATGTTTTGGAAATTTCTGTCAGCCTGTTGGAATTGAGCCTTTCTGCTCCATAGAAGAATAGGCCCTTATGCCATTTCTCTTTAAAGTCAAGTCCTCCAGATGAATATACATCTTAACATATAATCTCTCTCTCTCTCTCTGAGTCTCTCTTTTTTTTTCTCTGCCTGTCTTAATCTATTCGGGCTGCCATAACAAAGTACTACAGACCGGGGCGGCGGGGCGTGGAGGCTTAAACAACAGAAATCTATTGTCTCACAGTTCAGGAGGCTGGGAGTTTAAAATCACGGTGTTGGCAGGGCTGGATCCTTTGGAGGCTGTGAGGGCAGGATCTGCTCCAGGCCTCTCTCCTGGGCTTGTAGACGGCCGTCTTCTCCCTGTGTCTTCACATCATCTGCCCTCTATGTGTGCCTGTTTCTGTGTCCAAATGAACACCTTTATGATAACTCTGGTCATATTAGATTAGGGCCTTACCTAATGCCCATGTTTAACTTGATTATCTCTGTTAAAGACCCTATCTCTGGGAGGGAGGGAGACGCAAGAGGGAGGAGATATGGGGATATATGTATATGTATAGCTGATTCACTTTGTTATACAGCAGAAACTAACACACCATTGTAGAGCAATTATACTCCAATAAAGATGTTAAAAAAAAAAAAAAGACCCTATCTCCAGATAAGTTCACATTCTGAGTTCCTGGTAGTTGGAATTCCAACATCTTCTTGGGGGCACAGAATTCAACCCATAGTGCTCTCTCTCTTGCTTGTAACAGTAGATTGAATTATAATAAAAATACTTCTCAGAAATATAGATGTTACATCATGAAATAATTATTTTTCACCATTAACTTGTATTATATTTTTAAAATCTCCTCTGATAGAGATTTAGTTCTTTTCAAAATAACTTGAGTTGCTTTAAATTTTAGAACTTTGTGATAGTGTTTAAATTTTAATTATCTTTATATTTTCTAGAGAGTTGGATCCACATTTAAGAGTAGAGCCAGGAGCTACAGTAATGCTGATCTATTTTAGAATTATGTAAAAAGTCTGCTACGCAGCCATTCTCAGGAATGTGTGGGTTCTCCACCTGTCCCTGTGGTGGCAGAGGTGGCAGTGAGGAGGGGGCAGGGACAAGAGTACACCTATTGAGAAAAAGGAGCAGGACATGCCACTCACAGTCAGTTCAACTCCGAAAAGCAGACAGGGCTAACGGAGATGCTGATAGGACCCCATTTATTCCTTAGCACGTCCCCTCCCTCCCTCCAAGGCTGTGAAGTCTGCTTGGATGATAATAGTAGGCAGCCTCGAGGATGGCCCTCAGTGGTTGCTGCCCACGTGGAATCTCCTATCCCTGAGTGTGGGCTGGATTTAATGACTCCCTCCGAATGAATGACAGAAGCAATGGGATGTTACCTTTGAGATGAGTTCATTACAAGATTGTGGCCTCCATCCTGGGGGCCCTTTCTGTCTCACTGCCTCTTGGATCACTTGCCCTGGGGGAAGCCAGCTGCCATGTTGTGGGGCATCCCTTTATAAAGGCACACATGGCAAAGGGACCAAGGCCTCCAAGAGCCACATGCATGAGCTTGGAAGCCCCTCAACCCCAGTCAAGCCTTCAGTTGAGACTGCAGCCCCAGTTTGATAATTTGTCTGCAGCCTCACATTGGACCTCAAGCCAGAGGCACCCAGCTGCACTGTGCTGCAGAAGCTACAAAAAAATAAACGTTTTGAACTCATTTGAGCCTGTTTATATTTCCATTCTAAAAAGCTTTTAAGTATAAATTATCCTTTCTCAGATCTCTTTTTATAATGACTTTTCTTTTTTTAATTAAAAAAATGTTTCCATTATAGTTTATCACAGGATATTGAATATAGTTCCCTGTGCTGTGTACTAGGACCTTGTTGTTTATCCAGTCTATATATAATAGTTTGCATCTGCTAGTCCCAAACTCCCAATCCGTCCTTCCCCCACCCCCCATCTCCCTTGGCAACCACAAGCCTGTTCTCTATGACTGTGCGTCTGTATCTATTTCATAGATAAATTCATTTGTGTTATATTTGAGATTCCACATATAACTGATATCATATGGTATTTGTCTTTCTCTTTCTGACTTACTTTGCTTAGTATGGTAATCTCTAGGTCCATCCATGCAGCTGCAAGTGGCATTATTTCGTTCTTTTTTTATGGCTGAGGAGTATTCCATTGTATATATGCACCACACCTTCTTTATCCACTCCTGTGTCAATGGACATTTAGGTTGTTTCCAGGTCTTGGCTATTGTAGATAGTGCTGCTGTGAACATGGGGGTGCATGTATGTGATGACTTTTCTTTCTCTTTTTTTTTGAATTTTATTTATTTTTTATGCAGCAGGTTCTTATTAGTTATCACTTTTATACATATTAGTGTATATATGTCAATCCCAATCTCCCAATTCATCCCACCACCACCCCTCCCCCATGATGACTTTTCTGATAATGGTAGGCTCACCTGGGCACGTGTGCTTCACTTCAGCTTGTGACCTCTGGCCTTGAATTGCCTCAACTGGTATGTCAGCTGCATAAGTTTTTATCAGATGCCTGACACTCAGAAAGCCATGTATCATATTTACCTCAGGCGGACACATAAGGATGAGAGACCTCTGTCACAGGACTGTAGGCCAGAAGTGATGGGAGCTTTGTCTAGGATGGTGGAAGTATGAATGGAATGAAGGGATATTTAGGAAGGAGAACTAATAGAACCTGGGCCTGGATTGGAAGTGGAAACTAGATGAGGGGGAGGAATCCAGGGTGACTTAGGTTTCTGGCTAGTGATGTTTTGTGTGAAGGTATGGAGGAGCAGAGGCAGATTTGTGGGAAGGGTGAGTTAAGTTTGGAAGGGTGGTGTTTAAGGTACCCCTGTTGCGTGCATCCACGTGGCTATCAGGAGGAGACATGGGCTGTTCCCACCTTGCAGGGAGGGTTATTGTGACTATTAACTGGGTTAATGCTTGTAAAGCACAGGGCGTAGCACATAGTAAGTGCTCAACAAATGGTAGCCCTTATTACCGTTGGGATTATCAATTTATATTTGGTAAATGAAGCCTTAGTTGCTGATACAATCGCTTAGAAAAGTGATAAGTGATGAGAAGAGGAGGCTTAGGACCTGAGGAACACCAGCATTGGAGAGATGGGTAGGGAAGTGCCTACACCAGACAAGGTGCTGTGGCAGGCTCCACTGAGAATTGGCCCCATGCAAAACCTGAAAAGTTAGTTCTATTTTATTTAATCTCTTTATATTTAATTATAAAGGCTGTGTTAGTAAGTAATACTAAAAGTTACATATGATTAATGCTATATATTGATTTCCTAATATAATGATTTACAATCTCTTAAGGTACAAACAGTAATACTTAGAGACTCTGGAAGGATATTAATCTCCCTGCAGAATATCTCAAAATGAGTTGATATTCTGGTGTTCACAATGAAAATTTTAAGTTCTCAAGGTCAGTGCCTTCCATGTGATGATGAAGAGGCTAACTTACACCTAATTTTCTGGTTTCTACCCCAATATAGTTTCTTATCTTCAGCTTTGAATGGAACCCACATTGGTCTTAGATAACAGATACACATATGAAGTAAAATTTAGATATTAAATATTATTTGTTTTAATAATTTCTCCATTATTTTTGTAGATTTGGGGAATGTTAATCTTATATTCTAGACAGTTGTTCTAACCTAGTGCTTTTTGGGTGTTCTGTACTTAAGCATATGGGAATTAAATACATTCCTACATATACATATTTTTTGCTTGACTTTTAAAAGTAGGATCTATTTTTAAAATAAAGATTGGGGCCTTCTTGTGCCCCCAGCATCCAGATATCCATTGCTGTTAACATAATCACATAGAACTGCTTTATCACCAACTCAGAGAACAAATACTGTCACGACTTTTTTATACATAAATAAAAACTGGCCCTGGATTCCACTGATAGGCGAGTAGAAAGTCCAGTATTTCCCTCCTGGCAAACTGACTAAAACCCATGGAGTCTTGACTCTAGACCAGAGCCTCCGTACAGCTCTCTACCCAATGCCGGTGGTCTCTCCTGCAGCATCCGGCAGGAGCCACTAGCCACATAGAGGTGTTGAGCACTTGAAATGTGGCTCATGCAACTGAAGTACCGAACATTTTATTTTCTTTTAACTAATTTAATTGTGTATTTACATAGCCACATGAGGCCAGCGGCAGCCTGATTCAACAGCACAGCAGTATAAGGGGTGGGGCAGTATGTGTGTTGCAGGGGACGGGACATCAGTCTGACTCCCTGGCTGGCAGACCCACAGTTACAAGCCCTCTGCTCCCGGGCTGGCGCATTGCGAGAGCTCAGGAACTGCTCTCTCCTCTCTTCTCCTCTCTGGAGAGGCACAGCATGAGGGTCAAATGCTCTTCCTCCAGCCACCGCTGGACAGAGCTGAGGACTGACAACCATGGCCCTGGGGACCCGTGGCTGAGCTCTGTCAAGTGCAGAGATCTCTTCCTTTCCTGACACAGCCAGTGCCCAAGGGTCCCCACCCGGAAGCTCCGGGTCAGGATTTATCCTTCTGTCTCACCTTGAGCAGTGAGAGCTACTGTCCTTTTCCCTCTTTTCCTATCTATGCCATGAGGGGTCAAGCTATTTTCCTATTCAGGAACCAAAGAACAAGGTGTCTCATGGTGTCACCTACCTTGTTGAGCACTGGCACACAGGTGACCACTGTGATTTTTGTCTTAGTCTGGGTCCTGTAGAAAGGAGAGCCCGTGAAAGAGGCTTATGTGTGAGGACTTTACTGGGTGCCACAGAGCAGGAGTGAGGGGCAGGGGAGTGGAAGAGAAGAGGAAGGAGAACCAGTGTAAGTTGGCCCCTGCTCTCGGTGAAGGGGTGTCTGGTCCTTATGAAATGACGGGTCCTTCCGGGGGAAGAAGGGAAGCATCTGTCCGTTGGATGCCACCCCCGATGGGTTCACTCCGCACTTCTGGGCTGCACACCTGTGGGCTCAGGATACTGTGTCCCCAGGGCAGGAAGCAAGAGGCACATGGCATGGGTGTGAGGTGAGACACTGCATGAGGCTACGCAGAGTCCATGCAGAGCTGGCCACTGCAGCAGGAACTGCAGGAGAGAAAGGTGAGGCCGAGGGGATCTGAGCTGATGCACGAGAGGTGCAACAACGTACAAAGGATCCTTCACCCACCCCTGCCCGGTCCACGCCAGCAAGTGACTACAGTGTCTCCAGGATAATTTACTATGATTTAGTGACTTTCTGGCTCCTCTGTTAGAGCAGAGAATGAAAAACACGAGTCTAATTTTAGCAGGCATCCTGCTACAATCGTAGAATTACATAATATACAGTTATGTATGTATATAGTTGATATATCTATATGTACATGTAATAATGACATTGAGGTTAATAGAACAGCAACAGTACTGAGTACTTACTACATGCTAATTACTGTTTTAAGTACTTTATACAAATGGAGCCATTTCTATATCTCTGACTATATGTATCAGTATACATACATAGATATAATGGATATGTTTAGATATAGGTATGAATATGTCTCTCTGTATCTTTATGTAAAATTGTATGCATTCATGTATTTCTTGTTTCTAGTTTTGAAGCTTGTATCAATTTCTAACTGTCCATGAATTGATATAATTGATAAATACACACCAAAAGAAGAAAAAGAAATCAGCAATTCTCAGTGCTGGTGAGAGGCAGTGTGATTAGCTTTTACACCATAAAGAAGTTGATCTGTGTTTTTACATTTACCTTAAAGAGTAACGTGGTTTTTACTAGGTCACTGACTAAGTAGGGAAAGAGTCTCAGATATCACACGTTGCCTTCACAGGTGAGTGAAGGAGAGGAAGAAGTTGGGAGGTGACACCTGGAGTTGGCTTCCTGGGTTTTCTCTCCAGGATAACCTTGAACAGATTCCTGAAGCAACAGGGGTCTTTAATCTGGGAGAGTCATTCTTAACAGTACTGGATGAGGGCCTAGGACTCTGTAATCTACCTTATTACAAACATTCGGGTTAAACCTCGGGGAGGTTCTGCAGATGGCTTTCCATCATTTGATATGTATTGTTTTCTCTGGTAAGAGTTGGCATTTCCGGCCCTGTCACCACATCCTGGGAATTCATCTTATCTGAGCCCTGGCGGGACCCCTCTGTACTAACTATAACATTGACTGAAGTTACTAATTTAATAGTCTTCACTGGTTTGCCCCCAGTGACCCCCTAGTAAGCAGCTTCTTCAGCAACTTCTTTATGCCACGTGAAGTTGAGAGTGACAGTATTACTTACCACGGAACAGCCATTTGAACATAAAATTAGCTGATTTTTATCACAGGGACCAATTGTTGAGCTAATTAGATGTGCAGTACTGCTGATGAGCCAGAAACCCAAAGTGATTTTCCATCTAAACTGTGGTTTTCTGCAGAGTTGGCGGGGTTGTAGATACCAGGCTCACCAACAACCCTAGGAAAGGAAGAAAGGCTGAAGAAGTTTGCTAATTTCCATTCAGATTAGAGGAGGCTGGAGAATCTTATAGAGGAGGATCAGAGTGAAACTTCAACTTCACGCTGGGTTCCTTGACCTTGAAAGGGTGGGATTCTGTTTGCAGAATCTGACAGCTGCTTCACATCTCTGGTGAGCTGCAGCCTTTGCACAAAATGTGGGGTCTTCTTGCCTTTGGACAAAGACTTCGTAGTCTTTTGTTAACAGCATTTTCATATTTTTTCCTCAGAGTTTCATGGTGGAATTCTTTGCTTATGGTATTAATTGGAGGAGACAATTGGATGTATTATTAATTGTTTTTGGATCGTGAGATGTAGACAGTTTACCTCTCAAGTGAACCTGTGATGACATTTTCTAATACTCTAAGTTGAATAGTGACCTGTGGCAGGGAGGGGGGTTGTTCACTTGTGATTTTTATGTCCTGAAAATTTGACTGTTCCTCATTTAGGAATTAAATCTTTTGATCACCAATAGATTACGTTACCTGAAACTTGATAGAGAATTAATAAATCTGAAGGCTGTTCTGGCCACATGGCCCACTTCCTTCCCCGCTCCTCAAAGCTTCGTGAACAGTAAGCACAAGCTTTCCTCTGGATAACCTCTTTGGGTGAATGTTGAATTACCCACCATGTGTCAAATATAAAACAGTGCCCTAACATCTGGCTCTGTCTCTCAGCATCCCACCTATCCATCCATCCATCCATCCATCCATATCTTCAGCATAGCTGTAGTCTCTATTTGCCATATTTTATCTTAAATTTCAATTATCTAGCAATCTGTCACTGTACTCTATAGTGTCATTTTTTTAAAAAAGTACCCAAGTGAAAGATTAAAAAATATATGCAATGATTGGATTACAACAAGTATTTTTTAGAATTGCTTCAGCTTTGATTATTTACTTTGATTAGTAGCTGCCGACATTCCATGGCATTCGCCACATCCTTTCAGTCTCTGTCTAGGTGGCCACGTTGCCTCCTTCCCTTCTATGTGTCTAATCTCCCTCTGCCTCTCTCTTACAAGGACCCATGTGATTACATTTAGGGCCCACTGGATAATCCAAGATAATCTCCCCATCTCAAGACCCTTAATTTAATCGCAGCCATATAAAGTAACGTTCACACGTTCCAGGGATTAGGGCACCAGGGGGCACCATTATTCAGCCTACTACAGTCTGCGGATCTGCTTTCCATCCTACCACTGTCACATGTCCAGCCTCAAATGGGGGCTGAAACTGGGAGCTCTTCTTTCCTGGGCTGCTCACCCAGTGGGTGCCCATCTGGCTTCTTCTGGACTCCAGGGCCATCCACAGAACACGCTCAGTATCCCAGAGAGGACAGGGCTCGCTCTCCTCTTTCTTGGGGTTTGTATCTAGTTTTGAAGGGAGGTACAAATTTTCATAAGCTTATCCCCCTTTCAAACATCTCTACCTTCAAAAAAGATCCACCTTCATCCCCATCCTGCTTACCAAAACAAAGTAGCATACTAAAAATAGCAACAGGAAAAAAGCCCTAAGAGCTAGATTTGGGGGAGAAAATTATGCGTGTGAGTGAGTAATCAAAATAATGTTGGAATGGCTGGGGAGGGTGTTCTGGTATTCTCCTAGTGACTTACTACCCGTGGATCCCTGACTTCCAGTCTTCATTTTAAAATTACCTGAGTGTGGATAGCAAAATTTCCTCATAGGCTTGTTATAAGAATTAAATAATATTTTCTATATATGTAAAATACCTCTTGTTATGGACTGAAAAAAATATATATATACCTACTATAGCTAGCCTGTAGTAGCCACCCAATATACATTAATCGAAGCTGAGCCCCTTCAGTCTTCCAATCATGAAAGTAGTTCTAATTATGCCAACTCAATTGAGAGGAATTAAATATAATTAATAAATATCCAGTTATGCTATAATCATCATAATATAACTGGACCTGATAATTCCCTACCAGGAGGTACAGATCATTTGTGTTTCCTTGTAAGCGTCTATGGGCTGAAAATTTGAAAATTGGTCCTTCCTTCCTTACCTTCCCCCCATCTTCCTCAGTAAATTAATACATTAATTACCTTATCAAATATTAATTGTGTACTGATTAGTTGCCAGACTCTCATTATAGTTGTTTCAAACACAGCTATCTGAAGAAGGATCTCATGAAGTTTATTGTAATAAACTGTGCTTGCTACACATGGTCACAAAAGCCCATGTGTCACAAATGCTCTTTCCTGTAGACCATTTTCTGGGAACTATCCTGACATTAAGTGGGCTGTTTGGGGGCTCCTGGTCATCCTTGTTTCCCCCAAGACCTGGTTCTGTGCTTGGCACCTAGCAGATTGTCAGCAAATATTTGTTGACCCGAACGAAAAAGATGTAGCAGAATAAAGAAACCCACTGTTACCCCTTGTTACAGACTGAATATCTGTGTCCTCCCAAAATTCATATGTTGAAGCCCTAACTCTCAGTGTGATGGCATTAGGAGCGGGGGCCTTTGGGAGGTGTTTAGGGTTAGATGAGGTTATGAGGGTGGAGCCCCCATGGTGGGATTAGTGTCCTTGTAAGAAGAGACACCAGAACCCACTCCCTCCCTCCCTCCCTCTCTCTCTGTCCCTCTCTCCCTCTCTCCCCCCCTCCCCCCACGAGCACACAGAGAAGAGATCACGTGAGCACACAGTGAGATGGTGGCCACCTTTAAGTCATGAAAAGAGTCCTCACAATGAAACCTACCCTGCTGGCACCTCCCTGCCTCCAGAACTGTGAGAAATAATTGTCTTTTGTTTATAAAGCAACCCAATCTGTGGTACTTTGTTATGGCAGCCCGGGCTGACTAAGATACCAGGGAGGGGTGGGGAGAACCATAGCCGTGGTTGAGAGTACCTGGGGCCCTGCTCTGCCCTTACTGACCCTGACCTTGCACAAGTCTTTACAGCTCTACTTTCCTGTGTATAAAGTGGGGAACATAAGAACAACAAAAATTTTTATAAATGTTAACAGTTTCCAGTGCTTTGTCCCGTATCATATGAGTGGTAAGCCTCACCCCACACAGGGAAGTAGTTCAGGGTCTGTCCTCCTACCTGCCTTAGGAAGAAACCGAAGCTCAGATGGACTTCATTCATGTTTCCAAGATGACCCAGGTAATACATTTAGACAGAGTCATCTGACTCTGAATTCCATATGCTTTCCTCACACACTGTCCTCGGTAATCTGTCAAGCATTTTATGAATATCACGGTTTAATGAGGTGACTCCAGAGACGAGGCTGTTGGCAATGACTTCATCCTGCTTTTCCAGGGGCCCTCAAATCTCAAACCATTGTGGAAATATAGGATCTGAGAACCTTCCTTTCGGTCATGAATAGAGAAAATGGCAGGATTATTCCTGTTTCTTTGTTTACAGGGAAATGGGTAGGTTGCATTCTAGAAATATCCCTTCTCAATCTATTGTGTTCTCTGTGCTCTGATGTGAAAACCAACGACAGCACTAAAAGACTCTTTTACCAACACCAAAAATCATTTATTTGCATCAAAGCACCCTGAGTAGATGTGGCTAAATGTCAGTTGATATTTGATGGTTTGGGGATTAACCAGCTCTTCTTCCTCTTCTTCTTTTTTTAAAAATTTGTGCTATTGTTTAAAGCATGGAATTATGATTTTTAAATGTCCGTGGAAACGTCCTGAATAATTCATTCACCTGCTTTAGTCAAAGAGAAAAATCCCCCTTTGTGTGCCCAGCAGTAAGGATGAAATTCCTCTTACACCCCTCTTGTAGCTTTGTGGTTGTCATTACAGGTATTATTATGAACTCTAAATAAGAACTTGTGAAATAAAGGTTTTTATAATGCCCCTTTCTGGGAGGCAGGCATCTATATTTCTATGTATGCAGCCATACAGACAGATAGATCTTTTAGTTGCATCTGGGTGATTATTTTCATTACCACTTATTACTGTGTGCTAGACTCCCCTTGTATGAGTACAGATTGCCCTTTCTTGCACTGTATTTAGAAATATCTGCATTACCCCTGGGCATTTGTTCATTAATAGGGGGTGGGGAGAGAAAAAGCTTGTAATAATGGGCTTTACATATTATTAAACTGTGTGCATTAACATTTGGGTCCGAATGAAAAATCTGGTTTGTGTTACTGCCCTCTGGTGGTTGTAGTCTGTTGCTGCAGTGGCAGGGAAGTGCGTCCCTGGGGTGGAGTTCTGCCTTTGGTGGCAGCGTCCAGGAGCGATGCAGACTAGGGCATTGCTGAGCCATCAGTCTTTGATTCACAGTCACTGCTTTTCATGCAAGTGCACTGCAAGCACCCTAGGATTCCACTTACTGGCCAGAATAATGATACAAGAAGGCATTCTTGTGAGGGCCAAGGAGACGTTTTCATTTTAGGGGAGGTATACACAGAAAATAACCCTGACCCACGTAGGGTGACATTTGAGTGAGTTCAAATTCTCCATGGGCCGCACTCCTCCTCATCTTTCAAGGCCAGCGTGGGAAAATGCAGTGGCTCCCTATGTGTGACATATGTACCACTTGTGGTACCTGAGGTGACTTCGGGTGTATCCAGATGAGCATTTTCAGTGTTAATAGTTATGTGTGAATACCTTAATATGTTTTAGGAACAATGCAGTGAGTGTTTGAAGCCCACGATTTCCTGGGCGTTACTGCTTAGGTGATGCCCAGGAGATGGGGCCCACACACAGCTGCCTTCTTTGCAGTGATTACGGCACTGGGTTGATGAGCCATTGGCTGGTGGGGCAGAACCCCCGTGGAGGTGGGGGGATGACTGGGGGCAGCAGCAGCTCAGCCACCTCTCTAAGCCTGGGGTTCCTGATTTGTTAAATAGGATCATAATGGCTCCTTCTTAGCGTGCTATGGCATTATAAGGTATGGTGTACATGTCAGGCATCTGTCACAGAGCAGGCGCCCTCATCTCCTCACACTAGGGACACTTCTCTGAGCCTTCCTCCGTGTTCGCATCCTGCTTTGCTTGACACACTTATTCCACCCTTCATTGGCCCCTTGTAAGAGTTCCGTGTTCTTCTCCCTCTAGATTGTAGGTGGGGCCTGCCCTGTGGAGTGAGCCCATGTGGCTCTGTGCACAAAGCAGGCTCTCTACACGTGCTTGTGGCAGGAATTAAGTGCAAAATCATTCTGAGTGACGTTTCCCGTCCTCTGACACATTCGGTACATTTCATCTATCGGATGACGACAGGGCCTATACGTGGTCCCTCCTGTCTCCCTGATTCATGTGGTCTGATAACCGGGACCAGATTAGGTCCCTGCCCATTGGCTGCAAACGGGGAGAAAAGGTCTGCAGTGTCTAGTGCCTGCCAGCGCCAATATCGCTCTTATCTTACCAACTGATATATATAGGTTTATGGTCTGCGCCTGCGTGCACATGCTCTACTTGTTAATTTCAGAGGCAGGTAAACGGAAGGCAGTGGAAACATTTTAAATACAGTATTTCAGCTAGGGTAGGATCTATCCTGGAGACAACGCAAGAGCCTTTGTTGCTCAAGCAGGTAGACTTATAAGGCTTGCCCTGGTTTAGTCTATATAAAATGGCTTTAGGAGTGGTCCAATCAGAGAAATAACCAGGGGGGGGTGGGGGGGCGGGGAGTAGGAGCCCTTACAGTTCAGGGGCAACCGGAGTGAAACAGGGTTTGTTGTCTTCCTGTGAAATTCCCGTGGATTTTGTCTCAGCTCCATGTGGTTCTAAGTTTCTCCGATTGCCCTCCACAGAGCTTCCCATCCTGTTCCTAAATGACTGCAGAACGCCCGCTTGCATGTCTGCAATGGAGGCGATGTTCATTTAAGGCTTCGAGAAATCAGAGCTTTCACGATTGCCGTGAAAGCCAGAGAGCCGCAAGCACTTCAGTAGCGGAGATGAAAGGACATGTGTGTGCATGTGTGTTTGGAACTTAAAGGACAGGGAGAAAAAGAAAAGAGATGTTAACGCTTTGCAATTCCTTCAAAATATGCCTGACTCCCTCTGGTGGGACCATTTAACTCCAAATGCGCCCCCCCCCCTCCCCCTCGGCCCCTGCCACACGCTCCCCGCTCCCACGACATTCATCTTGGCTTCTGTGACATCTGTTCTGGGCACTGCGGAGCCGTCTTCTCGTTGCCATGGCAGCCGGTGGAGAGAGCCCGCCCATTGGCTGCTAGCGGAGAGGAGAAAAAAGGCCCGCAGTGTCAGGGGTCGTGTGCCTAGTGCCAGACTGCCACTGTTTTCAGTCAGCTGCTGGCTTGGCCACATTAACAGAGCACGGGGCGGCGGGCAGAGGCCCGCGGGGACCGCCCGCCACAGCTGTGGACATTGCCGGGGGAATGGGGGGCCCCCCGAGGTCAATGTCATTAGTTTCTCCCTCAAGTGTGAAGTGTGTGAAGGACAAAAGCAGCGCCCGTCAAGAAGAGTGGGCTGCCTTTTCCTTCACCTTGAACTGCTCTGAGCTCTCTTTTCTTTTGTAGTGTTTGGATTGAAATTCGGAGGATGACCCTTTCTACTCCCAGCCATCCCCATAGTGAGAGGGCCTGGGCCCAAGTTAAGCTGTCAAAATAAAAGCCTCTATCAGATTCCATTTACCTTGACCATTACCCTGTCACTCTAAAACGAAAAGAGGACAGCATTCCATTTCAAAATCGGCACCCGAACCTGATTGTTTTAAAAATCATTTTCCTCTTGGAGCCACCTCTGAATTTCATGATGTGATTGGAATCATAGCTACGGGTTATAGTTCTGGCCTCAGAGCTGTAGGTCACTCGCATCCTGACCTCATGGCCGAGTGAATCTATGCCTCCAGTGCCCGAGCGCACACCTGGCCAATCGGACAGGTAGAGAGAGGTACAGCCATAAGAGCCTCCCTGGCGGAACCCCAGCTGCCTATCTTGGGCTCCCTCCTCCGGGTGGGGTTTAGGTCCCCACCGATTAGTGATGGGGTGTCCTGTGCATCAGCTACACCCGGGGCCTTCAGTCTCCAGGGTCCGGTACCAGTTGGGATTTGGCTGTGGATGGTGACCTTGCCCCCTGGGCCAACACTGACAGCTCCAGTCAGCATAGTTGAGTCTGGAGAAGGAACTTTCACGAATATTCTCTCATCTGCTCCGCCCATGTGTGGTCCGTGCTTTACAGGAGACTGGAGCTGGTGGTTTCCAAGGTCACACCACTTGTGAATGGGTGAGCCCAGAATGCATACTTCAGTTCTTTGCTTCCAAACTCTGTGCTTGCTTTCTCCATCTGTCACACGGCCACAGTGGGTCCCTGGATGTTTAATGCCCCTACAGATTTATATATGGGGAAGGTAGCCTATGATGAAGGCCATTCCTCCCATCTCTACTCATGCTTTGTCATGCCTGTTTTACACTTGATAAGAATGTCTCATCGGTGTTTAATTTGTCGAGATCAGGGGCTAATGGCTTGAGGAATTTTTTTTGTTCCCTGTGGCGGCTGCTTGTGGTTATAATCTGACTGAAAGCACTGTATATGTGTACTTTAACTGAGCAAAATGCTCCCGGCTGATGACAAGGAGAGGATTTGTGCCAGAACCAGTGGGACAAAGTTAAAAATTATTGTCCCCTCTGCTTCCCTCTCTCAGACTTATTTTGGTCCCTTATTTATTTTGGGATGGGTTGGGCTTTATCAGAATAGAAATTGTAGGGGAATTCCCTGGCAGTCCAGTGGTTAGGACTCCGTGCTTCCACTGCAGGAGGCATGGGTTCAATCCCTGGTTGGGGAACTAAGATCCCACAAGCTGTGCAGCACGGCCAAAAAAAAAAAATAGAAATGTACCACAAAATCATGATGGAGGAGGTGTGTGTTATTAACGTCTGCCTCTCTGCCATCTTTGCTCATCCCTTTTGTCCTGAATCTAGAAGTTTGAGGATTTACTCATAAATCTTTGAAAGAACTATGGAACAGAAAAAAAAAAAAAGGTATGTCACTTCCCTGTCTTTTCGTATGATTATAAGAGAGCTATTGCTTCTGCAGCTTGGTGTAACCAGGACTGACACAGTTGCCAGTGGTTCACGTACTAGTCTTTCTATCCATGTGCTGATCAGAGCCAGGAAAGTGAACAAACACTGGATCAGGCTGGAAACAAGGCTGAGAGTCCCCCCGAGCTTACTCTCAAATCCAATGTCCTAAGTCACCTAGAGGCTATTAAACCTACCAGCAAACTGAGTTCTTTCCTTTCCTCTCTCTTAGACTGGGTACAGCACCCACTTAGGGAAAATTAAGCAAAATTGAGAGCCTTTGCATTTCTAGAAATAGGACCGTAACAAGCATTCAAAAGAATGTGCTTTAGTGGCAAGAATGCTAGAATATTTCACATTGCAACTCAAATGATGCTTTTAGCAAAACTTGAGTGAAGTTACTTTGAGTAATATTTTGCCCCAAAAGATAGGATCAAGCGTATGGAGTAAAAGTAGAAGGGGGTAGATTTTGACTTACAAAACCTACAAGCAACTGTTCTTCCAATTGCACTTTCCACTTACCCCCAGGTTTCACTACTAATCCTCCAATTACCACCCTTTTTTTTTTTTTTTTTTTT
>NW_020173395.1:818465-863747 GCF_003031525.2 Neophocaena asiaeorientalis asiaeorientalis | reverse complement strand
TTCACTCCCTCCCCCCAATTTCCCCCCTTTTTTTTTTTTTTTTTTTTTTTTGCGGTACGCGGGCCTCTTAACTGTTGTGGCCTCTCCCGTTGTGGAGCACAGGCTCTGGACGCGCAGGCTCAGTGGCCATGGCCCACGGGCCCAGCCGCTCGGCGGCACATGGGATCCTCCTGGACCGGGGAACAAACCCGCGTCCCCTGCATTGGCAGGCGGACTCCCAACCACTGCGCCACCAGGGAAGCCCCAGTTACCATCCTTGATCAGTATGTATGAGGCCATAAGAAAAAATGTAGTGAGAAACAGGTTTAACAGTGAGTTTTCCAGAGAGAAAGTTAAGTAAAAGCCAGAGAGGTTCCTGGTGTCCCATTTAAATACCTGGAAAAGAAATCAGTCTAAACTCCCTGAATTGGTAAGAAATCTCCATAGCCTGTGATCACAATTTACTAGAGACACACAGGAATAAGACCACTAGACATCATTACTCCTGCTGCCCACTCTACATCAGAAAAATGGCCAGGCTTCCTTTTTTCCCCATTTTCTTATCTGTAATTTTAGACTCATCTATCTGGAGAAGTTTCTCTAAGATATTTGGTTCAACATTATTTAGCCACAGGATGTGGATTAATGGTTGTATAAAATGACCCTTAATTTCCTCACTGATTCTCAGAATGTATAACATAATGATGGTGAGAAACTATAGACAAGGGTTAGAGCTTGATGTTTTCTCAATAGAGATTTATCGGGCACCCACTGTATACCAGGAGACTAAAATGACAGCATTTGTTTTTAATCTAAACACTAAACTCTTGACACCTTATGTTCTTTGCATGTTGTATAGAACATCAGTTTCTTACTGGGCAATAAACTGCATGTACAGAATCCTCCAAATGTAGATCTAATGTTTTATTTAGGCATTCTCATTTCCTTAAGGAAAGCACCAGACCCCTTGTGCCACAAGGATTCATTAACAAGTTTAGAAACATATTTACCAATACAAACACTTTATTACGAGTTAGCAAAGGTTCAGTAGGAAAGAAAAATAATTGTGGGAGGAAAAAGAACCTGGTTTCAGGGATATTACTGTGCCAAAAACAGTTGAGTGAAACTCTAATTTATTATTTTTGTACATACTCGCCCAAAGGGTGTTGTTTGGTGTCAAGAATCCACAAAGATTACACTCAAGCGCTTGTGATAGGAAAATGGTATTCAGCAAAGTGCCCTTCTTTTTGCTAAATCAGTTTGTAAAGTGGTCCTAAAAAATGCACACATTCTTTGTTATGACAGCATGGCTTTGTGTTTCTTTTGTTTTTTGTTTTTTTTTCCTTTGGGGGGCACTCTTTATATTAACCCATTTATTTAATCTTCTTCATAATTCTATAAGGAGAGTACTATTATTATCTCCATTTTGAAGGTATGGAAAATGAGGCACAGAGAGGTTAAGCAACCTTCCCATGGTCAGACAACTAACAGGTAGCAGTGCCACCCAACCTGGCTTAAAAGTCTATATGGCTTTGTGTTTCTGATGCAAGACTAATAGGACGTAAAAGTAGAGGTAAATTAGGAGCCTAGGAAATCAGGGGTTGGGCGTTGATAAAAGGTAACTGAACAGTAGGGATATTCAAAGAGCAGCGGAAGAAAAAGTATCCTTAGGTAGGAGGTAAAGGCAGATAGGATGTGTTGAGGGATCAGCTGGGACTAAGAAAGAAAATCCAGGCCATTGTGTGTACACTGTGTGAAAAAGGAACCTAGGAACATAGACCTGGATAGAGAAGTAGAGCAGAAAGTGAAAGGTGGGCCAGAATCAGTGTTTTCCAGTAGAAAGAAAAACGACATATTTTAGGATTGAGAGAACACTGGAAAGATCACACAGACCAAAAAATGTCTATCTGAGCAGACTCCTCAGTGCCCAGCCCTGTCCATGTCAATGCCACGAGGCTGTTGAACTAGACTTGGGTGATGGAAAAGAATTTGTGTCCCAATCCTATTTACTGTGGAAAAACTGTGAGCCATCACATTGTGAATTATTAAACCTACTTTACAGAGTTGTGAGGATTATATACGATCACATTTCAATTCAATTCCCAAGTATTTACCAAGTACCTGCGTGTTGCAGGGGAAGGACGTGATAGAAATCCATATAAATCAAACTCTAAAAGCATGTATGTAAGAAGAATGCATGTGTACGTATAACTGAATCACTTTGCTGTACAGCTGAAACACTGTGACTCAACTATACTTCAATTAAAAAATAAATAAATAAAATCTAAAAGCACATCTGCCTGACAGCTCAGAGCTTGGAAGAGCATTCTGCATCAGCGTGGCTGCATTTATTGGGTGAGTCTCCAGTTAGCTTCAGGTAGAGAGCAAGGCTCATGATGTAATAAAAATACTCTTTTTTCCAGGAAAAAAAAAGACAGAGAAGAAAGCCAGCTAGTAGTGCTGGTGTGGAAAAGGCTTTCAAATGTGAAATTACTTATCCAACTAATGATATAGCCATTTAAAAGCCAAACTAGAAGTTGACTGTTTGTAGGGCTCTGTGAATTCCAGAGTCCCACCCAGACCTACTGAATTAGAATCTTCAGGGGTGGGGCCAAGATTTGTGAAGTTTTTAAAAACCCCCAAGTGATCTTGTTGTGCAGCTAGGTTTGGGAAGCTCAGTGTAGTGGATGAGTCCTTAGTCTTGGGCGTCCTTTGTCCTTAGTTCTCTGACTTAGGACTTAGTCTTGGGTGTTTGAGCCTGGATGACTCACTGAACCAGTCAGCTTCAATTTCCTAACCTACAAAATGGATCTAATCATGTATACCTGGGAAGTTTTATCGTGTAGAATAAATGAGCCGGCATGTACCAAGCCCCTGGTTTGCAGGAGGGCTTGATCAGTTGTAATCGTCTTCTCTCCTCTGGGGCATCCCGGCACCTTGTCCTCAGTCTATACTGAAATCTTGAGTTACGTCAGCAATTGGCATTAGAGGCAAATGATGTGCTCAAGAGATTCGACCCTGAACGCTCACGTGTTGATGAGGAAGGGCTGGGCCAAGACAGTCGCTGGCTGGGGTATGTTGATAACTCATTTTCCACCATTGCATTCCCCCCCCTGATGTAAGCTACTCGCTCCCCCCGCCCCGGGTGCCCTCCGTCCCACGAGGTGCCCCTCACACAGCTTTCTGTCCCACTCTCCTCCTGTGCTGTGTGAGCTGGCTGGATCTGCTCAGCTCGAGGAATTAAAAATGGCTTGTCAGTGACGAGCTGCACCAAAGCAAACAGCTCTTTTTGTTCTTGAGTTCTGTTCTCTAGTGTTTGAGGTTTTAGGCGATTTCATTTCCATTGTTCTTACAGGCGTGACCTTGAGCAGCGATTCTCAGACTTTTTGGCCTCAGGACCTCTTTAAACTCTTAAAAATTATTGAAGGCCCCCACGAACTTCTGTTTTTGAGGGTTGTGTCTATTGATATCTACCATATGAGAAATTAACACTGAGGTTTTGAAAACACAAGCACACATTCCATCAGCCATCAGAGTGATGATGTCATCACGCTTCATGTAGCTTCTGGAAAATTCCACCTCCACTTGTGAGAGAATGGGGGTGAAAGAAGGAAATATATCTTAGTGTTATCATGAAATAGTATTTGGCCTTGTGGACCCTGGAAAAAATCTTGGGGTCGGGGGTGTGCTCAGGGGTCCCTTGGCCACCCTGAACTGTTGACGGTGAGTACTCAGGGTATGTCGTGTATCAGAGAAGCACAGAAATGAAAGCAGAGGACACTGAACCACTCACCGATACACCTGGGAAGGTGGCTTCAGGAAGGCCTCAGAGCCCAGTTGCCAAACTGAGCTTATGACGTAGAGCTTCAACCATTGGGCTTGCCCCGTGTCTCAGGTTAGTGGCTCAGGGCACAGGCTCAAGTGAAAGATGGCTGGGTTCCAGTCCCAGCTGTGCTCCTTGTGACCTTGGGCAAATTTCTTAGCTTCTGTGGCCTCAACGTCCTCACGTGTAAAATGTGGATCATAAAAGTACTTACCTCATAGGCTTGCTGGGAAAATTAAACAAGATAATGTATGGAAAGGGACAGGCATCTTGTACAAGCATCCAATGAATATTAGCCGTAACTACACTCCCATAGAACCCCCAACTTGTTACATTGCTCTTCTTTTTTTTTTTTTTGCTGTACGTGGGCCTCTCACTGTTGTGGCCTCTCCCGTTGCAGAGCACAGGCTCCAGACGTGCAGGCTCAGCGGCCACGGCTCACGGGCCCAGCCGCTCCACGGCATGTGGGATCTTCCCGGACCGGGGCACGAACCCACGTGCCCTGCATCGGCAGGCGGACTCTCAACCACTGCACCACCAGGGAAGCCCTATATTGCTCTTTTAGCTTCAAAACAATGACTTCTTGGAGGTGTACGTTTGTAATAGGTAGCGGCCACCACTCCTAGGAATTACTGCAGCTTTTCCCCATCTCTTGTCTCAGCTGCTCTTCTTTCTGACAGCAGCCAGGCTGGCTCAGCAACTGAGCAATGCAAGGGGATTCCCGGCTGCACGGTGAATGCCGTCTCTCTCTGCCTTCCCATCAGGCTGAAGGCAGAGCTAAAATCGGTTATGATGAGTTTACATGTCAGACCCAACAATGCATGCTGTACATCATGCTGGCGTGATCAGTGTTTTCAAGGTGGTATGAAACTCGTAATAAGCCAACAAATAGTATTATTACAGCTGAATAAACTGAAGCGTGATTTATGATGATTAAAATTTGTTTGTAGCATATGTTTGTCTTTTCTTTTTTACCCCTAAGTGGAATGTGTGTTTCTGTAGCACCATCCATGTTGCCAGTTGCATTCCCAAAGCACTTTTTAATTGTCTACTAATCAGTTCATGGGAGAGCTCAGCGATGGTAGGTGACCCAGTTTTCCTTATTTGACAAATGTAAATGTAACGCTTCGTTCCTTGTGGGAGGAGGTCCCTGGTGGCCCTCACATACAAGTCAACAGATTTCTGCTGCAAAAAATGTTAATATTGTTTTTAAACACTATAGGTGAATTTGAAGACTTTACTGACAAAAGATTTTAAAGTGATATCCTATAAATAACTAGCATGATGTATCCAACCAAATGAGATAATCTCCAAGCCAGCTCAGACCCTGTTCAGCACATATGTGGGTATCAATAATGAATCAAGAAATGAATTCATCCTCAGTCTTTCTGAGTGTCTCTCTGGGAGACACCTCTTGTGGCTCTGTTGGTCGGACCCAGAGGTCTTTGAAGATAGAACACTCTGTAGTCCCAAATGGCAGCAGCATGCCTAGAACTGACATGTGATCGTTATCTCTAAGCCGTGAGATTGGAGCTTCTTCTTGCTCTTGCTAGGGAGGTAGCATGTATCACCTAAAATGCATTGGCTTTGGATGGGAAGACCTGGATTCTCATCCTGTCCCTTGTACCTACAGTGTGATTGAGGCCAGTGCCTTTGTCTCTCTGGTCGTCCTTCTTCCCATGTGTACAGAGATGTTTTAACAGCCGTCCCCTCTAATGCTGGTCTAGAGAGTGGTGGCTGGTTCCCTCCACCCTCAGGCATGCAAAGCTAGCCATGTCCAATGGGCTTGAGGGGAGGAGAAAGTTGCAAAAAGTGAGAATCAAAAATCATTAAGCAGCTAGACGAGCAGACCACAGTGATTTTGAGTGAATCTGGAACTTGGAATCTCAGGTTTCCAAGACAGGGAAGCTCAGTTCAGCAACATATTCTCCATTCCTGTGTCAAGTGGTGTACTTCAAAGACCTCAGGTCCACCCTTGGGCCTGTGAATGACTGGCCTGGACAGACTTCTTTTTCCTTAGCATATCAGTATCTATCACGGCGTGACAAACCACCCCAAAACTTGGTAGTTTAAAGCAAAAAATGATTTTCTATTTCTCATGACTCTGTGGTTTGGCTTTTGTTGATATTTTGCCTGGGCTCCTTCATGTGACTATGTTTAGTTGGCGGCTGGGCTCAGCTGGGGCAACTGGGATGTTTGGACCTCTTTATACTTACAGGGACTTTCCTTCTCCAGGACGTTAGCCCAGGTTGGGGTGATGGCAGCATGCTAAGCCCTGGTGTGCAGGTGCTAACCAAGCCTCTGCTGACTTTGCTGATGTTCCACTGGCTAAAGCACATCACGTGTTCAAGCCCAAAGTTGGGGGGGGGTGCTGCCCAAGAGTGTGGGTATCAGTAGGTGTGAGTCATTGAGGCTATTAGTGTACATTCTACCCCTCCCCCTTAACCTCAGTCTTTTGATCAGTAGGATGGGAATGGGTTACTAAGAATGGGTTGTATAGAGGGCCAGCCTGGGAGTCAAGAGTTGTGTTTTTTTATGTCCAATCTGTTTCTAAGTATTTGTGTGATCATAGGCTCCATTGTCCTCAGGAGTAAAGAGAAAGTCTTGGACCAAATGAGCCAAGGGCCCACCTCTTAAAACACACACACACACACACACACACACACACACACACACACACACACACTCCCTTTTCCATCTCCCATGCAATGTGGAAATCAAATGTTCTTGAAAGTATCTTGAAAGTGGTACAGAGCTATACAAATGTAATTTATTATTACAAATAATATTTATGGAGAATTCTGGTAAACGTATTTTCAAAAAACTTGTGATGAGATTGTAAACCTATCTATGAAAATATAGCAGAATTAAAAGAAGCACCTTATTCAGAGTCCCATTTCTCTTCTGGTATTTTAAGTTCACTCTATAGAAGTTTGGCAAGTCAAGGTGTGTTTGTATAAAGTTAAACAGAATAGAAGGGGACTAAAAGGTCAAATCCACCACTGGGTTGGAGCCTTTGTTCAGAATGGAGGTGTTTAGCTAATTCAGGTTTTCCTTTGCTCTAACCATTTGCCAGCCTACTCTGACACAGAGTCATAATTCAGCCCTTCTCTCCTGTCTTCCTCGAGTTTTGTTTATTTGCTTGGTTCCTTGTGTTGTTTGGTTCTACATGTGTGTGCATTAGGGCAGCTCCAGCATCACCTCTTACTCAGTGTTCCAAGTTTGCAGAGCCCCCTAAGGGGACCAGGGCATCCGTGGACCCTTTACGTCTCACATGGCGGGCAAAGACTGAGTGACTCAGTAAATGTAGTCTCTTCCCCACCCATCGCTTTGTTCATTCTCTGAAGACTCGTCCTGACAAGATGGGACTAAAGATTCAGAATCAGTTCTCACCTCTGCATGGATGACTTTACGCTCAGCATAAACTTTATATTCCTTTTACACTCAGCATAAACTTTATATTCCTTCTTGTGGCTTTAAGGGTCTTTCCTCTTATGGCTGCTGATTCCCCACTTTCCTTAGCCCAAACTCCCTTCCCGATTCCGCTGACCCTCCACCCCAGCAGGCATCCACTGCATTCCAGCCCTATGCAATCATGCACTGTTGTGAAAATAAAGGAACACCATCAACTTTGTGAACAAGCAAGGGATATTCCTTCTGAATTTACTGTAGCGATGGAGGGGGTTGGCCACCATAATTTGTGTTTGGCAGAGACTCCAAGGCAAGCAGGAGCAGGAAGGCTTTAGGTGGAAAAAAGGGAAGGCTTCAGATGTGCGCTGCTTGGAGGCTGTGGGCATGGGGACGCTGCTGGTGGGCTAACTAGTAGTGGGATATCCTACGAGGTTACTTAGCAGGGCGTATTTAGCTTTCTCTGGTTAGTCCTAAGTTGGAAGTGGAGGCAAAAATTCATGAAGCTATCAGTTATTAACCAAGCCCTGGCTCTTTGGGCCCAATAAACAGGGGTTATTGTTTGGCTTTCTGGGCTGGTTGCAGCAGGTTGTGGACCAGAGTTCTCTTTTTATAGATGGTCTGGACACTGTCCAGCTGTATGTTCTGTCTCTCGGCATTCCCCCAACTGAAGGTGCTGGGCTGCTGTTCCTTGTTGTCCTTCCTCACAACCTCTTTCCTGACTCTGTAACTCTGGCTTAAGTCCCCCTCCTGTGTGTTTTCATAGCACTGCATTTTCATCATAACACGCATTCCCTTTTATTATGATCATTACTGGTTTGTTTCCTCTTCCAGTCCAAAAACTCCTTTAAGGCAGGGATTCTGTCTCGTTCACCTTTGTATCTCCAGTCCCTAGCACAGTCAGCTTACAGTAAATATAAATGTTAATTAAACAAATGATCAACAAATATTGAGCACAGCCCAATTTATCTCCCACTTTCCAATTTCTGGTCCACTTTTCCCACTGTTTCATGGATATTTGCAACTGGATACCCCACTCGCATCTCAAAATTAACATGTCTGCAACCAAACTTTTGATCTTTCTCCCAAGCCAATTCCTCCTCAGGATACCCCCATTCATTAATTCCTACCATTCTCCTAAACACTCTCCCTTGTCCCTTATAGCTGTCAGTCACCAGTGGGTCTCCTTCATCTTTATCTTTCCATTTCTGTCCATTCCTTTTCATTCCCATCTCAACCCTGGTTCTGGCTTGGACTGTTACCTCAGCCTCCTACTGGTCCCTGGGTTCCAGTCTCTGTATTGTTCCAAAGTCCCACTTTGGTTATGCTTCTCTCTCGTGGAAAACCCTTCTGCTGCTCATACTTCAGAGCCTGGCATTCAGAGCTCTGTACAATATGATCTTAAATGATTCCGTGCACTGTAGCGTTCACTACTCCTCAACGCATACCTGACTTTCTGATTAGCTTGTCCTAATTATCATTTCTAGGACCTCCCTTCCCTTCCCTCCTCTATGCTACCTTTACCGTCACAGCCTAAATGAATGACTAAACATTCCCTGCATCTTTCTGATGGCAGTTCTATATCCTGCCCTATATCGCAGTTGTCAAAGCACATGTTTTCTCTCTTACTGGGCTAAGCTCATTGAAACACCCACCCTGACTAGTCTTTGCCTTGTATACAGAGTAAGCACAGAATAAATAGTTGTTGAATGAATGAGTGATGCAGCTGCGCTGTGCATCTAGAAAAGCCCTCACATAAAATTAGTTCATCCATAGATTGATTTGGGATTGATTAATTTAAACCTACAGTTGAGAGTTCCTTGTAAATCATGGGATCATATAGACAAAGTATCAGAGTAATTGCGTGTCTGAACTATCAGCATTTACTCAGTCCTTCCTTTCATAGTGCTTGTAAGTTGCTTTGTATCTGTGTAAGTGCTATGGCCCTCTCCCTAGGAGATTTCTCTTTTTGAGGTCTATACCAGCACCATAACCAAATGTCTATCTTCCCAAGTTGTATCCAGAGATAATTGATTACTCTTTAGTAGAAATTCAGTTCATACCACCAAGGCATGTAAAATACTGATTTCCTTACTCATTAGCACTTTGCAGTTATATGCTGTCCTGGAAAGAGGGATTGGCTGGCAGAATTTGGGACCAACAGGTAGCTGGGATCTGAGAGATAGTAGGGGAGAGAAGGCCTCCTGAAGCAGAGGCATGCATAACTAGAGGGCAGCGTAATGGAAAAGAAGGAGATGGCTGTACTGTGGCTTGCACTATCTGAACAAACCACGTAGAATGTCAGCCTAAGAAAGTGGAATGAAAAGGATGCCTACGTCACTTTGTTATAAAGCAGAAACTAACACACCATTGTAAAGCAATTATACTCCAACAAAGATGTTAAGAAAAAAAAATGCCTATGAAATCTGTGTAATCATACACAATACATCTGTTAGTTTTAAAACATGATTAGATAATGAAAGTTGTACATGGTGATCATAAATTAAAACAATTACAACAATACACTTATTGCTTAATTGCTGAAGTTTATATTTAGAAATTGCTTTTGGCGGCATCAGTGTCTGCACTGCCGGCACATTCACCTTTGCTGCCACAGGTGGCAGGGCACCATTTCGGATGGTTTTAATAACGTGCACGGTTATTGCATCCTCTGGTGCAATGAAATGTTTCTCTGACCCGCTGTGCTCTTCCCCATTCTCCTTGGTTGCATCATCGTATGCTTTTATACGTACTGTTCCCTCTGCCTAGAATAACTTTATCCCTTCTCCATGTTTTTTTTCATTCTTCAAGGTTTAATTAAAACCCAACTCTTCAGCAATGCCACCTCTAACTCCCTTTGACGTTGCCTTCTCCTCTGCAACCACATGGCCTCCTGCACATTTGCACTTATGACCGTGGAGATGTACCTTGAGCGTGTGTCTCTCTCTCCCTGTGACTCCTCGACGATAAGGAGGCCTTGCCTTAGTTGCTTTCGTAAACTCCCACCACGCTATGCCTAGCACAGGGCCTGGCACTTACTGGAATCAGCAAATATTTATTGAATGAAATTGGACTAATACAGGATTGGGACTCGTTTAGTTGGAGGACTGCTGTCCTCCATTGCTGCTCACTTGACCCTCTAACGCCACTTCCCTTAATGTCTGTGGCGGCTCACTCCTGAGTTTTCCGTGTGAGGTGCTTGAATACTAGAATGTGAGAGCCCAGGCGGATCAAGGGGCTCTTCTCATATAACCCCCTTGTTTTAGTCCATTCAGGCAGCTTTAACAAAATACCACAGGCTAGGTGGCTCACCAACCACAGACATTTATTGCTCACAGCTCTGGAAGTCCAAGATCAAGTAGCAACATGGTCAGACTCACCTCGGGTCCCCTTGCAGGTGGCAGACTACTCAGTGTGTCCTCACGTGGTGGAAGTGGTGAGGGAGCTGTGTCAGCCCTCTTCTGTAAGGGTGCGGCTAACCGCGTTCCTCATCACCTCCTGAGGCTCCACCTGCTAACACCATCACCTTCGGTGTTAGGGTTCCAATATATGAATTTGGGGGTGGAGCCAAATATTCAAACCGTAGCAGCCCTCATTTATAGGTACAAAACCCATTAGGTGAAGGGA
Source organism: Neophocaena asiaeorientalis asiaeorientalis (assembly GCF_003031525.2). Taxonomy (NCBI): domain Eukaryota; kingdom Metazoa; phylum Chordata; class Mammalia; order Artiodactyla; family Phocoenidae; genus Neophocaena; species Neophocaena asiaeorientalis. The sequence goes on along the minus strand of NW_020173395.1, from coordinate 852,910 downwards.
CTAAAGGAAGGTCACAGGTTCCCTTCAAGTTGCCGTTTAAGCTTTTGACTTTGTTAAACAAGCTTCCATAGGAAAATTGGAGACCTAGCTTTTCATTTTAGACTTTATGTTAACTAGCTGTATGATTGGGGCACTTCCTCTCTTTTTAAAAAAATCCTTAGTCACAAACCAGTGACTTGTGAGTGGAATTTGGTCTGTAGTCTTCTTTTTTCTTTTTTTTTTTTAATCTTGAATTTTAATGCTTTTCAAAAGGCATCTGCTTTGCAGTTGGCTCTAGTCTCCATACTTCCTCGTTCCTCCAGACCAGCACTGTCCCACAGAAATATAATGTAAATCACAAACTGAGTTACACAAGTAATTTAAAGTTTTCTAGCATCCCCATTAAAAACATTAAGAAAACCAGAGAAATTAACTTTAATAGTTTATTTAACCCAATATATCCAAAGTATTTTCATGTCAACATATAATTAATATAAAGCTTATTAGTGAGCTATTTACGTTTTTTTCTTCTTCTATCTATGCCTTTGAAAAACTTTGTGTTTTCTACTTACAGCTCGTCTCCATTGGAACTAGTGACGTACTGAGTGTTCAGTTGCCACCTGTGTCCAGTGGTTGCAGAACTGGACAGTCCAGTTCTAGATCCTTCTCACTTAACTCATTTACTGTCCTTACTGCCTCTGAAGGCATTTGAACCTGAAAGCCCTGGATGAGAGGTTCATGTAAGGTTCTTTCTGCTCTGACATCCTGTCATTCTCTTGTCAGGGTGAATTTCTCAGTTAAATTAGTCCAGAACCTCCATAGTTGTGTCACCAAGTTAGAACTCAGCAGCAGCTACAGTGTTTGAGCCGGAACCAGAAAGAGCCCGTCAGCTTTGCAGGGTCAGAGTTTTGGCCCCGAGCTGAGTGGGCTTGTAGCTGGTTCCTCCATTGTTCTGGCCCAGGCACGGCGGCCTGTTGCCATGAGGGGCAGCCCCGCTGGGCTGAGCAGCCCCGAGAGCAAGCCCCAGCATCTCACCCTCTGTAGCAGCGCCCACAGAGGCCTCTGCCTCCACCCACAGCAAGAAGCTTCCCTCACGTGTGCCTTCTGTGGATCTCTGCTGGCTCCAAAGCTCATGTCAGACCCTCTTAGCCATTTGCTGTAGTCAGCCTGGCAGGGAAGGGCTAAGTGGGAGCTTCCGGAGCCCGCAGAAGCCTTCTCACTGCCCCTTCTGCCGGTGGCTCCCAACAAGGTGACAAAGAATGTGTTTTTTAAGCCACCGCACAAAACTATTATTTCCTGTGAATTCTGTGAATTTCCAGCTCCAGAACTGGCTGGAAAGAGAGCCTCATTTAAGCTGCCCAAGCAGGAGAAGGCTGTGAATCAGAAGACATCTTGCCAAAGGCAACTGGAGATGCTTCACTGGAAGTTTATCTCTTAGTAGTGACACTCTATTTCCAAGCTCATCCATTCAAGTGAAAAACAGTATGCCTTTCCTCCCTGTGCTAATCTGTACCCAGAACACTTCGTAATGAATGATTTTTTTTCCTTCTAAACAACAGAGAGACTTCTATTTGTAAAGATGGTCACTATGAAAAAGTCAAAGGTGTCTGTTCAAACCTGGTACTTATAAAATATCTTCATAAGGAAGAGTTCTAGATGATTAAACTACTTCCGCATTAAGACAGTACAACCTATAAGAACACTTGTGATATGGATTCAAACATTGTTTTACATGATTAGATGTCGGTAAGGCCATGCTTCTTAAGCTTGCATCTACGTAGGAATCACCTGGGGATCTTGTTAAAATGAATGCAGATGTGGATTCAGTAGGTCTGGGATGGGGCCTGAGATGGGGCATTTTTAACCAGCTCCCAGGTGAGACCAAGGTTTCAAGGCTATAAGGACTTTGTCTGGACCTTGGATGAACGGTCACAGTTCAAGAGAAAAGAATCCGATTTTGTGGCTGTTGGTTTCGCTGGGAGAGAGACAAGAACTGAGCTGACTTGGGAAGCTATGACTTGAATGTTTGTGAGCTAAATCGCTAAGATTCAGTAAAACAGCAGGAAATGAGGGAGTTTAGAGAAGGGAGAAAGGGAGCCACACCGAGTAGCTTCCTGTTTCCTAATTCATTATTCGGACTCCACTATTTTGTTTGCTGGTAGTGATGACCAGGAAAATACTCAGCTGAACCAAGTTCTATCCCAGTTGGACAAGATGGAGATCTTGCAGAGTTAATTTAATGAATTTTTTCTGGATCCTAAAATTGGTGTTTTATATAAGAACACGTAGATTAAAATAACGTGTAAAATTGTGTGTGTGTGTGTTTATATGTACCCCATGACAAATGTTTTTGCTGTTATGTAAGTGAGAAAAATCTTGTGTTTGGAATGAGTTCCACGTTGTGCTCTGGGACCACAAGTTCAGCTTGGGGCAGGGCAGGTGGGTTGGAGAAGGGGAAGGGGCGGGAGGACAGGATGGAGCCATCATTCCCAGACAGTTCATAGCATATTATTTTAATTTTGGTTAAAGCCCGATCTGAGAGCTGGCTTATCAACGTGCAGGAGATTGCAGTTGCAATTTGCTGGTTAGTCTCTGTTCTTTTAATGCTTTCCTGAAGTGCCATTTTGTCTCAGTAAAATGCTCCCTAAAAATACTCAAATATTTTTAGTTGGAGAGTACAAATCAGATTGAGCTGCACATTTCCCTGGTGAGCAAAAGGGATGAGTTTGTGTTCATTAACTCAAGGCCATCTGGTGCAGACACGCAGCAGTCTGTGAATCAAACGTGCATCAAACTCCAGGGATCAGAACCCGCGCCAGACCCAGTGTTTTGGAGAGTCAACAACCAGGGGGAGTAAAAGGGCTCAACTCTTTTTCCTTATTTTAAAAATCAGCTCCGCCTTGCAAAATATCAGAGCCACATCATCTCCTCTTCATTGCCCATCGGAGCCGTCTTTGGAGGGTGCTTCTGCAGTCAAAGTCATTACCTTCCCCATCTCCCTTTGGGTGGGGGGAGAAGAACAAGAGCCTTAGCATCCCTCCCTCCACTTTGGGCCAGAACCTCGGCCTGCGCGTGCGCTCACACTCACGCTCCTTCTCACTGCGAGACAAAGAATGCGGAAGCACAGCGATGCTCAAGGTATTTGGGAGAACTGCCCCTTGCAAATAGCCCATTCCTGGAGGAGAGAGCGCTTGCCTCTTGCAGCTTTACTAATAAAAAGCCACTCAGCAGCAGCCAGCTTTCTGTTTAAGCGTGCTCACCAAAATATCAATAAAGGAAATAAATTGCTCCACTGATTTGTTACTGATGCCGCCAGACCCCTGAATGGAGTGTTTGGAGAACACTTTCCTCCCATCTGTGTTTCCCGTATTGGAAACTGGGTCCATGTGTTAAAACGAGTGGTCAGTGTCTCCAGCAGAGCAGCATAGATGACTTTCCTGTGATCAGATGCAATCTTCTGGGTAGGGTCTGTTCTTTAATACTTTCCTAAGTACCATCTTTCCAGCTCTGCAGCTCTTTTTCAGGCACCCGTGCATGTTTGACTGAAGATTAAGTAGAGGGGCTGCCCATTCGGAAGGTATGACTAGCGACTATTCCTCTCTCAGTCTCTGCATCCGCCAGTGCCCCCCCCTTCTACGTTCTGAGATGCCAAGCAGATGACAGAGTTCCATTTGGAAAATTCTTTTGAATCCCACACAGGACAATAATAAAAAGAAATAAGTAAGCAGCTATTTTCCCATGTCTTGTGACATGTCTTAGGAAACTGCATTTCAAAAATCGTAAAGAAAAATGATGAGGCAGAAGACTTAATTTTATTTTATTTTTTTCATGGGAATGCTTATATCAGCTTTATTAATTTGAACCATTTTCCAGTCTCTCAATTTTGCTCATATGGTGATTGGTTTCTGGAGAATTTCCAAAATAATTAGTGAATACGCATATCTACTGTGTATTTTCAGTTACGTAAACCCATTTTCTGAGGCACCTTCAACCTAAACATCTTGGTCACCTCCTCAGCCCCAGCACAGCCAGCCTTCCTTTCCCCTCCCCGTGTCCTCAAGTCTATTCTCTACGTCTGCATCTTTATTCCTGTCCTGCCCTAGGTTCGTGAGAACCATTTTTTTAAGATTCCATATATATGTGTTAGCATAGGGTATTTGTTTTTCTCTTTCTGACTTACTTCACTCTGTATGACAGACTCTAGGTCCATCCACCTCACTACAAATAATTTAATTTTGTTTCCTTTTATGGCTGAGTAATATTCCATTGTATATATGTGCCACATCTTCTTTATCCATTCATCTGTTGATGGACACTTAAGTTGGTTCCCTGTCCTGGCTATTGTAAATAGTGCTGCAATGCACATTGTGGTACATGTCTCTTTGAATTATGGTTTTCTCAGGGTATATGCCCAGCAGTGGGATTGCTGGGTCATATGGTAGTTCTATTTTTAGTTTTTTAAGGAACCTCCATACTGTTCTCCATAGTGGCTGTATCAATTTACATTCCCACCAACAGTGCAAGAGGGTTCCCTTTTCTCCACACCCTCTCCAGCATTTGTTGTTTGTAGATTTTGTGATGATGGCCATTCTGACTGGTGTGAGGTGATACCTCATTGTGGTTTTGATTTGCATTTCTCTAATGATTAGTGATGTTGAGCATCCTTTCATGTGTTTGTTGGCAATCTGTATATCTTCTTTGGCGAAATGTCTATTTAGGTCTTCTGCCCGTTTTGGGATTGGGCTGTTTGTTTTTTTGATATTGAGCTGCATGAGCTGCTTGTATATTTTGGAGATTAATCCTTTGTCATGGATGCAAACAACTTTATATTAATGGAAAGGAGGAAACCCATGTGTAAGAAAATTTGCCCAAGTTCTGTGAGGAAAGCTAAAGCTAATTCTTTTTCTCTTTTCAATGGGTTAACTTTTAGAAGTATGTATTGTTCAGTGCAGTGCATTGCAATGCTTCTTATTACAGCCTTAGCAGCCCCAGGTGTTGTCATTGTTTTTGATGTTTGCTGATATGATAAGCATAAAACCACACCTTGTTTTGTTTTGCAAATCTTTGGTTAGCACCAGAGTTTAAATTTATTGGCTTTTTTAAAGCCCCAATAAAGGTTTTCTTGTACTTAGGAAAGCTCATCTTCTAAAATGCAGAGAAGCTAGCTCAAGGTCCCATTAAGACATTAATTGAATTATAATGTGTTTCCTTTGGACTTGATCTCTAAGTCGGTGGAATCCACATTGTCTGCAAGATCCAAGTGTAGAGCACATCTTTGAGAACACACAAGTGGGAATGAGTGAGAGAATCAGATGAGTTTTTAAGTTTTCCAGAGGAAGAAAATCTAGTTTTAATTGTTTATTGCACAACTAAGGTATGTTTATTGTGGAAAACACAGATAAGCAAAAAGAAGAGAATAAAAATTACCTTTAATAATCATATTTTTAAACATTTTGGTATATATGTTCTGTTCCTTTCTCTATGGGAATAAATGCCTTAAATGATAGAATCTTAGTATACGTTCTGTTTTGTTATACGTGTTTTCACTGATCAGTATTTCATGAATATTTTTTATACCATTACATGTTATTATCCTATATATTTTTTTTGGCTACATAGTTTCCACTGAATGGATATACCACAATGTATTTAACCAATCCAGTATTGTTGGACATTTCACAATCGTAAACACTGCTGTGGTGAGCATACTTGTAGTGAAATCTTTTTGTGCATCCATGATTATTTCCCTGGATAAGTACCGGAAGGGGAATTGCTGCATATATGGGCATGCAGACTTTTGTAGCTTTTGACACATGTGTGTCAACAGCACCATGTCCTTTCTGTACTATGGCAGTGTTACAGAAAAAAAGTATTCATGACGTTTGTTGAAGGGGGCCATGGTGGAGGTATAGGGACCACTGCAATGAGGTCTTGCAGTGGGGGAGAGATTGGACTCAACTCCGAATACAGCATGAGCAAATGGGAATTTATAGTCAGGGAACAGAGTGGGGGTCAGTGGATGGAAAATTACTGAGAGGAAACATTAGGGGTGAGGGAGATTCTGGATAAACCAACCTAACAAGATTCTTGCTGAAGGCAAGTCAGGTGATCAGACATCACCTGGGGGATGAGGAACCTGATCAGGTGTCATGGCTGATCACGTATTGAGATTGGGAGGTTCTGTTGAACTGAATTAGCAGGATTCTTGCTAAAGCTGGGTGATGCAGAGATGAACATAGATGTCCGAAAGTCAGGCGTGGTTGGAAAAGAGTTTAGGGGAGTCTGAGTAGAGTTTGGTCAATGAGAGAGTCTGTGTCAGCATTTAGCATGCTCTCTGGTAACGTCTTGTTTATTGCCCTCCTTGTAAATCTTTATTAGTTTTAGGGCAGGACTGTGGGTACCTTGTTCACCAAGCTACAGTACTGAGATACCCTCCTGGGCCCCAGCACCACCTCTGCCTACCCAGCATCATTCCTGGCACAGAGCTAATGGCAAATTGCATGGAAGTGCTGAGTGTTAATGCACGTTTGAAAAGAGGCAATGGCCAAAGATGGATGGAGAGGGAGGGGTGAGAAAGTCATTGTCGGAGACTCCTGGGTTTGGTACAAGCTTTATCAGATAGATGTGGGATCTGCCAAATCTGCCATCAGTTCTCTGATGCTCAGTTTCCTAACAAACGTAAATGAGGTAATTTTAAAAAGATGATCTGTCTGAGGGCATTTCCAGATCTGTAAATTTATGAGTCTTTGATTGTGAGTCATGTGTAAGGGATAGAAAAAGCTGGCTTGAGTCAGGTGAGAAAGATACTGCATTGAAGCTGGAGAAGTTTACCTAATGGATGAAGTCCTTTAGAACAAAAGTGACAGCAGAAGGGCCTGGGCTGCAGCAGGACAGTCATACTTTGGGCTATCAGGGTGACTTGGAAAGAGGTAGCATCTGAAAGTTGACTGGCTGGAGGCCAGCTTCAGGCTCCCGATGGGCTCCTTCAGAAGGTGGATGATTGGTGGGCCCGGGTGAGCACTTCCAGAAGCAGGTAACAGTCAGAGGTCTAGCCAGGCAGATGGCCTACATCAGGGAGACCCAACAGTCACAGAAACCCAATTTCTTAGAGATCTGGAGATGACAAGGCCTGGCCTTTTCCCCTAGGAACTGGGATCTTGGCAACAGGAAAACAGGTAAGCCAGGCTAGAAGTGAGTTTTGAAGAAAGGCACGTTCAGAATGGTCAGGGTGGGACCAGCAGCCTAGACTGCTGAGCTGTTGACCTGAAGCTCCTTAACTTATCTGGGGAGCTGAGATTAAGTGGTCCCAGCTGTGAGGCTTGAGTGATTAGAGCCAGGAAATCCGGACATTCTCTACTCTTAACTCTTTAGTTGGCAACCTGATCTCTTGGCTTTTTTCTAGATGCTGCAGAGTTTAAAGCATTCTGAACATTCTTTAAAATAGATCCCTGTTGGAATTTTTTTTAAACTTTTTTTCATCTTTCTATTGTGAAATAAAACAGGTACAGAAAGCAATACTAAACAAATCCATAGCTTAGTGAATTCTTACAAGGCAAACACTCTTGTTCCCATGAAACTCTGCCAGCCACCCTAGAAGCCCCTCCATTGTCCCTCACAATCAGATCCCCTACCCTTCTCAATTTTTATGGTGGTCACACTCTTGCATTTCTCTGTAGATGTGTCACATTAGTGTGCATTCCTCACTATTTTTTACTATATATATATATAATTGAAGTATAATTGATGTACAATATTATATAAGTTTCAGGTACACAACATAGTGATTCACAATATTTAAAGGTTATACTCCACTTATAGTTACTATAAAATATTGGCTATAATCCCTCTGTGGTACAGTATTTCCTTGTAGCTTATTTTATACATAACGGTTTGTACATTTTAATCCCCTACCCCTATATTGACCCTGCCCTTTTCTCTCTCCCCACTGGTAACCACTAGTTTGTTTTCTATATCTGTGAGTCTCTTTCTTTTTTGTTACATTCACTAGTTTGTTGTACTTTTTAGATTCCACATGTAAGTGACATCATACAGTATTTGTCTTCCTCTGACTTACTTCACTCAGCGTAATATCCTCCAGGTCCATCCATGTTGTTGCAAATGGCAAAATTTCATTCTTTTTTATGGCTGCGTAGTATTCCATTGTGTGTGTGTGTGTGTGTGTGTGTGTGTGTGTGTGTGTGTGTGTGTGTGTGTGTGTGTGTGTGTGTGTGTGTGTGTGTGTGTGTGTGTGTGTGTGTGTGTGTGTGTGTGTGTGTGTATCACATCTTCTTCGTCCATTCAAGTGTTGATGGACAGTTAGGTTGCTTCCATATCTTAGCTATTGTAAATAATGCTGCTAACAACATTGGGGTGCATGTATCTTTCTGAATTCGTGTTTTTGTTTTTTTCAGATATATACCCTGCAGTGGAATTGCTGGGTCATATGGTAGTTCTATTTTTATTTTTTATGAGAAACCTCCACACTGTTTTCCACATTCAACACTGCTATTTTTTAGTCTTGCTCATTTAAAAAAAAGATATATATTTGAAGTCTCTTTTAAAAGCTGCAGCATCCCCTCCATCCCTTTCTTTTCTTTACACTTTTTCTGTGGAAGGACCCAGGAATTCTTAATCTGCAGAGTCCCACAAGCTTCTATACTTGTGGTGCAGTTCAACATTTCCCTCTGTCTTTTATATTTCCTGCACCCTGGCAGCTGCTTCCAGAGGCTTGACCAGACTCTGGTTCAGTCTCTTTGGCAAGGTGATGATGTTTTTCATCAGGAAGCCCATAACATGTGGTTTTCACTTTTTCACATTAACACTCAGTGATGCTCAATGTCTCGATCCACCACTTCACTGAGGGCTGCAAAATGGTGTCGTTCTCACTCTATAATTTTGTTTTCATATTAGGTGGGATAATTTTTTAAGGGGAAGCTTCCATTTTGCTACTACTTGGTCACCCAGTGGTACAGTTCTTACAGGAAATGCCGAATAAATATTCAGTGCATTTATATATCCAGTTTTCAAGATAATAAATTGGCTTCCTGTCATCTTTAAAATGTAACCAATTAGTTCTTTTAAACTAGTATTATGAACTCATGGATTTACACATATTTGATGGGTTTCAATCCACTGCCAGTTGGAGCTTCTTCAGTTGGCTCCTGGGTCCCTTTGACATGACCTTAGGAAGTTTCTGATCTTGCTTATTATCTGGTACATGAAGATACTCCAGGCTCATGTTGTGTATTTCCTGCCCCAGACTTGGAATCAGCCATTTCTCCAAGAAGCCTGGTTTCTGATAATGGGAAAAGGTATTTCAAGACCACAATCTCGATATTTTGGATGCGTATTCCTACTGGGCTGGTCCTTGTTTCTAGCTTTTTCAGCAGACATAGCATACACATGTGTATGTAATATGTGTGTGATCCAATATTCTGAGTTCAAAGTATTTCAGACTCAAAACTATAGAGTTTTTACCTAACGACTTTTATATTGCATTTTATCTCCTTTATTGCAAACCAAGAATCCTGGTTCTTAAAAACACAGAATTAGAACATCTCATAATTATTACAAAAGTCTCTGAATAACAATAATAACAGTACTACCACCATCAACTATGATTACTGAAAATAGCTAAATTTTTCAATCTCCAAATTCTCTTCCCTACCCCCAACTTTTCTGGTCGTATTTGTGTGATCAGATAGCCAATATATACTGTCGTCTATCCCTTTTAACCCTCATTTAGTTTCAGTTCTGTGGGTAAATATATATTTAACACTCACTATCCTTATGTTGATGCCAATTTAGTTATTTTGCTCATCTGAAGCTAATTTTTTAGTAGACTCCTTAGTAAGTTTTCATTTCATGGAAACAGTATTCTCTGAATTTGTTTGTGTTGATAACAATTTGTGCTCTTCGTACATGAAGTAAGTTTTGCTGGGTGTAAAATCCTTAACTCACTTTTTTTCTTTAAATATCATAAATATGGGTATCAAAAGTAAAATAGTACAGTTTCTTCTAGCATAAAGTATTATCAAAAAGCATGTGATAATCTAGTTTTCTTTCCCTTGTAAGTTATGTGTTATAAAGATATTTTTCTTTATCTTTAAAGTTCAGTAATTTTACTAAGTCATGTCTTGATGTTGATAGTTCTGGGTTGAGAGTTTCAAGTATGTGGTGTGATCTTTCAATGTGTAGTTACAAATCTTTTTTTAAAAAAATTCAGGAAAATTGTCTTGAATCATACATTTTAATATTTTTCTATTCCCATGCCTTGGTTTTCTTTTTTAGAGACTGACTCCTATTCTCCACTGGTTGGATCTTCATTTCCTATCTTCAATATTTGTCCCTTTCTTCAGATCTTTTTTTATCTTTTTCTTCATTTTTTTTTTTTTTTTTTTTGCGGTACGCGGGCCTCTCACTGTTGTGGCCTCTCCCATTGCGGAGCACAGGCTCCGGACGCACAGGCTCAGCGGCCATGGCTCACGGGCCCAGCCGCTCGGCGGCATGTGGGATCCTCCCAGACCGGGGCACGAACCCGTGTCCCCTGCATCGGCAGGTGGACTCTCAACCACTGTGCCACCAGGGAAGCCCTTCATTTCTTTTTGATTTTGAAAAACTTTTATCCTTTTTACCTTTCATTTCCCTTATGTATTAGTTTTGTGTTTCTTCTAGATTACTTTTCATTTCTAAAATAATTTTTTATTGTTATTGCAGATCTTACATCATTTTCTGAAGGCCTTTAGATGATTTTGAAATAAGATGCTACAATTTTGATAGTTTTCTGAGCCTGTCTCTCTGGTATGTCTTCATTATCTGTAGAGATGCTCTTCTGCTCCTAATTCTTTCTTTCTTTCTTTCTTTCTTTCTTTTTTTTTGATAATAGCTTTGTGTGAAGTTTTACCTGCATACATACCACTACAGAGAGGCTCTTCTCCAAATTCCCCCACCAAACCTCTCTAAGAGGAGGGTAATCTCAGATGGGGGCTCTTTTACAGAATGTAAGTTTTTATGTGAATTTGCTTTTCCTGAATTTTTAGGAGGAAGATTGGTTTATTTAGCTTTTCTAACTTAATGGTATTTCCTCGCCTGTTATTTCACATAGTGTTAAAAAAATATGGCAGCTTTCTTTCTGAGATTTCCTGTTTACGTTTTGATTTCACTCCCAGTAGTGGACTCACTGGAGGAGTTCACTAAGAGTTCGTAGGGACCAGGCAGCTCCAGCCTCTTCACTTCAGACCTTCAAACATTAAGTCCTTCCATGTCCCTACTAGTAGAGCGAGCAAAGCTGCCCCCAGTTTTAGCTGCTGTTCTCAGTTATGTGTGCTTTCCAGTGGATTCCTGTTGGATAGTTTAGTGTTTTGTTCTCAAGTCCATCAGATGCCCTGTTGCTTCCCTCTCCTTTCTCTAGCACAGATGCCAATGACACACACGTCTTGTGGCTATTGGAAGTTTTGTCCCTTGGCTTGTCTTTTGGAGGTTCATGGGGATACCTTGTCACTTAGTTTTATTGTAAGCATTGTCTGTGCATTTTTGATTTTGCATTTAGTTTCTCTGTGTGCTTTTTCTGTGAGGCATTAGGACATCACTGCCGCTGCCCTCTTCCTAGAATCCCCCAGCAGGGTTTTAAGCTGATGAAGACAGAGCTCACGGTTGAGTCTCCAGCAGCACTTCACACATTGTCTTGTGTAAAACATGAACCTGATATATGTTTGTGGAATGAAATGAAACTGTCTACCTCTGGATTAGGATCCCAGCCCACCCACAGTGCTTTTGGTAACACATCCTATTTCCAAGGAGACCTACTGTTCATTGGGACACCAGGGACACAGGGTCTGTGTCTGGTGCTGGGGGAGCTCACCCTCTAGTGGGAGGACAGTGTCTCCCTGCTGCCTGTTACATGGAGATAATGAGCTGCAAATGTCAAATTGGCTTTTGGAGTTCACAGCCTGCCACTTTGAACCATGACCAGGGTGGAAAGCAGCTGGGCAAGCTTGTGACTCCCAGTGCCTTTGTCTATTAAAGCACTTTATATAGCAATAACTTATCTGCTTCTTTGCTTGGGTCCCTAATTAAAGCTGTTTTCAACCCAATAAACAGCCAGACCCCGGCTAATAGAGTTGGACAACTCCTTGGTGGCCTCTGCCTGCATCCTCTTAGGCTCTGTGGTCCAGGGTTAAGTTCCTGCACCTTCAGCAGGGCCACCCCCTGAAACATTTAATGAGAAGAGTATTGTCTCTTGGAGACATAATTAAGAGAGACGATGCAACCTTCTCTGAGATAACAGGTCTTTTGCAATGCAATGTGTTGGGGGAAGATTCAGCCCAAGTCAGTGACTGCCTTAGCTGTCATGACTCCTGTTAATAGTGTCACGTTTCTGCTTGGCCGAAAGGCCCTGGGATCTGCACCGAAGTTCGTTAACCTTTTGTCTGAGAGACTTGTGCTTGGGACTTGTGGCTCTATGTCTTTTTTTTACCGCTTTTCAGGCTGTAACTACAGTTTGGTGGTTGTGGCTGGGGACACAACTGGGGAATAAGTAGCTTACCCTTTGAATCTCCCGTTACTGTATGACCCTTGTGTTCTAGATGTTGGGGGCACATGAGCCTAGTTTTGTATCCTATTAGGATTCCTGAAGACTGGAAACTGGATACAAATAAAACTACAGCTGGGAGAAACATGTGAGGACTCCTATTTTTTTTTTCTGTCTTCTCAGGAGCCCACCTGTCTTCCTCAGAAGTTACATGAGAAAGATTTTCATTTGGCAATTAGTTTAAATGTACATGGGAAACCATCTACCTGAAGTAACTCTTAAGAGAATCACTTTGTGAAGTAAACATGACTTTGAGAATGTGAAAAATGTCTCCCTAATTTATCTGTCTTAAAATTTCAACTTTTTAATATCATATTGTCATCTATCAAGGCAAAGCTGTGTTTTATTCTTCTTTTTCTTCCCACTGCCTCCCCTTTATTTCCTGGGAAGGGAATTAGTTTTCTTCACATGAGATAGATGACTTCATCTCCTATGTCATTGTTTCACTGTGCTCGAATCTTTTGTTTGTGAGGAAACAGAGGAGAAATCTTGGACTCGGAGTGAGAGAGCCTAGTGTTCCCATCCAGCTTTGTCCTAACTTGCTCTGAGACATTGACAAGCTAGTTAACTTCTCTGAGCCTTAGTTTGTTCATCGATAAAATGGGTATAAAAAATCCTCACGTGACTTTGTTGCTGCTGGACTAATTGTAATAATATATATAAAGCACTTGGTACCTGGCACAATGTTGACGCCTCCCAAATAATCGTCCTTATTTGGGAACTCTGCTACCAATGAAAAGGTGACCTCTTGCCCATGAGAAATAGTTAGTGATAACTTGTTCTCACTCCCATAACTTGTTCTCACTCCCCCTTCCCACCACGGGTGGAACTTCATCCCCGTACTGTTGAGGATGTGTTTCTCCATACAAATACATCTATAGCCACTAAAACAAATCAGAAATACCCATTCACAGTGATACATAAGCGAAGAAACCCAAGCCAAACACGTGGATGTGGATCCTTAGCAATGTGGGAGGTGGCGTGGGGGCGGAGTCACGGTGACATCTCGTTTCCACTCCCACTTCTGAGTTTTTCATGCCTCAGTTGTTTTCTCTTCATACACGTGATGGGCTCTTCTTTACAGATACAACTCTTAGCCACGCAGTCCCCCATAGACTCAGAGAAGCCCCTTCTCTCTCCTCCCCTCACCATTGTGTTCCAAGGGGAGGGTGGTCTCAGATGGGGGCCCTTTTGCAAAATATTGCTTGAGAGACTGGAAAATCACGCTCATGCATGCCGGTCCTGATTTCTCTCCTGGCCTCCCGTCCCTTCGTTTTCCCCTCCTGTTCAGTTTTAAACACAGTTCCCTGCACCAACCTAAGCTGTCCCTGATACACCCCACCCCTCCTGGTCCCCAGCTCTTTTGTTCTTTGGTCCCTGCCACTGCCCCCTGCCTCCACCCCAGTACACTCAGCTTCACTGCTGCCTAAATGTCATTTTCGAAACAACAGAAGGACATGCTGTTTTTGCAGCATCTTGGGGAAAAAATTTTTTTTGATCCATTTGGTGTTAAGAGCATTCACAAGAAATGTATTCAGGGACCCTCGCCAGCCTCTTTCACTGGTGTGGTTCACATTTGGTGGTTGGTGATATAACAAGCCCAACATTTTTCCTCCAGAAATGTCCATTCTCCTATCATCTGTATCTCTCTTCCTTAGATTTCTTTGTCTTTCAGCTAAATCGGTATTTGAAGCACCGCAGTTCCTGATTAATTTTCAAGCTGGGGATCCATCCTGATCCCTTCTGAGGGTTTTGAACCAGGTTCTTGGGAAAAGTGGGAACATGGCCAAGTCTGGCTTGCTTCTCTGGGCCGTAACGGAGGGGAAGGCTTGAGACGCTTTGCCCCGCCTTGACCCACAGGACCAATGCAGAGCGTAAGAAGAATCTGTCAGGCTCCTGTGTCAGGACCTCTCCTCCAGAAGGAAACAGTGCATCTCCTCAGAAAAGTAGGAACTCGAGTTCCCTTTGTTCTTTATCTGTCCGTCCTCCAGGCCGCATCGGTGATGATGTAGAGTCACACCTTATTATTCCCCTCAGGTGGAAAGTTCTTGAGGGCAGGATCCACGTCGGACTTATCTTGTCCTTCGGTGCCTGGAACTGGGCCTTGTAGGTGGCCCGCGGCTGCTGACAGCAAGAACACACACCCCCAGCCACTCAACCTTGTGTGTGACGACAAAGCGGGGAGTAGAGCTCACCCTCCCCAGACTCCTTCCCGGCAATGCTCTGCTGGAGAAAGGGCGCACACGGGCTTGGAGCATTATTTTGAAACCCAGAGACCCTTTGCTCATTGCTGAAGGTCCAGATGAGCCATTAAGTTATGAACTGGAATTTTAGTGAGCTGTTGTTCTGGCCAGAACACCTGGTTGCAACACAGTGACCAGATTACCCCTACCCGTTTGAGTTATTCACAGTCACTGAGACTGTGGCGCTCTGGATTTAGCGGTTGTCATCCACGGACACCCAAAGTGGGAGGTTTGCTGCCTTTCGGGGTCATCCAGGCCGACTCCTCAAGACTTGAGCACACCAGAGGACCCTTAGTGCAAGAGTGGTTTGAGAGCTATTGTTAAGTCTCCAAGTCTTACCTGGAAGATCTCCAACCCAGCTCCTTTCGCGGGGCTCCTGTCCACTTTGGGCACCCCGGGGAGAACTGCAGGGCACCTACCAGGTACTTCCCTACTAGCCTTCTAGTCATCGTACGAATTTGGAGGAAATGAGAAATAGTTCAATTTTCACACACGCACACACACACACCAAGAGTTCTTGTCCTAATGACTTGTTTTGACATTCCACTTGATAGGAGTCTGACAGTTTGAGGTTTGCAGCCTGAGTGACCTTCTTTAAAAGGACCCTGTGTCTTCCCTGACTTTGAATAGGCCTTGGTTGATGGGTAAATCTGGGCAGAGTTCAGACCCTCTGCAGAAGGGCACACCAGACAGCATCCACGCCGCCGAGAATCTAATCGAAGTGCGTAGTAGACACTACCTCCCTCCAACTTTGGGGAAACTCCCTGGATGTAGAAATGCTTGTGTTGTCCATTTCACGTGTGTAGGTCTTTCCTAACTGTGAATCCTAGTCTTTCCTTCCCGAAATATCATTAATTGATCCTGTCTTAAAAATCAACTTGGAGGGCCTGCCTGGTGGCACAGTGGTTGAGAGTCCGCCTGCCGATGCAGGGGACACGGGTTCGTGCCCCGGTCCGGGAGGATCCCACGTGCCGCGGAGCGGCTGGGCCCATGAGCCACGGCCGCTGAGGCTGCGCATCTGGAGCCTGGGCTCCACAACGGGAGAGGCCACAACAGTGAGAGGCCCGCGGACCGCAAAAAAAAAAAAAAAAAATCAGCTTGGAGGTGGGCTCCTTATGTAACGTTGCTCTTGGCATCTCTCTGTTGAAGAACATGTTTGAGCTTCTCTTCATCCGCTTTTTCTTCACCTTTAAATTCCTCATGGAGGCTGAGCTTTGCCAAACAGACAGATCTGGAGCAAAATTAGAAGCTTTTCCCTGGGCCAGCTTCTAAGGGCCTTCCTGGTTTTCTAAGAAGCAACCAAAATAAGAAGAAAGAAAGAAAAAAAGAAAAAGTAGAGACTGGGAGAAGCAAACTTTCAGCTAATTATCATCTTTTTTCCCCTCTGAGCTCAGAGTACGGTTCGTAATTTCCTGACCAGCTTGTGCCCCTCCCCCGCTCCCTCCGAGCATCTGTGTTGGTTTCAAATTGAACTGCATACCTGCTGCTCTGAATTTCCAACATACCATACCAGTTGGTTTGCCAAACAGTGAACTGCCAGCCATCTGCCATCCAAAGTCAGAATTTACATTGTTTCATCTTAAAATAACGCCTCCGGAATAGCAAGCCACTCTGTGCATCAGGTTTTAAAGTTGACAATCAGCCAGAATTAAAAACAAATACCAAATGGGCATAAAAAAAGAACATGGTGGGGAGTTGGGGAGGGGGGCTGGCATTTGACAGAGAGTTTATTTTTCAGCATTTTTACCTGACTTTCCACCAAAATAACCATGCCATTTAATTTTATCTGCAACAGCAGGAACTACTTATAGACTGAGAGCGTTAACTTTTTACTCGCCCGGCTCTACACGAACAGGATGCAGGGCTGGGGCTGTCGTCCGCATCTCAGGGAGGGCATATGTCTTCATATCCCCCAGGTGTAGGGGAGGAAGACCTGTCTTAACCTCTTCTCGTGGGGCTTCCTGGTTGCTCAGACGAGAAAGCTAAGATGCGTGAAGGGGGAGTGCCTGGTCCAGGGCCACGCGCTAGTTAATGGTGAGCCCAGGACTCCTGGCTCCCAGGCCCGTCCTCCCGCCCCTCACCCCCCAACCGCCTTGACCTGTCAGTGCGGATGTGGGGCTCCCTGCACACCCCTTGGTTCCCGCTAGCTGCCTGTAGCAACCCTTTTGTGCCCTATTCCCCTGCCGCTTCAGGACAGACAGGAGAGAAGGGGTTTCTGCGGGACTAGGAACCCCTGGCGACCTGTGATGGTGGCCTTGTGGCAGAGCAACCACTGAATCTGGGTAGCTTTCCAGAGCAGATGGGATCGAAGGAGATTTTTTTTTTAAAGAGAGAGAGAAAAGAGGTTTCATGTTTCTTTTAGGGAAGCTGTTCCGGGCGAAGGCAGCTTGGGGAAAAGTGTGAAGTTATGAGTGGGCAGAGGAAGCAAAGGGCTCTAAATTTATACCAAAGCCACCTGCCTACAGTTTGGAGCCCTGTGCCACCGGCCTGCCGGCGAGGAGGGCTTGTACCTGAGCCTGGGCTGGCTGCCAGCCTCGTGCAGCCCCTGTGGAATTCTCCTGGGGCTGACCTTGGACATTCTGGGGTCCCGGCGAGCCTCTTGTTCAGTCCGGTCTTAATGTGAGTGTCAGAGGTGGGGACTGTGGTCGTAGTTGCGCGTAGGTTTGCTTTGGGGCCAGATGGTGGCATCTCCTCCTGGAAGCCGTCTCTCAACCCTGGCCAGACCCTGGGCCCATCTTCCGTGTTCCCACAGCCCTGCCTGTAGCTCTGACCGACCTGCCCCACGAGCCGTCTCTGTTGCTGGGACTGGCTGTCCTTCCCGTTAGGCTCCTTGTGACCCGGGCCATCTCCCCCATCTTCTGGGTCCTGAACACCACTGGTATGTGCTCCACTCACGCTCACTTAGCGAGTGAGTCAGTGCTCTGCTGGGATAATGCAGAACTTAACTGGTTGTGCAGACCGCTAGACTCAGCCCCATAGTATTTCTGCTGTGAAAGCTGCTTTTGACTTACCCGAATTCTTCCGATTTTGTTGTGTGCCAATTAGCATCGTTGTTACTAGCTACACGTTACCGAGAGTACTCAGGGGCCAGTCACTGCACGAGGTACCCTATATATGTTCTTATCTACTGTGACAATTCAATTTATTAATAACACCCGGATAACTAAGATGAGAGGGGCCTTGTGAGGAAGGTCCGAGAAAGCAGTTCCATTTAGCCTGGGATGAAAACACTGAAGTAAGAGGTGTGAAGGCTGCATTAAAAAAAAAAAAAAAAAGATTCCGACGACAGGCTGTCCTTGGAGGGGGGATAGGGTGTGCTGTCTTACTCCCGGGCTCAGGAGCAATGAGGCAGATGCTAGGCCATCAGGAAGGATTTCCAAGCGAGTGGAGCCACCCATCAGCAGAATTTCCTGCCTACAAAGGAGTGAACACCCTGCCCGGGAAGATCAGGCAGCAGCAGAATGACCGTTTGCCACGAAGCCGTAGAAAGAATGTCTCACTGATATGGAACTTGGTACACGTGTGCCCTAAAACATCCATTCGGACTCCCAAATTCCTTAGTTCTGTCTTCTTAGCTTAGTACATAAAACAATGGCGATTATGATGATACATTTTTAAAGCTTAAAATAGTCTTAACTCCTTTTTACAGAATGAGTCATTTCAAGGCCTCCTCCCTACTCCCTGCCTTGAAAGTCTAATCAGAGGAAGCCCACTTTTTTTTAAAAAAACTTAAAATTTAAAAACAAGATCTAAATGCAGACCTATCATTTGATTTCCTAAAAGGTGTTTTCCTTTGCAAAATCAGAAGGTGAGGGAGTGTCCCCTCCAGGGGCTGGAGACGCTTGTGTACAGGCGTCGTGGCGGAAAGGCTGCAGGTCCCGCTCAGCAGAGGGTTGAAGAGATACTGCTCACTGTTAACAGGGCCTCCCCTGCGATGGCTTCTGGGGATGGAACCCTCTAGATGCGAGTTTAAAACTAGCTATCTGCACAAATGCTATTTGCCAAATGCACTGTTTCGTGATAAAAGATAAAAGCTCTTTTCTAAAGCAGTTGTGAGACAGTTTGTATCTGACCCTGGGTTAGAGTCGTTACTAAGGGAACCACACAGAGAGAGAGCTGATATTTAAATGAGCTGACATCTCAAGATTCCCTTGGGCAGGAGGCATGTTTCTCCTCTAAGAAAGAACATGACTTTCTTCCATGTAGTGGAAGGATTCGTGGTGTTTGCTGCCCACAGGTGCTTGTACCTGTCTGCTGCTGCTTTTCCCCTCTGCCTGGGAGATGGAACCGTCAGGTCTGAAGGGCCTTCCAGCTGATCTGATAGCCAGGAAAGCAGAGCAAGACTTCCCCTCCAGTTGTCTCTGAGCAGCTTAGTAAGCTAGTAGAATTCGTGTGGTTATAGGACACGGCTATGCCAACAAGGGACCGCATCCTACAGGTGTGTGGAAGC
Organism: Neophocaena asiaeorientalis asiaeorientalis; assembly: GCF_003031525.2. Classification (NCBI taxonomy): domain Eukaryota; kingdom Metazoa; phylum Chordata; class Mammalia; order Artiodactyla; family Phocoenidae; genus Neophocaena; species Neophocaena asiaeorientalis. The sequence goes on along the minus strand of NW_020173395.1, from coordinate 833,649 downwards.
AACGGGCATGAAGTTCAAAGCCAAAAGGGCAAGTGTCAGAATTCAAGCTCAGCATTCTTAGTGAGTTTGAGATGAGCTCTGAATTCAGTTCTGGGGGGAGAAACAGTTATATTAAGTAGTGACTGAGTAATTAAGGATGAACAGTTAAGGTAACTATGATAATAGTTTAATACTACTTTATCTTAAATATTAAAAAGTAAAGTGGTGTTTTAAATACTGTTGAAATGTGGGTCTTTTTGTAATTTTTTTTTTTTTTTGAGAAAGAAAACTGGGTTCTTCCTCTCAGCTAAGAAATAGTCTATTGTAGACAGACTCTTACATGGATACAGCACGATTGTAACACTCCTGCCACCTAATGATGGAGTGCCTTAATTGCAGACCAAGTACCTAAAGAAATGAGCAACACTAATTTCAAAACTAAAGTACAGCAAACCCAATGCCACCTATGGAGACCGCTTTTACATGCAGTGTATGATTTATTGTCAGATGCAGTTAAGAGGGGGTCATCTTTTAACATTTGCTTGCCTTTGATGTGTGGTACTTCATGTTCTCAAAGTCCGTCAGAAACAAAGGCAATGTAAAAGAATTACGGGAATTCACAGTATATCAAAATTTGGTTTTGGAATGAAAGCTGTCATGAAAAATGGGGTCTAGATTAAAATAATTGTTAATATGTGCTAATGATGGCCTGACCCCATGGCCTGGAGGGACCCACATTGTGATGACCCACATTGTGATGACCTCTCTTCAATAGTCATCCTGTGTGTGCATTATTGATAGGTCAGTCATTTCTTCAAGTTAATCAAGGCCCATTATAAATAAATAAATGTTTTTAAAAACAGTCATAGGAAGAAAAACACATACATGAGAATTATTCATCAGGTTTCCAGGTTTAAAATCATCATTATATAACTTGTAGCAGATACGGGAGGAACAGCCATTTGTACATTCTCCTATGTGGTTATGAAACCATGAGTTCATCCTGAAGTATCCACACAGGCAGAGTTCCATCATCTCATCCTTGATGGATATTTGGCACAAATATTCTGTTCTTGCTGAAGAAGAAACTTGATGTTGAGCCCTCAGTAAGTGGTAGACAGGGACACCTTTATAAACTTTCGTTTTGTCATTATTTTTGCTTTCTGGTTTAATAGCAACCAACGTTGGTATCATGTTCTGCAGCTTCAAAATGCTTCCACGTGTCATCTTCATTCTCTACCGCTAGATAATTAGTGCCTTTCTTTTTTTTTTTTTTTTTTTTTTTTTTTTTTAATTAATTTATTTATTTTTGGCTGTGTTGGGTCTTTTCTGTGAGAGGGCTTTCTCTAGTTTTTTAGCAAGCGGGGGCCACCCTTCATCGTGGTGAGCAGGCGTCTCACTTTCATGGCCTCTCTTGTTGCGGAGCACAGACTCCAGACGCGCAGGCTCAGGCTCAGGAGTTGTGGCTCACGGGCCCAGTTGCTCCGTGGCATGTGGGATCTTCCCAGACCAGGGCTCGAACCCATGTCCCCTGCATTGGCAGGCAGATTCTCAGCCACTGCACCACCAGGGAAGCCCAGTGCCTTTCTTTTACAACTGAGGTGACCATTATGTTCATAGAAATCAAATGACTCGCCCAAGATCACATAGCCAGTCGGTGGCAAAGGCAGGTTGTAAATCTGGATTTTCTGGCTCTAAATTTCATGTTCCTTCTACTCTCTGGCACAGCTTCCCAAGAGAAGATAAGAATTGTTCTCAAGATGGAATTCCTTGTTTCTGTTACATATGGTGGCAGAGCGGCCATGTGGCCAGTCAAGACATAGCAAGTTAGGCAGAGGATCAGTCAATGTCTAAGGCTTTTAAGGAAGGACATTTCACACTGAAACTGTTAAATATCCTCTTCTTTCAGTGAAATGTCAGTTCTCATTAATTCATTTATTTACCCAACAATATTACTGTAAGAGTAGCAGCCATATTGCCTGCAGTGTCAGCACAGAGAATGATGGCCTGGCCCCGTGGCCTGGAGGGACCCACATTGTGATGACCTGTGAATGCCTCTCCCTTGTCCTGAACCCTTTTTCTCTTCACCTGCCATCTCCAGTCCATGGTATGTACCTGGAATACCAAGGGAATGTCCTTGTTTGTCATGGTCAACAGCAAGGAGGGAAACATATTAAAAATGCTTTAAGACTCACAAGGTCTTGTAGGTCAGCCTGTGGATTGGTGCATGGATCTGTTCTCCTGCCAAATGTGCCAGGGTTGCCGCGGAGACAAAAAAGCAGCTGTATTTTGTTCTGAGACGTGCTGTCACATGCTCATGGGCACACGCGCCGGCTAGTCATTAGAACGTGTGTCTTAAGTATGATCCAAGTCTCCTCTCCATGATTCTACTCCTTTCCTGACTTTGATCCTTCCTACAAATGAAGATTTCTTCTTCACCATCCCGTGTTGTATCAACCTGGGCGTATCATAGTCCCCTGGGGACGCTGCCAAGCCATGCTTGCCCACTGTACCCCCTCTGCAACCCTGGTTATGAAACAGAGCTCTCTGTGAGGTGATTGATTAAACTGAATTCATTGGTTTTTTTAGGGTGTATTATTTGGGGACAAGATCAGGAAGGAGATAAATACCAGAAGGTACTTGAACGTCAGAAAGGAGGTCATTTGCCATCTCAACCTTTAGAGGTGGTGCAGATTTAAGACTGGGGAAGCCCATCTATTATGGGAGAAGTCCTCTTCTGTGGCTATTCTTCATGTTGGACACGGAAAGAGTGTCACCAGCTCCCACACCTCATCTGGCCCCACCTTGTTCCCCAATTTCCCTGACCCCTCCCATGATGAATCCGAGATTGACACAGGCCTTCCCCAGATGGTCCCTACACTTTGGGAATGGCACAGCTGTTTGTCAGGTTCTCGGCTTTTGCCTGGGCGAAAGTACACAGCAGCAGAGAGCCATATTCTTACCAGTTGGAAAGGGAGAAGAGGCCAGTCCCCCGGCCAACATAGAGCTTGGACTCCTTCGCGTGGCAGGTGAGGCCGTACACGGTTCGCCAGACTCCTTGTCCCCTGCCAGCCCCCTTTCACTGTACCGTGAGCTTCTTTGCTTTGATACCTCTGGCCTCTGCCCACAGGGTCTCCTCTGCTTTGGAGGGCGCTGCGAGCTACTCTCACGCAGGCTGTGGACCCCACCACCTCTCACCTCCAGCGCTGCTCCGGGCCTTCTCGCCAGGTGTCGCTGGCCCTGCTAGGCAGTGGCTGCCATCTGAGCCAGAGGGGTCCAATTAAGAATTAAGAAATAGACTATTACAGTCACAGGCCTCATTGAGCCGGAAGTGTTTAGAGTAATTTTCCAAATGAACTCCATGGAGATTATTTTCACCATGCTTGCAAATCAGATAAACAGATTCCTCATGCATCTGTAGTGCTTTGTAGTTATAAGATGGCTGTATCTATGCCACTTTAGTTTATTTTGCTCCCTGCAAGAATGTTATGAGGTAAGTAGGGCAAATGCCATTTTCCCTATTTCTAGATAACTAAACTGAATCTCAGAGACTCTGACTTAAACACAGCCACTCTGTTCCAGGTGACGTGGATCACTCCCACCTGGATCTCTCTCTGGATGGGAACAAAGGGAGGAAGCCTACAGTTAGACAAAGCGAAGATAGGAACAACCATCGTGAATACAACTTGAGTGGTGGGAATCAGACTACAGGCTCTACAGGGGTTGGCAAGAAAATGTTGGTATAGTCAGGGAATAATAATTAAAATTTTTGTGGGCTTAAAAGTTGAGGTAGAAATCTAAAACTGGCTTAGAAACTCCAATAAAGTTAAAAATAGGATTTCCTATAAAGGTTTAACTCTGTTGCAAGCCCTATGCTGAGTGAGTGTTTACAAACACGATCTTATTTCATCCCCCATCCAGCCCATGAGACTGTTCCTGTTGTTGAGGTGCAGGGGCAGGACAGACACGGTTTATGGAAATCTGGGGACATCAGGAGAGCGGGCAGGTGGCGGGGGACTGTGGGGGTCAAGTGGGAAGTGGTGTGGATGGGCCGGATTAAGATGGGACCTCAGAGCCAGCCAAGGCACTTGGACGTGATGGGGTGGGCCGTGCAGCCTCTGGAGGGTTTTGAGCAGGTGCGGGACCTGAGAAGGGGGTGGATGTGAAGACCACTGAAGCGAAGCCTTGGCTGTGGGGTCTGTGTTGTGGCCACTGGCTTCCAGAATCCAAGAGAAGTCCGTGGACCCGGCCTGAAGGCAGGTGTATGAGTCACCGCCACGTTAGCATCCTGAGAGGGGGCGGGGCTTGCCCTCTCCCGGCCACTGCACGGCCCGTTCCTGGCTTATACGCAAACTCAGGGACACCCATGGAGACGTTTCCCCCTGCCATCAGGCTGATTGATGGAGGAATCAAGTTCCTTCTGTTCGGTGCGGTGAGCTGATGGTCTTTTGTTCTCCAGGCCAAATTCCTAGGATCCTTTGGTCCCAGAACACTTCGCCTGTGGAGTTTATAATAAGAAAGTACAGAAGTGAACTCACAGAATATAAATTGGGGATTATAGATAGAGATAATATTGGGGAAAATGGTGATTTTCCTAAATCCAGGGCCTTGTGCTATGTGGTCCGTTGGCTGCCTCGATGGGAGCGGGCAGACCCTGCATGGCCCTGTGCTGTGTTAGCGATGAGAATAACCATTAATTACGCAAATGCTGCGTGCCAGGCCCCAGGCTGGGTGCCTTACAGGTGTGTCTCACAGAACTCTGTGAGGAAGGTGTTCTGAGTCCAGTTTACAGATCAGTAAATTAAGTCTCAGAAATCTTGTGTAACCTGCCAAGACCTTACAGCTAGTAAATGACAAGTAAAATTACAGCGTAGGTCTCTCTGTGTCCTTCCCACTGTACGCTGGAGGAAAACACTCACGCAGATGCAGCTGGCTGGACCATGGGTCTTTGCTTTAAAACGTTCTGAGAGCCTAACCATTTAGTTTCCATTTTCCCCTCAATGTTGCCTAGCACAGGCTCTGGATGTGCAGGCTCAGTGGCCATGGCTCAAGGGCCCAGCCGCTCCGCGGCATGTGGGATCCTCCCGGACCGGGGCACGAACCCACGTCCCCTGCATCAGCAGGCGGACTCTCAACCACTGCGCCACCAGGGAAGCCCTCTCTTGTACGTTTGAAGAGATAAGAGATGTTTGCATGTGGCTTGTACAGACATATATTTGCTCCTTCTCTTCCTGCTTTTTCCTCTCTTTCTGGCATCTTCCCTCCCTCCCCCCCATCCCCAATACATGTAGAAGAAGTAAGGCCAGCATCAGCTCTGTTGCAACATGACTCATTGTTAGACTTAACCTGACCAGGAGTTATTGGCACCACGGATGGACGCCCGGGGTGGATCTTTAGCCCTTGAGGTAGATGAACGAGTCATAGGCGGGGCACTAGCACAGATGCGTTTGCAGAGCTGAATTCACATGATTATGCTTCTGTCTTAATGCAGCAGTAGGGATGATGTTCTGTGGAGCTGGTGGTTCTATGGGTGCGTCAGTAGCAACAGGCTGTGTTTGAAGGCGCAGGGACCGAGAGGGCAGGCGCAGGACCTCGATAGCCGAGCACCAGCGGGAGTCAAGGATTAACGGGAGATGGGTTAAACCCGGGCTTTGGGTTTTCCAGAATGGCAACCTAATGGTAAAGAAGGCGCCAAGCCTGCATCTGTTCCTTTGCCTGCAGAAGGCCACATCACTAATGGGAACAGGGCACCCACACGAGTATATCCTGCGGGGACCTGCCACCCTGCGGAGACCAATATCGATCTGGGGGGGCAGGGCAAAGCCAAGTTGAAGGACTTGGTACCAACGCCGGATCATAGTCATCCCTGTTCTTGTAACTGTGGTTGGCCAGATTCGGCCACTCTGCAGGAGGGAATCTCCCCTCCCTTCTTTGCCCTGGAATGGAATTATCAGGTCAGTAGAATCAGCATTATGTTGGAGGGTTGCTGTGTGGCTTTTCAGATGGGGTGGCTTCCTACCTAATAATGGTGCCCCCTCCCCCCATCAGATGAAGGGCTTTCTTCTGAAGGGCCCTGGAAAGAGTGTGTCCTCCTGGAACCTGACTTGATTTTGTTCAGCTTTCCATGAATGACTTTTCTTTCTGGGTTGCAGACTTACATTTCTGATGGTCTAAGCAGCTCATTGTTACTTCGTGGACAGATCATCTATTCCTTTAACTGAATCATTTAGCAAACATTAGTGCAACTCATACACAGAAGATGATGTATTCCTTAGGACGCTGGTGTTTCCAGCGTGTTTTCTGAGGATCCTCATAGCCTTTGCTTCTACAATCCAACCAGAAACAGCAAAAACCACTTGGACTGCTTAACTGCAAGGTGCCTTTAGAACTGCCCTCCATTTCCAGTCAAGTGTAGGTTAAGAAGGTGCCTAATTAGAGGCAGCATAGCACAAGGTTAATGTCATGGGTTCTGCTGGCATATCGTCAGGGCTTGAATCTCTGCTCTGCCACTTACTATGTGCTGTTCAGCACGACATGCTCCCTCTCTACCCTGCCTCAGTCTACCAATTTGTAGAATGAGGATAATGAGAGTACCTACCTCCTAGGGTTTGGTAAATAATAGATAAGTTATCCCATGTAAATCATAGAATAGCACCTGATACATAGTAAGTGCTCAATAAATATTAGCTATTATTAAGCACCTCAGACCCCAAGGAAACCCTATGTTTAAAGAAGCGGAGGGGGTATGGGGCTCAAGAGGACTGAGTCTAAGCCCAGATTCACCCATTGTAAGGCCTCAGGTGAGCCACCCATGCTTCCTGGACGTGACTTGGGCTCCTCATCTGTAAAATGGGGCTGCAAAGTTATGTCCTAACCAATCATGGCAGTTCACGTTCGTTATGAGACTGTGTATGGAAGGACCGTGGCGATCCGTCGCACTGAAAGTGATGATCACAAGGGTTTGGGGGGGACTAAATCACAGGTGGACCCAGCCAGAGGGTAAAAACCAAGCCAGTTTACATGTGTGATTTTACATTAATTACATGTGACATTCTTGGCTGGCAAAATCCCAAACCTTAAGGTGGCCTGAATCCCCTTTAAGGAGATTGCTGCCAGCATCTCTGTGGGGCCTTCTGATTTGAAGCACAGTTTGACCTATTAGGAGCCAGATCCTTTCATATTACTAGTAGCCATCTTTTTCCATTAGCAGATATTGATTCTTTGTTTCTTACGGTAGCAGTGACTGGCTTTGTTAGAAGGATAGCTTCTCTGTAGCCATATCCTTCGGGTGGGTGAGAACAGCCGTCTGGGTGAATGAGGTAAGGAGTGCAGGTATTTTTACCCAGAAAATGCACTGTGCACTTCCGACCTTCGGATTTGGTATCTGCCCGGCAAGATGTAGCACCAGAATGTGTCACGGAGACGGCTGGGAGCCTGTGACCTGGAGCTGGGGACAGCAGGCTGCGTGTTTCTTTCAGAATTCTGGGCTGACTGATCTTAGGCTCTGAGATCAGATTTGACCCTCTGCCGGGTCTCTCTGGGCAGCTTTAATTATGGCAAGTCCACAGGGTCAACTCCTGCTGGCAAAACACTTTTTCAAAGGAGGGTCCTGAATGTGGAGGTGCTGGGTGTGAGGGGGCCCTGAGTCTCCCAGGGCCAGCCAGATGGGACCTGCTTTGCACAGACCCCCGGCCCATCAGGACGAAGCTTCCCGGCGGTGCTGGCACTCGTGGTCCAGGAGGGTCTCGGTGTGAACCTGGGCGGTGGCGGCCGGCTGGGAGTGCTGGCCCCAGCGTGAAGCTTTCACCAGCAGTGCCTGCTCGGGGTGAAAGGCTCCAGGTGTCCGGGCCAGCAGATGTCTTTATCAGCGACTGAATGTTGGCCGAGGGGCTCTGCTCGCTCTTGTGGAGCACAGGGCATCACAGGAGAGGAAGAGCTGGGGCCTGGGAGCCGGGAGCCCTGGGTTCTAGTCTCCACCCTGCCAGAAGCCGGCTGCGTGGCTTCTTCCCTCCGGCCCTTGGTTTCTTCACATATGGAAGCTGGCAGGGGGTCTCTGTGGTGCTCGCCCCCATGTTCTGGACTCTAGGGGACCACAGGGATGAGCAGGTATGGAAGAGCGACCACCCAGTGAGAGATTCCAGAAACTAGGGGGGCTGGTAGCTAACCCCCCTGTAATAGTCTCTCAGCCTCTGTGAGCCGGGAGGAGCTTTCCAATCAGCACGTACACCCCAGGGGCCTTGCTGAGTTGGTGACCCTGACCACGAACAGGATGGGGGTGACCGGGCTTATAGCATCCATCAGAACATAGACTGGCATCATCTCCTGGGCCAGCTGGAGCCTCGGCACACGGGCTCCTGACATCCTCCTCACCGTCTCCAAGTTCATACTTCCATAGAGAACCACGCACTAGCTCAGTGGTTCTCAAAGTGTGGGCCCAGAGGCATCCACGTCATCTGGGAACTTGTTGAAAATGCAAATTCTCGGGCCCCACCCCAGACCCACTGACCGACTCAGAAACCCTGTGGGGGGGCGGGCAGCAATCTGTTTAACAAGCCCTGCTAGTGGTCCGAGGCAGGCTGAGGTCTGAGAACCACTGCACCAGCACAACCCTGTAGTTTGAGAACCATAGTGTATCTCTCCCTCTTTTATGTAAAACTATTTTTAATTATGAAGACAAGACTCCAGCAATACTTTGAAAAATTACTGCAGCCCCACTGCCCCGTCACAGTCACTGTTTTCATCTTTCTGGGCTCCCTTCTGGTCTTTGTTCATCTGGACACATAGTTTTTACACAGACCGCATTGGATAGAGACTTCTTCCTGTAGTACTTCTTAAAGTACTAAAGTGCATTTTTCCCCATCGCTTCATCACCTTTATACTTGTCATTTTCAATGACTACAGAACACTCCCCTCCCATGACCGGCTTCACACGCTTGACCGCCCTGTCCCCAGACATTTGGCGACTTGCCGCTTTGCACTATTGGAGAAGCCTCCTGCCTGTCCAGGGCGAGGTCAGCTTCTGGGATGTTCTGCGTGACCCCCGTCAGCCCAACGTCGACCTCCCTGTAAGTCCTCAACCTGAGGCTATCTGAAAAAGATTGCTTAGTGGAAAAAATAAACCAAAGAGACCCCGTAAGTCTGCGGTGATGCATCGTGAGTGAAACAGGCCCGTCCGCTGAGTTTTGTTAACTGAGCATCTTCTCGTTGCACTCACAGGTGGTGTCTGCAAAGGGGGGCACGGCGTGGGCATGGGGGCGGGAGCCTCCCCTGCCCCAGTGGGCTGGATGCCCGTGGCCTCACCCTGTGCCAGGCCTGCTGGCGGTCATTTCCTGAGCATCCTGGTCCCCAGCAGGAAGGCCCCTCCTTCTTTCTCGTGCTGCCTCCACCTCCCCCCACCCTACACCTGTGTATCTCTCTCTCCTTCCTTCTCCCAGCCTGGCTCAGCCCGGGGATAGCCTGAGACTCACAACTTGACCAGCGCGGCCCCTAGTTTTGACAAGACCACTGACCATTCTTGGGTCATATAAATAACGCTGTATCTTTTGCAATGATTTCGTTGGGGTAAATCCTAGATATGGGCTAAGGTTAATAGGGCGTCTCGTGTGTCATTGTCCCTTCTGTTAGTGGTGACATGCATTTATGCCCTGTCAGTGGCTCGACATTGCTCTTCATGACCTGGCAAACTAGGGTCTTCCTTATTTGGCTCTTGGGTCACAAACTCAACTCAGGTGGCTCAAAGGGGCACGCTGGTGACATGAATGTTGATTGGGCCGGACCATGGGAGAGAGAGGGGCTGTAATGAACTGAAAAGACACCCAGCCAAAATGCACTCATGTGCAGTGGGGAGAAAAAAGGAAAGGTAAATGACAGAGGGTGCACATGGTTCTTCCCTTCAGCGTCACTGCCTCACGCACCCCGCACATTCCAGCCACACCCAAATGGGCTGCACTTGCTCTGCCTGCTTGGGGTTTGGCTTGGCCTTGTGGCCTTTTCACAAGCTGTTTCCCTGCCTAGACTGTCTCTTCCCCTTTATTCGTGGATGACTCCTACTCTTGATTGAAGACCCAGCCCGCATGGTCTCCTCCTACAGGAAGCTTTCCCAGGTCAACTGCCACGGGTTAGGAGGAGGCTTGACCTCTGGGTGGGCAGCTGGAGAGGGCACTCCCTGCACTCTGCATGGGGGGACTGCTACAGGGTGCTAGGCTTTAATTCCCTTTGAGAGCATTGCTACAATTCAGTTTTGAAACTTCTTTCTTTACTAATATCCCAAGGGAGCTATGAAGGATGTGATGCTGTGGCCGCCTTTCCTGTGCAGTTTTCCTGGTTAGCCCATAACTGGTGAAATGCCCTGGTTTCTTATTCCAGAATAAGAAAATGCACTCACAATTAGCTTACATTCCTTTCCTTTTCTAGACTAAGGATTATTTTTTTTTATCTCTGTGTCTCCAGAAGCCAGTAAGCTGGCACACAATAGGTACTTAATAATTTTTTTTGGATGGATGGATGAATGGATGGATGGATGGGTAGATGAATGGACGGGTGGATGGATGGATGGATGGAAGGATGGATGGGTAAATGGGTGGATGGATGGGTGGATGGGTAGATGTATGTATATATGTGTGGATGGGTGGATGGGTGGATGGGTGAACATTCTATATCTGGATGCCCCATGGCCCCTGGAGGCACGCTTGGGCAGTGTCTCCCCCAGTGTGTCTTCCCCAAGCCTCTCCCTCACTCATCCTCCCCACCTCTGTCCTCCTTCCCTTCCACTTTGCACTCGCCTCTGCTCATCATTTTAGCTTTACCTTGATTTCATTGTTTTCTCCCGCCTTCCTTTTCTCTCTTATCCACCCCCTTCCTAACATAAATCAGTCCCTTCCCTACCTTCTCTAGCTGTTTCATCCTGACTAAATAGCCAGGAGGTTTTTTGTTTAGGGCTCATCCCCGGGGCCTCAGGAAGGAAGTGGTCTGAGGATCAGAGTCCCTGGAACATTTCAGAAGAAGAGCTGGGAGGGAGGGGGCAGTGAGGCTTAGATCCTGGCGCTGGGTCTGTCATACTGGCCCCTCCCCAAGGAGTTTCCACCACCTTTCACGTTAGCATCGGGCCTCTCCAGAGGCCTGGCTGGTGGGGTGGCAACACACATGTGCCCAACCCCTGTGGTGGAGGCTGTAGGTTTCGGCCCTCTCTCTGCAGTTGCTGGATTAAACCACCAAGGGGCGCACTTGCCCCACCCATCCTGTGATGGTAGGGGTGCTAGATTCTCTCCCATCCACAGTGTCGAAGCAGAGGCAGGGCAGACCCTAAGGGAGCTGATGAGACTCTTGCTTTTCCTTAGAGATCTAGGAACTGTGGCAGGGACCCTTGATGTCAGGGCCATCCCTGGGGGCTGGAAAAATCACCCTGGGTTGGTCTGCTCCCTGCCCCGCCTCAGGCATTGTCACTGTTGTGACCCTAGGGGACCAGAGGTACACCAAGGGCCAACCTGCGGGGGACAAATCACGAATGGGCACCTGGAGAGGTCGAATGTGACTGGAGAATGGTAATGTGAAGCCATTTCGTGCTGTGTGGTGTGGGGTCCTCCTGCCCACTCTACAGGTGAGGAAACTGAGGCCCAGAGGGGTTAGGTGGCCTGCAGTGCCCGCTGGACTGGGGCAAGGACTGTTGTGTGTTACTTGGTTGTGGGTCTTTAGTTTTGCCTCAGCAGGTGGGGCCACCTCCTTGTCCTCCTCCAGCTGCTTCTCCAGGTCGTCGAGCACTGACAGCAGCTCAGGAGCCTTTGGCCTTGGAGACAGCCCTGCCCACAGGTATCCCCTCCCCCTACCACTGTGGTTCTCGCGCTGCAGTCTTTAGGATGGGAGTCCAGGGCCAGAACCTCGTTAATCGTTCTCCCCTGACCCGCACTGGTTTTGAGGAGATGCCTGTCACCAGAGTCTCCCTTGAACTGCTTTTTGTGCCGAGACATGGGTAGCAGCTGGCGGACAGGCTCAGCTTGCCCTGGGAGGGAGGCGCACCTTGAGTGCCCTATTTGCAAAATGACCAGCGGCTGTCATTCTACACCTGCCTCTCATTTGGAGACCTGATCTAAAGCTGTAAAGGTGGTGCCAGGAAAGGGCTTTGCCAAAGCATCTCATGAAAATCTGGCCAACAGGCCGTTGGGGTCCACTAGCTACAGCTTCATGTGGCAGATACCTCAGCTCTGTTTTCAGATTTGGCAAGTGGCAGAGGTCTTGACTAGGCTGAAGGTCATTCAAGGGCCAGAATGGCATTCCTGGACCCTTCCTTTAAGTGGATGTACCTGCCCAGTCATGGAGGGACAAGGCCGTGCTTGGAAGAGGCCCAGCTCTGCCTCCAAGTAGCTGGTAGTGGGACTGGAATCACTCCGGCAGCCCCAGCCCGATGCTGTCCCGTCCTGACCCACCGTAGTAGACCCCACTCTCCGCTCTGCCAGCACGCTCCCTTGTGGATATCAGCTTCCCACCAGTGTTTTCCTCCTTAGAGCTTCTGTCTTCTCCTGGGGTGCTGGGTGGGAGAAGAGAATTCCCGGACCTTCACTTCTTCTCCCTAGAGCTGGGGCAGCGTCCATGAAAGAAAACTAGTTCAGCCACCTGACCTTCGAGGTGGAATATTCGAGGCCTGGTGATTTGCTCAGGTCCGTGGGGCCGGTTGCTGGGAGAGTCAGGGCTGTCCAGGGAAGGGCACTGCCATCTGGAAAGCAAGAAGGCTGCAGGGGAAGGGAGGGGGGTTCAGGCTTCAGTAGGATTGCTGGTGTGAGCCTTCGGTCACGGGGAGCTCAGAATGGCAAGTGGGGTGATGGAGGTCCTGTGGCAGAAAGAGGCCCCAGTTCATCTCCACAGGTTCCACTTAAAAACAAAATTGAGGTATATTAAGACAATTAAGAATTGTACATGTTGAAGCTGTATAATTTGATGATTTGATATACATATCCACTGTGAAACGATCACCATGTTTAATCTAATTAATCTCTCTCTTCAGATAGTTGCAACTTTTTTTTTAATGGGGACAAACCTTAAGATCTACCCTCTCAGCAACTTGGCTCAATTTTAAAGTGTAGTGGGGTGGGGGAATGTTTTGTGGTCTCTTCTTACTCAGGCGGCTTCTGAGCTCAACTGAAGCAATTTCAGTTTGGTTCTTGTGGCTTAAAAGGTCCCTGAAACACTTCAGTGAAATTATAGCTCCTTAATTTAGCTGCCTGTCAGTTATTTTTTTTTCCAGGTGGTTTAGGGTTGACAGTGAGTTTGACATTTGTAAAAATGTTTTGGAAAGCATATCAGAGACCTTGAACTCAAAAAGAATATAAAGTACATTATTTGGAGAAGTGTGATTGGAATTATTCTTCTGGCCACTCCAAGTCCCGTCTCTCTTCTTTCAACAGTCTGCAGACAAAGCCCAGTGAAATTGTAGGCTACTTCTGAGCCCGGCTGCCTTTGTGAGTTTCCTTCTGGCTCCATCACCCTCATTTTAGCGACTTCTGCTTCGTTTGCGCACAGCTAAGGAGAAAGCACTTCTTTTTAGTTGGTCAGAGCGTTGTAGGATGTTAGAGGTGGAAAGAACTTTAGGGACCTTCTTCACCTGCTCTCCCCCACTTTTTTCCCAAGGGCTTGGAGGGCATGGGCTGTGACCAAGTTCACGTGACAGATGCCTGCTGAGCTGAGATTCACCCCCAGATCAATGACTCTGGGCCACCCTTGCTCCACGAAGCTACACACTAAAATGCTAACCGTGACATTTACCTGCCATTTTTAGGACAGTTTATGTGCCCAGAGCTTGTATCTTAAATTAGAATATGCCTGGCATATTGGGCTGTGTCACCCTGGAGAACTGTGTGACTACACCTTCCATGCCCTTATGGGTGGAGGGAAGTAGTAGAACCTGCCTGGAACTTGGAGACCCTCCCTCTACCCCAACCTGCTTGCTCTGACCACTTCCAGTCAGTTCAGAAACATTGCCAGGCACCCACCCTGCCAGTGCTTGGAATCCAAAGAATGAAAATTCAGAATTCCTCCCTTCCAAACAATGACAGTATAATGTGGGAATCATCACAGTGCCGGTCAGCGTGGAGCCTCTCCAGACAGTCCCGGCAGAATTGCCCTGTTCGTCTAGGTGGGAAGGCAGAGGGTTTACAGGCCAGAGGTTCTCAACTCTGGCCACTCATTGGGGTCACCTGTGGAGTTTAAAAAAGTCCTCCTGCCCACCCCTCAACCCCATTTTGATGATTAACCCCAATCTGAGGTAGAGCCCAGGCATGAGAAGTTGGGTTTTTTTTTTTTTAGAAGCTTCCAGATGTTTCCAGGATGCAGCCAGGACTGAGAACTGCTAGGTAAAAGGACTCACATTTGAGTCTTATTTGGGAACTGTTAAAAATTCAAGTGAAGGGCTTCCCTGGTGGGTCAGTGGTTAAGAATCTGCCTGCCGATGCAGGGGACACGGGTTCGAGCCCTGGTCCAGGAAGATCCCACATGCCACGGAGCAACTAAGCCCGTGTGCCACAACTACTGAGCCCGAGCTCTAGAGCCTGCAAGTCACAACTACAGCGCCCACACACCACAACTACTGAAGCCCGCGTGCTTAGAGCCCATGCACCACAACAAAGAGTAGCCCCCGCTCACCACAACTAGAGAAAGCCCCCGTACAGCAACGAAGACCCAGTGCAGCCAAAAATACATAAATAAATAAATTTATTAAAAAATAAAAAATAAAGTGTGACTTGTTAAAGGCAATAAGGAAGACGTTATTCGAGGGGGGCTTCTACCATGGGCTTTGCCGTAGGGGAGAGCCGGGGCTTAACTCCCAGACACCAGGACGAGGGGGGACTTCCTGCCGTGGAGCAAGGTGGGGCTGAGGGGATGGAGATTACTGAGAGGACCTATCGGGGTAAAGCCACCTAACTGGATTCTTGCTGATGGCAGGCCGGGGTGATCAGACATCACCTGGGAGACCCCATCAGTTAGGGTTATCCGACGTGGAGGGCGAGGGTTCTGGTTAAACTGACGGAGCAGGACTCTTGCTACGACTGGACAATATGGAGACCAGCACAAAGGCCCTGAGGTCAGGCCCTGGTTGAGAGAGTTCAGAGGAGCCTGAATAGAGTTTGGTCAAGGAGAGAACCTGTCGCAATGGTGGGCGGCACGTTGCCGTGGAGGGTGTGCCTGGGGGTGGGCAGAGCGAGGGGTGGGAGACGTGGCA
>NW_020173395.1:683056-817932 GCF_003031525.2 Neophocaena asiaeorientalis asiaeorientalis | reverse complement strand
GGCTGGGATTCTAAAGGATTATTCTCTTGTCGGGAGGTTAGGGGCTGCATTCAGTGTGTGGCGGCTGAGGTCCTCACTGGACAATCCAGGAGGGCATCTCCAGGAGGCACTGAAATAAAGATCTGAAGCGGGGCGTGCTGGCGGAGGAGATACAAAGGTAGGAGTTGTTAGCGTGTCAAGACTGGTTAAATGGTTTCTGCAGCCAAGGGAGTGAATTGTGAATTTTCTCACCCACCCTGGGGGAGGTGTCCTATAAAATCAGGTCAAGGGCTGAACAGCAGCCGTTGTGGAGACAGCAAAAAAAAGAGATGCTTGCAAAGGGGACTGAGAGTAAATAGTGATAGAGGAGAACAATGGAGTATCTTGGAAGCCAGGAGAGGGAGAGGGGCTTTGAGGCGATGCCCCTCCCTTTGTTGTAACCCATTCCTTAACGGCCCCGTCCACGGGAATTTCAGGGAGGGTGGGAGGGACACACTGTCACATATCAACTCCTCTTAAAATTTCAGAGCAAAGGCATCATGCAAGTGTACATGTCTGTATCGTTTCCTACTTATTAAAAGTAATGATAAACTAATGGATATTGAGTTTCCTTTAATTTTCATACGTTCCATGAGATAAGTATTATCGTCTCCAGTTTACAGATGGAGAAGTCAGAGCTCAGAGAGGTGAAATAACTCCCCAAAGTGGAAGAGACCGTCTCGGTCTGTCTGACTGCAGACTCTCCCGCTGTCTCATGTGATTTTTGCACCAGTCACTTTTCTCTGATTAGACTTCAGGAAGATGTTGAAGGCAGCTAAGGAACTGGGGCAGGGAGGGTCATGGTGATGAAACACGTATACCTGAAGCAGGAACGGAAAAGACTCCTGTGGGCTAATGTTCATTCTGTTTCCCTTGCCCACAGCCAGACACTTTTGCCTGAAGTTCAAGGCCATTCCCTAGTAGCCCCCATGCGCATACTAACAGCCTGGGTGTCCCACTCTCCCACGCCTGCTCCCGTGCTCTGCTCACCTTGTCCTTTCCGCCACAAGCCCAGCTCACCTGCCACCTCGGCTGTGTCCCCTGCTTAGATCCAGTCCCTCTCGCTTCTGTATTCCCGAGATTCCCAGCTGGGCCACTTGCAGAATTTCCCAGAGTCTGTGTGACTTGGGGATACTCTATGCCCATGTTGGGTGTCACGCCCAGTTGGGGTCTTGCTGTGAGGAAACGAAGGGGAGGGGGCATGTCCAGGTTGAGTGGAGGGGGTCCTTGCGTGGTCATGTGTTGGCAGCCTGTCATCTCCTTGTGCAAAAGCGGGGGCCTGGCAGTTATCTGGTTAACGGGTGCATCCAGGATAGATGAGCAGCGGACTAGTCTGGTGAGCTGTCAGCTCTGATCAGGCTCACCCGTTAGGGCTCCTTGCCCTTTGGGTCTCTCAGCCCAGCTCCTGCTCTTTCTCCCGCCCACCCCCGGAGGCCATCGGCATCCTGGTGGGCACTGGTGACGTGACAAAGGACAAAATGAAAACTTCCAGTTAAACCACATCCTTATATGTCTGATCATTGTCACACGATGCTTTGGGAAACTTTTAGATATTTATCAAGGCAAAGTAATAATTACAACAATAAAATACCACCTTCCATTTGTTGAGAGAATTATGGCTGTCGTATTGTCTTTGTACATTTTATCTTACTTGAGTCTCCCAAGAGGTGTGGACACACATTAACTCCATTTTAAAGTTGATAAAATGAAGGATATAAAATTATGTTTTAAAAACAACACGAGATGCTGTTTTGAAAGGTGAATTCTACCCATTCCTAAATGGAGCTCGTGTTCTGGGGCTTCAGAAAACAAAAAGAGAGGGAAGTCGTTTTGGAATGTACTTATCAATATTCTGACTTCATAGGAGTCAACTTTTATAAAAATATTAACCTAATTTTGCATTGACTTTTATTTTCCCCTTCAACCTTTAATCAACCCAGCCTGACCCAGTTAGATAAGGACTTGATTCATCATTGTTGTGACAGCAGGAAACCCAGGTTCCAGTCCTGCTGTGACACGGAGGAGGCTTCATGCTCTTAGCAACTTCAGTTCCAATTTCTTCATCTGAAAATGGGCTTCATTCTTTAGATTGCCCCTGTCTGGGGCAAGGCACTAGACTGTCTCTGAGGTGTCTTGTACACTGCCTGGAACCCAGCAGACAGTTGTAGGTATCTGTGGCATTCTGAGTGATTAAACCAAGATCACATCTTTAATGAAAACTCTATTAAAAATATTTTTCATCACTCACTGATAATTCTGTGCGCATTTTACTAGTAGCAAATCCAATGAATGTGTCAAAGAGGATTTGCTAGAGGTCACGTAAGGCCAGCAGTGACGTGATAGAGATGAGGACGCTGAGGCCAGAAGAGGAAGGTGATTCCCAGAGTCACACCTCCTGCCGTCTGACCCCTGATGAGCCAGGCTCAGAAGCCCGTTCTCCTTCCACCCACCACACCTAACACGTCTGTCACCCGCTGTCCCAGCCTGCCCTGCCCTTGAGTCCAAGAAGAGTAATTCGTGGCCTCATTTGTCTGTGGCTTCACGTGTCCCACGTAAAAGGAAGTGATGGAGCAGTGAGTGGGCAGATGGTGACAGCTTTGAAATGCTGCGTTCCACTTCCTAGGGACTTGGGTCACTGGCCTGGTTTTGCCACAGGGCTGGTCATGCAGTGAACATTTCCTGATCTATAGAAACCTCTGAAACATTTCTCTACATTTCTAAAAGTTTGTGTTTTAGAGTCAGTTTTCAGACTTTCGTATTTAAAAGAACTCACTGCATGAACGTAGAGTGCTCAGTAAACAAGGTGAATCACAGCCTCCCCTCCTGGCTGTGCAGTGGTAAGGAGGTAAGGAGGCCGAGGATGGTCCTTCTGTGTGATGATAACAGTTGCCCGAGGCCGTCACAGTGAAGGAGGGGTCATGAGGCTGGCAGGAGCTGGGTGGAAGGATGTCTGTCTCCTTCCCTTGTAAATTTCATCAGGCTGACGCCAGGGCTTCCTTCCACGATGAATGATGCTTATACCTCCTGAATCTGTCTGAACTGTGAGCGTGAAGGGATCGTAGAGGCTGACTCCTTCCGTTTACAGCCCGGGAAGCGGCCGGCCAGAGAGGGATGGTGGCTGCCCTGAGGCCACACGGCTGGTCAGAGCCAGAGCCGGGCACTGAGTCCAGTGTCCCTCCCTCTGGACCCTCCCACCTCCAACCTGCTCTCGGTCCTGAGCCCCACATCCCACTCTCATCTCCGGCTTCCTCCCTCTCTCTGGGTCTGGCCATGATGCTCTTTTTTTTTATCAGTAAATGTGCTCAGTAGCCAAGTGTACACTGTAATTAAAAATTAATCTGGTGGCTAAGCGTGTCACTGTGAATACACATCAGCCTTTAATCAGCAGTGTGGCCAGCATCCATGACTGTACCCCTCGGCCTCAGCTCTTCATCTGTGATGTAAGGAGGGTCAAATCAGCTGACCTCAGGGGAACATTCCCATGCTGAAGAAACGTTCTGCGGTTTCTGAGCAGTTATACAACGAGAACGGAACCGACCTCAGCTGCCCGTAGCTACTCCTGAGTCCCGGGAGAAGGGATGGGGGGACAGTGCAGAGCCCCACCATTGTTTCTGTCCAGGGTATGATGAGGCATCAGAGTCCCTTCTGCTTTTAGAGTGGATGCGACACCAGCTTGACGTGTGTGTCCTTGCCACTGGGCGCATTTTTACACCATTTTTCCAACTAACTTGCCATAATGGAGTTTTCAGACTTGAATCCAAAGTTCTTACAGCAAATCCTGCTCTGTACCTAAGAGATGTTTCTTGGCTTTTGGTGACAGTGGGCCTTGTGGTCTAGGCAGAAGGTCTAGGCACAATCATTCCGTGCCTGGCACACGTCACCATGATACATGATGGACTCCTGGGTGCTGTGTGAACAGTGCTATGACAAGACATAGAATGCGTAGTTATATATACACAGAGAGTATATGGAAATACTCTGCGCGTTTGATTACAGCACGGGAATGATAAAAACTCGGGACCAGCTAGCATGCAGCTGTCCTGTATGGTTGATGACCTGCATCAGGCAGCATGAATCCCTAGCTGTCTGGTTAGCCTGTGGTTAGCAAGCATGTGCAGCGACACACTGACAGGTGAGCGTGCCGGTATTGAACCGAGACAGTTTGGAGGCTGGCCCCTGGGCATCATGTGTGCCTTTCTACTTGGTCACTATGTGGGCTTCAGGCATTTACATGTATCAGGCTGGCACGAAGATGCCCCAGGGGCAGTCATGTGGTCTTCGGGCAGCGTGATGGATGCATAGCCACAGAGCTGGCCCCTGGGTCTGGTGTAGCGTCAGCTTTCTGCCATCAGTGGTAAAGTCAACGGCAGATGGGAGAGACCCTAAGACCACATGCCCAGTGTTAGTGGTTGAGTTTCTAGGGAGCTGATATGAACTATTAGCTAGATGGCATCTGTGTCTTGTGTATTTATAATATTTAAATATTTTACCAGTCTCTTCATCTTTCTTGTTACGATGAGTTTTTCCTCATTGACCTTTCCAAAACCAAAAGAGACCATTCAATGTTTTTATTGTAGAGAAACCAAAGTTAACGCTGTGTATCTGTATTTTGGGCGGCCAGAACCCTGTGGTCCCCAAAGATAATAGTTTGCATTTTCAGAGAAGCTATCCCAAAGTATCGGACCCATTACCAACACAGGGGTGTTCAACAGTAAGTACAGCTCGCCACTCTACCTATCCTATCCCTTCTTTACCCAGGCCAAAAAGGGGGATTAACTACAAAAATTTGCTTATCACAGTAGGATTCACAAAATGGTTATGTAAGTTTTCTCATTTGAATAGCACATTTTTAGTTCTTAAATCCCTTTTATAAATATCATCTCATCTCTTCTCTGAGCAGCCTTGTTAACAGGGCAGAACTCTCACATCCATGTTACGGATGGAAAACCAAGGCTCAGAAGGGCTGTGGGACTTACCCAAAGTCACAGCTCTGGGAGACAGAGCTGATTCCACGGTCACCTCATTTTCCACCCCTCCCACTGCTCTCAGTAATCAACTAGGACCTCGTCCTTTCAAATGGTATCCGTTACCTTCTAAATAATGTGGACTGAGGTACAAATGTGAGTTGGCTCATCTAATGTCTATCTAATATTGGAGCGGTTATTTGTCAGAATTGGATCCAGAGTCCCTTTCAATATTATCCATGCTTATTGACTGTAAATCAACGATCTGCAATTACAGACTCAATTCAATTCATACACAGACTGAGTGGCTACCACGTTTGAGACACTGCCTTTAGGCCTGGGATGGGTGGGAGGGCGATGGGACTAATAAAAATGATTTCAGCTCAGTCTCTGCCATCCAGCTGCCTTACATTCAAGTGGCAGAAACTAACACACACACACAGCCACCTAGAACAGTGTGATCAGTGTGACATCAAGGGTAAGCCCAGGATGCTCTAGGAACACACCTAAGGGAGCATTGAAGTCGAACCCAGGGAACTAGGAAGGCCCTCCAGAGGAAGCACGCTCCAGAGGAAGCACACTCCAGAGGAAGCACACTCCAGAGGAATGTGCCTGGAAAGATGAGTAGGATTTTAACCAGGTGTGGAAGCGTGTGTGTGTGTGTGTGTGTGTGTGTGTGTGTGTGCACGCACGCATGCATGCATGCACCTGCAAACGTATTTGCAAAGGGCTGATGGGTAAGGGAGGAGGAGTAACCTAAACAGGTGTGATTCTGGGAAATCAGCGTGTCCACGGGGGCAGAACCACGGGATGTATGTAGAATGGGGGTGGGGAGTGGAGCGATTGAAATGGTAAAGTTTGGTTGAGGCCGAAATGTGGAGGAAACATTTAGCCGTATTTTGGAGCAGAGGGATGACATGGCCAAGGATGTGTTTTAGGAAGAGCACTCTGACAGTGGTGAGGTGAAGAGGCCAGGGCAGGCAGATGCTGGGGGCTGAGGCCAGTGTGAAGGCTCTTGCAGGTCTGGGCAGAGCACCGACGAACATCTCAGCCGGGGGCGAGAACGGTCATTGCCGCCACTCCTCTATTTGTAATGAAATGTTGAGAATGTCTGCATGTCCGCTGACCCTGGGTCCACCCTGCCTACCAAAATAACTTTTCGGCAGAGGACAGTTTGAATCCCTCCCTGATCCAGTGAAAAAGCATTTGCCTACTTTTGAGAGTGTTTCTCAGCCTCTTTTTGCCTTGTATCCCCCCAAATGCCAAAGACTTGAGGTTGTAGATGCCCGATCTTCTGTGGGTCTCAGAGGCATATAATCTGTAGTAAAACTGTAAAGTGGTGCTCCCAAGCACACCGGCCCCAACCCCACAAAAGCTGGAATCAGAAGTTGCATTTCACCAAGATTCCTGTTTCTGTCCATCTTCACGGGCCCTCCAGGTGGGGTCCAGCTCACATGGGCTACGCCTTGTCCACTATGGATTGTGGTTTCTGTTGGAATAGCCTACTTGTACTGCCGCTCACTCCCCACCCCCTTCCCACAGTCCCTTGGCTGCACCTTTCATCTCCCAGGCTGGGTGTCCCCCTCCAGGGCCAGATCCTCCGCCTTCTTTTCCTGCAGGGTGTTGGTTTTTCCGCTCGCTAACTGGACCTTGGTCCCAACCACTGGTTGAATTACAGGGACAAGCAGGAGATGGTGTTGTTATTGAGGGTCCCATCCTTGGTACAAGTACTGGGCCTCGCCGGGGAGATGACGCGCTCAGCCGGGGCCGCTGTCTTTCAGACCCATCTGTCCTTCACCTGGGAAGTCCTCTCCCCGCCCACCACCACTTTTCTCTCTACACATAGAGTGGCAAGGGCTCTGAAAGAAGATGCAGTGCTTCAGTGGGAGAAGATGCCACTTTGCAATAACTTCTCACATTCCTTTATTTGGAGCTTCAGTGCGATAAGAGGCTTTATCACTAAAGGAAAATACTATTTGGAGGAAAAGCAGATAAGCGTTCTAGCGAAACTGGGATTAGCTTTTGAAGTTTATGCATTGAGTACTCACGTTGTGATCCCCTGAAAGAGCGACCTGGCTGTTAAACCTTTGGGGAATGACTGTTGGTCATTTCAGATTCCCTAGAGTGAAGGACTTCAGGTGTGGGGTGAAGCTAATTTGGGGATTATAACTTTCTAGATGGTGGTGTGTCTCTGACTGTTGAGTGACCTTGTCTCTTTACCAAAGAAACTGCCATCAGAAGGGTTCCATGACCAGTACCCCCAGGTAGAACCTCGAGGTTGTTCAGTGAATGGCATTGCCCAAGCCTAGGGAATTGCAGATCCAGAGTGTGGCCCTGAAACTGAGGTTCCAACCCCTATGCTGCCAGCATGCCCTGTTTAGTAGGGTCGCCATTGCTTGAGGAGTTGTGTGGTAGTTTTCTTCATAGCACCACTTCCATCCTAGCGTCATGGCAGCAGTGATGACTGGCTTGGTAACTTTGAGCAGTCTCCCCATCGAAGTAGCCCAACGGAGATGAGATCTCTTGAGCAAAGCCTTCTCTGACCCTCCCAGCCCAAGTTATTCAGCTGGATATCGTGCTTTGAGGAGAGACCTTGTGTTCTGATGCCCCAGTCGGCATCTAAACAGTGAATGCCTAGAACATCCGCCGTGTGCCAGCTTCTATGCTTTTATAGCAAGAAATTGGTATAAGGGCTGCTGTCCATCCCCAGACGGCTTGGAGACTATGTCCTGTTCATCCATGGAGTCAAATGTGTGGTTTTACTTTACCAGCCATGTAGGACTCTGTGCTGTGCGTGTGTGGTGTGTGTGTTCCTCCTTTGTCTCCTGGCTTGACCTTCCCTTAGAATGTCTATTTTCCCTGGTCCTGTTTTATTTTTGTAAGCCACCTCTAATGCTTGGGGAATAAAGTGGAGGTACAAACAAACAAATGGACACATATTTAGAAGCTACTCACCTTTGAATCCTACGCCTCCAAGGTGCTAACATTGACCCTGGTACTTTGTGAGAGTTTAACAAACGTTGCTTGGATTGAGCTCGTTTGAAATAAAAGCAACCAGAGGACAAACCTGTTGACCTGCAGAGCGGGGGGTGCGAGGAGAGGTGAGAACAGCCCAGGTGGGTAGCGCACGGGGTTGAGTGCCGTGGGGCGCGTGCGCCATGTCCCCAGAGGACAGGGTCCCATCTTTGGCGTGTCTTCATCAAGGTGGTAGCTAAGGTAGGGCCTGGCACATGATCGGTAACCTCTGAGTTTGAATTGGAGACTCTCTGCCAGTGAAAATTATTTTTTCTTCTACCAACTTCATGTTCTCTTGCTTTGGATTTCTGTTATTCCACATTGAATACGAAGATGTTTCTGGAGTACTGGATATCTGGATGGAATATAAATGCAAAAGCTTTCTTTGAAGGACATTGTTTTCTCATAGTCTTTAGGACTTTTTAATCCTGTTGTCTAAATTATCACAACTGAAAAAAGCAGAAGCAAAGAAGCGAGCCCATTGTAACAACTTGGTGAAAAGCAGAAGTGGGCAGAGACCCTCTGTTCTCTCTCATGTTGATGTGGAAAGCCTTGAACTTGGGCTGTAGCATCAACATTACAAAAGATAGCGTGGATTCAGCACAAAGTAAAGAAGATTGGCTCTTACTCTGTGGCTTTAATCAGAGAAAATCAACAAATGTGTAATTTTGTGTAAAAATCCACTTTGGAGTCTATTAAAATTTAGGTGTCCCCTGTCCAGTTGCCTGTCCACAGTGATAATTTTCATCAACTCCTAACTGGTCTCCACTGACCTTCCCAGCTTTAAGAAACAGGTTCCTTTCACTCCATCCAGGGATCCCTCTTATAAAATTTCTGGTAATGGTAAGCCAGTCAGCCTCTATTTACACAGTTCTAGGGCAACTCATTGCACCGTCAGAGACCTCTGGATGAGGGGTTTTTTTCTTTGTAACGACGTGGCTACATTCTGCCTTTATGGGATCCCACCTGCCGGTCCTGGTCTTGGGTTTAGAGCAGGACAGAGCTGGTCTTCTCCCCTTTTCCAGAAGAGAACTTCCTTTGAGGCCAACCGTGAAGTTCCCCTGGAGCCTCCTTGTTGGGAGCTGAGCACCCTTTTCTCCTTTAAAGGTCCCTCAGAAAGTCCTTGGCCACCGGGGTTGCTTTGGCCCCGAGAAGCTCTGACTTGTCACTGCGAAGCTAAGAGCCAGGTACCCAGGCCCGGACGGGGTGTTCTGCTGGGATGGCGCTGTTGCCTCTGCATCCTTGCAGGGAGATGCTGCCTGCTGCCAGCAAGTCCTCCGCCAGCTGTTTAGCCAAAAATAAGTTCTCAGCTGCTGAGGGCTGATCTTTCCACTCCCCTTCTTCTCGGAAGCTGAGCGTCCAGCGGTCTGCCAGCTGGAACTGGGAGATTGGGGATGTTTTTTTTCAATTCAGCTGAAAGGAAAAGCAGGATGAGGTTTTTCCTTTCTTTTTTAACCTTATTATGTCAAAGGAGTTGTTTTTAAGAGGAAAAAATACCACCATTGCTTCTGAATTTGCTTTTAAAATAGCACTCAAAATGGTAGGGCTGCATGGAGCCTCTCCCCGTTCCCTGGGAGAAGCCCCTGTCGAGAGAGTCGGATGTGGCTTCCGCTGGAGTGGAGGGCCGGCTCTGAGAGAAAGCCTGAGGACTGAGTTCAGCTCAGCAGATCTGCTGCCAGCCTTGGGAGTGATGAACTGCCTATTTGCACAGAGGCCGTGAGCAGCTGCCCAAACGGTGGAATTTTCCAAGGGCTGCAAAACTTTAAAGTGGGCACTTGAAGTCATTCCTTTATTTAGCAAATAAGTATTAGCATCTGCTGGGTGCCAGATCCTGTGCTGGGGCTGCAGATGGGAATAGAAGACAGTCCCTGTCCTCACGTCTCTCACTGTCTAGGGAAGAAATCTGCAAGAGAACAACCGAGTGTGGCATTACTGTGACAGGTGGTCTCCAGGTGTCCCCGTACTGTTGCAATAGACTCCACTTTGGAGTCTATTAAAATTTAGGTAATCTTTGTGGAGGTGGGGCTGGTGGTGTGGAGGTTATGTAGATTATTACCGTCGTTGTGGTAGCTAATAAACCACAGAGGGTGTGCAACACGTATGAATGAACAATGTGAAGTTCTGCTTCCGATGGTCTTGGGGGATGATCCAGAACTTGTCACAAAGGAGGTGATATTTGAGCTGCTTTGGAACAATAAGGCGGACAGTGGGAGCAAAGACCCTCCTGACAGGAGGAGAGTAACGTGCAAAGGCCTGAGGATTAAAACTGGATATTTAGGGACCGAGAGCAATTCCGGTGTATCTGAGGCAGTGCGTGCATGCGTGTGCGTGTGTGTGTGTGCGTGCGTGCGTGCGTCTGTGTACGGTGGAGGTGTGATAGACTGCCCTCCTTCCTAGAGGGGGTATCTTTGAGGAACTCTAAGCAGCACAGACCACGTCAGACTGGCACATTCCATGTTCACTCTGGAGGAAGTGTTGGGGGCTGGGCTGGCTGGGTGGGCCTCGGGGCTGGAGGTAGGTGATGGGTGAAAACTGACGAGAGAGCCTGGATTAAGGCAGTGGTGGAGAGAACGGAAGAGAGGAGATAAATTTAAGAAACAAGCCGGAGGTAAGATTAGGAGGACTTCATGACCTATCCAGTCTGTGTGGGGAGTCGTGGTTATAAATGATGCGTGAATGAGGGCTGGAGCATTAAGGTTCCCCCTTGTGTGGCTGGCATTGGAACTGAGAAAGGGAAAACAGGAGTGGGAACAGATATGGGAGAACAGAGAGAATTGTTATCCATGCTGACTGTGAATACTGCACCTGCTTTCGGGGGCTGTGGCCCGGAGGCAGTAATGACCTGGTTGGAAGATGTAGGGGATGAGCGGTCGTCAGCCTTTCAGGGCAGCCACGATACTGACGTGGCGGCAAAAACGAAAGGGTAAGGGACAGTATTGAAAAGGAAGGCTGGACCCTCGCATATATGGTCAATTGATTTTTGGCAAGAGTGTCAAGACCATTCATTGGGGAAAGGACAGTCTTTTCAACAAATGGTGCTGGGAAAACTGGATATCCAGTTTTGTGACTGAATGTAAGGGTAAAAGAATGAAGTTCCCTTACACTGCATATAAAAATTTACTCCAAATGAATCAAAGACCTAACATTCAGAGCTAAAACTATAAAACTCTTAGAAGAAAACAGAGAGGAAAATCTTCATTGGATTTCCAGTGGATTTAGTGCAGATCTGCATTGGATTTGACAGTGATTTCTTGGACGTCACGACAAAAGCACAGGCAACAAAAGAAAAATAAATTGGACTTCATCAAGATTTAAAACTTTTGTGCATCAAAAGACACAATCAAGAAAGTGAAAAGACAACCTACAGAATGGGAAAGAATATCTGCAAATTATATATCTGATAAGGGATTAATATCCAGAATATATTTTAAAAAAAAAACTTCTAGGACTCAACGGCAACAAAACAACTCAATTAAAAATGGACAAAGGACTTGAATATACATTTCTCCAGAGAAGATATCCAAATGGCCAATAAGCATATGAAAAGATGCTCGAATCATTAGTCATTAGGGAAATGCACATATCACAATGAGATGCCACTTCACACCCATTAGGATGGCTATTGTCAAAAAATCAGAAAACAGCAGGTATTGGCAAGGATGTGGAGAAACTGGAACACTCTCGCATTGCTGGTAGAAATGTAAAATGGTGCAGCCACTGGGGAAAACAGTTTGGTGGTTCCTCAAAAAGTTAAATGTAGAATAACCATGTGATCTAACAATTCCACTCCTAGATATATGCCCAAAAGAATGAAAGTAGGGACTCAAACAGATATTTGTACACACATTTTCATAGCAGCGTCGTTCACATAACCAAAAAGTGGAAACAACCCAAGTTTCCCTCAACAGATAAATAGATAAACAAAATGTGGTATATACATACAATGGAATATTATTGAGCCTTAAAAAGTAATGAAATGCTAATACATGCTACCACATAGATGAACCTTGAAAATATGCTGAGTGAAATAAGCTAGACATTATGTTAAGTGAAGTAATCCAGTGCGTGATTCCACTTATATGAGCCAGAATAGGCAAATTCATGGGGACAGAAAGTGGGTAGAGGTTACCAGGGTCTGGGAAAGGGGGAAATGGGGAGTTATTGTTTAAAGGGTACAGAGTTCCTGTTTGGGAAGATGGAAAGGTTATGGAAATGGCTAGTGGTGATTGTTATACAATAATGTGAATGTTCTTAATGTATTGAACACTTACAAATGCTTAATATGGTGAATATTATGTATATTTTACCATTTAAGAAAAGAAAGTAAGGCAGGACAGGCCCTGAACTTGGGAAGCTCTTTGCTTCGGTTCCCGGAGTCTCCGATCTGAGTGCATTTGGCTGAGGGTTGCTGCCCACTCCCTGCACTATTCTCACCTCCCGGCGCTGTGCTGTGGGTTCACACCCCGCCATGCCTGGGCATTGGGCTGAGAGAGAGCTGCTTCCAAACTGGGGGAGCTCCAGTGAGGTGACCTCTCCTGGAGGGTCCTGGCTCCCACTGCAGCTCCTGCCTGGTAGGGGAGACAGCCCTGCCAGGCACCTCGCACCGAGGGCAGCGCCAGCGGGGTTCACGCTCTACAGTTACTGGCTGCTTTCTTCCTCTGCTCACAGCTTCCGAGCACCCACAGTTTTCCCCGGAGAGGAGAGCCCTGAGTCGGTCATCATTCCAAAGCAGCGAACCCTCAGGACCCCGCGTGCACTGTCCCACACCCATGATGCTCCCTGGCAGCAGCTGGAAGCGCAGGCACTCAGATCATCCTTCCCGAAGCCGGCTCCTCGCTTGTGGGGAGGGTGGGAGAGGGACAGAGGGGTGGTGAAGCAGACCACCCACAGAAACACAGTCCCCACAGAGGCGGGAAGAGCCCCTTTCACAGAGGCTTTAGTTGTGTGAGTGAAATAAGCTAGACATAGCTTATTTTTAAAAAGGATAGCAGAGTGTTACTTTGCGGTGGTATTTGTGGTTACTTTGCTTTGCGACACAGAGTCAGTAGGGAATTTTCCAGACTTGAGGTTTAAACCCAGCGTTGTATTTTCCCTGCACTGCATGGCCCCGATGCTGGGGGAGAGCTTGTGCCCTCCTCCCATTTGGGACACGTTGTTTCTGGGAATCAGAGAGACCACCATGCCTACCATGTCCTTGGCCCCTGAACCCATGGCCCAAGCGTGGACCTCCAAGTTACAGAGTAGTTTCAAGTACCGTTTCCAAAAACCACAAGAGAAAACAGCTTCTGAGCAACCAAAAGAAAAGTCACCAAGTCCCTGCAGTCAAGCCAGAGCCCTCTACCCCGCAGGGCTCTGGTGTTAGGCCTCCACACATACGAAGCCAGAGATTCTCGTTTACCAGCCCTTGCAAGTTAGAAGCCACCCATTCAGATGTCTCGGGACTGCTTTGAGGAAGGCCCTCCGAAGGCACCAGTGAAGCTTCTGGAAGTTTGGCAGCCTGAGCAGAAAGAAACAGCAGCCAGCAGACCAGGGGAAGCCGATGTGAAAATTGCAGAAGGAAGGTGCCTCGCTCTGTGACATCCTGGGAGAAAAATGACGTTGACCAGCCAATAAGAAGTCCCCCTGTGCCGTGTGAGGAGGTGGGACGATGCCTTACACGATTCAGCGGGCTAACGGTGCAGCACCTGCAGGTAACCAGCATCTAACAAATGACAGACACTTTAGAGACACGGTGGGCAGGGGAATAAATAACTCACTTTGGAGAACGTGTTTACAAAAAGTGATAATATTAAAGGTTTTAATTTCACCTTACTGAAGTCAACTTTGTTTACCTGGAAGAAGATGCTTCAGAGGATCCGACCCCAGACCACGTCATCCTCTCGTGCTCGTTCCAACTTTCGGCTCACCTGCGGCCCCTTGATGCAGAGGGGACGTCTCGCTGCCCGCGGGACCAGGAAAGCGGAGCGTCACTGCTCTTTCTCCACAGACAGTGAGGCAGGGACCCTGGCGTGGGAGTCTCGGGCTCACAGCTCCAGGGGAGAATTGCCCCGGAAGTTTTCCTGAATGCCTTTCTCCTCGGCCCCTGTGACCAGCGACGATCACGCCCGGGGCCGGGAGGGAAGGGCATCGCTGTTCCTCCTGCCCTGCCCGCGAGGAAGCGATGAGCAGCGCGGGATTTCATGGCACACCCTCCCCAACTGGCATGGGCTTCAGAGCGAACAGTTGGCATTTCTGCGGGGACAGGCGGCGTGCTCCCTGGAACAGGCCATCGGGGTGGGGCTGCCCCTCCCTCACCTACGGGCTGCCCCCAGCAGCTGTTCCCGACAGGTGCTCGGGCTCTCCGCGGCAGATGGGGACCAAAACGGACCTGTTGGCACGGCTTACTGCACGCCGCCCTCTCACCACACGCTGATGTGTGTACAAACACGCCTGAGCGCGCGGCTTTGTTCTAGAGGGCCCAGCTTGGGGTTCAGGTGACGTCAGAGGGCTCATTCCCGAGGACACTCTTGGTCCCCGGGCCCCCCCTTCAGTCGGAGACCCCTCAGAGTTTGGCCAGCACGCGGGATGTGGCCTGTGCCCGCCCCCAGGCTCTGCCTCCTCCCTCCCGCGTGTGGCAGCCGCGTGTCTCCTCACTGGGGTGTTTGCCCAGGTTTCTGCCTGCTTCCCCAGGGCGCCCGGCAAGGCTTTGGGCTCAGGCTGGATGAGGCCCACGAAGGCCAAGCTGCGGTGGCCGCGGCACAGGACTCCAGAGCAGGGGCTGTGCCCCGCTTTGCTCCCGCCATCTGTATCCCAGAGCGTGGTCCTATAGACATAGGATGGGGACGCCTGTGGGGGTCCCAAATGCACCAGGAGCCTCGTCTTTGTAAAATAGCAGGACGCGTCTGTGCCCCAGTGCTGGGGACGGGACCAGGCAGCTCAACCTCAGGAGGGAGCCGGAGGGGTGAGCGGTGGGCGCTTCCAAGGGCCCCTTGGCGTCTGAGCGAGAGCCCCCCTCTGACAGACCCGCCCCCGGTCCCGGCCCACGCCCCCCGAGGAGCAGGGCCTCACCAGGGCCGTCACCAGTATCGCTGCCCACAGCCTCCAGGAGCCCCCCCTGCCCTGTGTTTGGGCTGCTCTTTCCAAACAGCTAACCAGCCAAGGCAACCAGATGAGGGTGACATCTGGCTTGAGACTGTTGCCAAGTCACTACTGTTCCATCCCTGACAGGAAGGAGGTGAGCTCTTTGTGCCAGGTTCTTAAAAGAGAGAGAGAGAGAGAGAATAAAAACATGTGTTCCCTGCCCCGCATTTCTTTCTTCTCTTTACCCTGACACCTCAGCTGCCACTTTTCTTTCGCTGGAACTTGGACGCCAAGGACCCAATATCCATAACTATTTAGAGCAGACTTTTCCCACCTATGGCGATCAGGGCACTGGAGTAAATGATGTGAACGGGGCTGGAGTGGCGCGATTTAAAGGTGAACTCTGAGGGAAACACACACACACACGTTCATACATGTGTACGTGATGGATCGTGAGGGGCCAAGGGTGACAGAGAAGAGCTTTTCACAGTGTTTTCCATGGTTAAGGCTCTCAGCAGTGAGTGCATTGCTAGTGAACTGAAAAGAATCAAAATAATATAATAGAAATGAAGGCCCATGTTCCCTGTCTTTTCACGGTATGGAGGAGAAATGTTAATGATTTTCACTGTATCCAATTCTTTGTGGAGTGACAGAAACAGCCTGGTGCCTAGGCCAGGCTGGAACTGGAAGCAAGACCCATCCACTTGTGTGGGGCAGGGATAGCACAGAGGGACTGTATGAGCTCAGCCAGGGCAGCTAGAGAAAGTCCAGCTGGCAGGCTGAGTGTGGTACCCAACAATCATGGCAGCTTGTTAGCTGTGTGACCTTGGGCAAGTTCCTTAACCTCTCTGAGCCTCTGTTATCCATCTGGAAAATGAGACGTTTTGTGAATTTCCAACAAACATCTTTACAAGGTGATGTTGTCATTTTTATTTTAGAGATGAGAAAATTGAAGTACAGACAGGATAGGCTGACCTGGCCAGGTCATGCAGGTAAGTGGGGTAGCCTGACAGGACGTGAAAGCACAGAAAGGGGAGAGGTGGCGCTGGGGAGCCCAAGAGCAGGCAGGCTAGAACTTACCTCAGGAACATCAGGCAGCAGATCTGAAGCAGCACAGCCCAGGGTGTGTTGGCTCTGTCCCCTCTGCACTGGCAGCCATACCTTGCTTACTTATCTTCAAGGCACCCACTTTTCCCTCTTGGCATAAATCAAGCCGATATCTTACTCCCAAACAAAAAAAAAATGTGTTATTTTTCACATGTGAGCTGTGTCTCCCCTGTTCCGTGCTTGTTCCTTTGATTTCTATGAAGCGTAGGGGGGATTTTCTTTATCCCTCTGAAACGTGTTGTTTGGACCCACTTTTATGGCGAACTGAGAACACCTAGAAATACATCCAGTTCAAGGAACCAAGGTGAGATTTGTGCTGAGGACAGCCTTGAGTCTCGCCTTACCCGATGTGACATTTTCTTTGTGTCATTTGTGAATGTGACAGAGTTACGTATTTCACAATGTGGAGGATGACGAAGCGCCCCCAGCCTTTCTTCAGCTCCCCTTGGCTCCTGATCAGGGTAGGGGATAGATTTGAGGGTCATGAGTCAGCAGGTCCAGATGTGGAACATATAGCAACAGTCGAGGCAGAGGTTGGTGATGGCCCAGCCTGAGAAGTGTCACTGAGGGTGGGGTGGACTCGTGCACCATTCAGACTGAAGTGTCAAGGTTTGCTTTATGAATATGATTTGCTGGGAGACATCAGCGAGGAAAGAATTGACAATGGCAGTGAGATGCATGGCTTGGGGAATAGGTGGCTGGTTGTGTCGTGTACAAAGAGAGAGAGCAGGGGAAGACGAACAGCTCTGGGAGAGGAAGCAGAATGGCTCCAGTTTGGGCTGTGCCATGTCTGAAGCTCTGGGAGGGTGCGTGGTAGGATTCAGTAAGGAAGTAAAGAGAAGGGTCTGGATCCCAGGAAATATGGAGAGTGAGTCATTCTTGGTCTAAACAGCACAATACCCGGAGTGTAGGATGGTTTGTATTTTTATCAGAATTCTTGCTGAGCATTGCTTTTCTATTTTACGCCTATTCTGCCTCCTATGATGATTGCATTCTGAGTCCGGATCACATATCAATACTGGGAGTTTGGTCACGGATCCCTTCAAT
This sequence comes from Neophocaena asiaeorientalis asiaeorientalis, assembly GCF_003031525.2. Classification (NCBI taxonomy): domain Eukaryota; kingdom Metazoa; phylum Chordata; class Mammalia; order Artiodactyla; family Phocoenidae; genus Neophocaena; species Neophocaena asiaeorientalis. The sequence goes on along the minus strand of NW_020173395.1, from coordinate 800,722 downwards.
CTTTAAGCTGCTCTGGCGGTGCAGAGATTCTTTGAGTGGATTAATAGGATTGTAAAGAAGAGCCAGTAGACATAAAATTCTTTCTCAGAAGCAGTAGACACACTGACAAGCTTTGTTTCAGGGGTGATCCTGAGATCAGCAGCACAGCAGAAAATCTGTGTCATCACAAGCAGGGAGCTAGTTTAATGATAGGAATCAAAAGCCAGAGATAAATGGCCACAGCTCTGGGAGGAGAAGTATCAAAACGGAGGTTCTCAGGATCATTAACCCGGACCAGTCTTAATTGCCGTCCTGTAGTGATAGTCAAAGGGGAATATGTAATAAAAAACATTCAAGTTTCTAGACGAAGTTAATTTCTTCCATCATGTTGAAAACAGATAATATAAATATTCCACTGTGGGCCAGGTATATTGTCAGTGGACCTGAAATACTCTTTAGGTAAAAGGCAGCCACAGTGAGCGGTTAAGAACAGGGGCTCAGGGGTCGGTCTGCCTGGGTTCGAATCCTGGCCCCCCACCTCCCTGTGCTGAGTCAGAGGGGCTGTCACGAGGATGGCACACGTGATGCACGCAGGGCGGTGCCTGGCACAGAGTGAGGGCTCAAGGGACGGCAGCTCTCAGCTCCTCATCACCTCTGCTGCTCTCCCGACACACACATTCTCTTGCTTGCCTGCCAGAAACACGGGATTTTCACTGGAGTCTTAATCGACTTCAGTCAAGATATTTCATCATAGAGAAAATCAAAGGGAAAGAGATTATTCCCCCGAGGCCTGTGTCCAGGTTCTCCCCCAGGGGCACTGCCAGTGTCCTGCATGGCTGTGCAGCTACAACATCCAGCGCTCGTGCGTGGACCAAGCCCCAGCTCTCTGGTGCGGGAAGTCTGGTCCCCGGGCTGCCTCCAAAGTACCGAAAATCTGCATGGCCTGTAAAACATGAAGTCACTCATTGGATGTGTCTGGGAAAACAGGAAAGGGTGAAATGAGGCTTCAGTTAGTAGGCTCTGGTTTTCCGACCTTCTCCGGGCGTAATCCCTGCCACTTCCCGCAGTGGGACATTCCAAGGGCTCAAAAAGATCATAACGTCTTAAAAAAAAAAACTAACACCATATGAGCAGGGCTGCTGGAATGGAACATGTAATCTCATCTGTTCCTCAAAACAGCACTGAGAGGGAGGTCACTTATCCCCATTTTGCAGAAGAGATGGCCAGGCCCCAAGGTCACGTGGTTTGGTAGAGCCAGGAATAGAATTCAGACCCGTCTTGTCACTAACATCTATACAAACATGATCTACTTGAGAACCCCCGAGATACTGTAAGGAAGTTTTGATACTTGGGGATACAAAGCACTGCTTTAACTATATAGCGCCGTTGTCTTTATTGTCTTACCTCCAGGTTACATGGGCTCAGATCGCCTTCACCGGAAAACGTGCCGGTGATATGGTGGCGTTACCACATTGAAGTTGTATAATTAGCTTATGTTCCTGCCATCTTCTCTTGAGAGAGTTCCAGTTCTCCCACTGGTTCTGAGCCTTGAAGAAAATTTAAATTATGCTTTGGCAAAGAACACCCATAGCCTATTTCAGATTCCTTCTCTTTTATGTTCCCATTTCTTTTCTCCCTTCTTCTCTCCCTTCCTTTCTTCTTTCAAAAAAAAAAACCCTGACTGTACTTCACTGCTAAGAAGCTTAAACAACCTGAATAGAGAGTCTTCATTAATCCAGACCCCTCCGTCTTATCTCCACTCGGGTGTCATTTGTTCCTTTGTGACTGTATTAGCAATTAGAAGAAATGAAGAGGCAAGAGTCCTCCAGTGATGCCTGCTTAGAAGTTGAGATGCAGTTGAAACTAGGAAGCAGCGCAGGCTCATCACCTACAGCTCCTAGACCGCACACTGAGAGTATCACAGGGAACAGCCTTTTGTGGGCCATCCTCCCATTGACTTGCACTGTGTCAGCTTTAAGCCTTAGAGGAAACCAACAAAAGCTTCTTTTCTTTCTTTCTTTAGCATCATCATATATTCTCTACCATGTGAGGCTGGAAGTGAAAGCATTAAAGCAAAATAGATCTTAAATGCATTTTCTCTTAGAGATTTTATTTTACTTCATAGTCCTATTTTTAGTTTCCTTTGATAATAAAAAAATTCCAATCATTTCATTCTTAGCCCTAGACAATACAGTGCAAGGTTATACATATTGCAGCCCCAGGAAGAATTTCTGCTTGCAAGCTGGCCAGCCTGTTTGCAGTTGACAGATGTAACCTACTCCAGGGCAGAGGAAGTCTCAAGGGAGGTTTTAATTTCTTAACATTGAAATGAGCACAACTTGTATTGTCTTAATCAGTGAATAAAAAAACGATAAAGTTGCTAAGTCTCATTTTTTAAACTCAGTGTAAGAGGATTTTAAGAAATCACAGTTGCCCTTTAAGTTACTGTTGAGTTAATTTTCTCTGTGTTCGAGAAAATTCTTCCAGTGGTTCTGCAGATAGGCAGTTGTACTGCAATTACGTGAAACATTTTTCTGAGCTGCTCTGTGGACACCACTCCTCGGCAGGGAAAGGGTGTGTGCTAAGGTGTGCAGAGTTGTTGTACTTTTGTCTTTGAAGAGAACATGACTTGGCTTTCATCACACCTCGTGAGCTCAGAATGCAGAAGTATTCATTTAAAATTTCAGCAGAGATCTTTTAATGCAAAGTGCATTCTTTCACAATATATGCTACTTTAGGCAAGGGACTGTATGAGGAACGCTTCTGACTATAAATAAAGAAAGGATTTTCTAATGAGAATTAGTGGCCTCTATAAAGTCATAATAAACATGTTTCAACTGTTTGTCTGAACAAATAATTTTATACACAAAACGTTGATGTATTACATGTAGTCATTCTTATGTATTTCTCAATTTAATCCAACTTAAAACCACATTTCTTAAAAACTAAAGTTCACCGATTTCTGGGGCCATAGGCTAGTCAATTCTGGTTCCCTGGTAGCTTGTATGGTGCCTTCATAGGGACACAGTAAATGTTTCTTGAACTAAATTGAAAAAGAAAATTGCTTAAGGTCCTGTGTGTGTGTGTGTGTGTGTGTGTGTGTGTGTATGTATGTGTGTGTGTGTAGAGAGAGATACAGACATTATATACAATATGAAACAACATGTTACAGATGTGGAGCCAAGGTGCTCATGGGGAACATAGAGTTTCAGGGTAGGGGTTGTGCATTTGAAATCAAAATGCACCTTTGGAATATATATTCTCAAAACTCAAGAATAACAACAAGTAAATCATTTAAAAATGGGTAAAAATCTGAACAGACAGTTCACCACAGAAGATATACAGAAGGCAAATAAGAACATTAAAAGATGCTTGGCATTATTAGTCATTAGGGAAATGCCAATTACAACCACACTGAAAGACTGCTACACACCAGTTAGAAGGGCTAAATTAAAAAATAATGGCAATACCAGGTGCCGACAAGATGCCAAGCAGTAGGAACTCTCCAACATTGCTGGTAGGAATGCAGAACGCTCCGGAACTTTCTTATCAAGTTCAGTGTACATTTGTCACGTGCCCCAGCAGTCCCACTCCTAGGGTTTTGCCTAAGATAATTAAGACTTAGTTCAGACAAACCCGATACCTGAATGTTCAGAGCAGCTTTATTCATAACAGCCCTGAACTGGAAACAGCCCAGATGTCCTTCAGTTGATGAAAGGATGGCGAGACCGCAGTATGTATATACCTGAGAAAGTGCTACTCTCTCACCTCTGGCTGACCTCAAAGCCCTGCACAGGTAGGGGAATTCCCTGGCGGTCCAGTGGTTAGGACTTGGTGCTTTCACTTCCGGGGGCCCGAGTCAGGGTTAGGCTTATGGCTAGGCCCAGGTTCAATCCCTGGTCGGTGAACTAAGATCCCACAAGCCCTGCCATGCAGCCCAAAAAAAGGGGGGGGCTTCCCTGGTGGCGCAGTGGTTGAGAGTCCGCCTGCCGATTCAGGGGACACAGGTTCATGCCCCGGTCCGGGAAGATCCCACATGCCGCGGAGCGGCTGGGCCCGTGAGCCATGGCCGGTGAGCCTGCGCGTCCGGAGCCTGTGCTCCGCAATGGGAGAGGCCACAGCAGTGAGAGGCCCGCGTACCGCAAAAAAAAAAAAAAAAACAAAAAAAACGCCCCGCATAAGTAAGGAGAGAGAGAAAAGGCAGAGTTAAAAAACCACTGTAGCATTGAAGCTGTGTTTACTCCAACACACAGAGGGCCAAAGGGTAGAAGTCTCGTTGCTTCCCGACCGGTAAGGAACCCTGTGCCCAATCATTAGCTGACCGAGCAGAGATACCAGTGACACACATGGAAGGGAGCACACACTTTACAGAACTAGTCCAAGAAGTCAGTGAACAAATGAACAGCAGCAACAGCAGCAAACCGAGGGGGAGGGTAGTCTGGTTTTCAGTTACCACTATATTATTTAAGATGCCCAGTTTTCAAGAAGAAATTACGGGACAAAGAAACACGGAAGTAAGACTTACTAGACAAAGACTTTAAATCAGCCATTGTAAATACACTCAAAGAACTAAAGGGAACCATGACTAAAGAATGAAAGGAAAGAAAATCTGAGAACACCGCTCACCAAATAAAGAATATCAATAAGGAGAGAGAAATTATATTAAAAAAGAGAACTAAATAGAAACTGCAGAATTAAATACAACTAAATAGAAATTCAAAGGTACAATAACTTAAGCAGAAACAAAATCACTAAAGGTGCTGAGTTGGTGGAAGAAAGAACAAAGTTAGGTTAATTGGAATCAGAATTGTCCAGTCTGAGCTGTGGAAATGATAAAAAATAGTCACAACTCTGAGACTATTCTAAAAACCACTGAGGTGTCAACTTCAAAAGGCTGAATTTTATGGTATGTGGACTATATCTCAATAAAATAGTTATCTGAAAAAAAGAAGCACAGTTTAGAAAAGGCTCTGTCTGGAACACATGGCTCAGAGAGACAACATGGGTAACAGAAGGGTGACCTCCTAGTTTAATCCTCTTCGTTTTACAGTTGGGGAAACGGAGGCCCAGACCCAGACAGGTGAAACAAGGTGCCCAGTGCTTGAGGTGTAATCGACAGGAACTCTTTACCCATTTTACAGTTATGGTGACCAGCCAGCCCAACTGAGCCCAGACTTTCCTAGTTTTAACACTGACAGCCCCGCATCCCGAGAAGCCCCTGGCCTCGGGCAGCATGGTTGGCTGCACTGCCTGCAGTTCTCACGGGGACAGATACTCTTTCCTGTGGCTCTGAATCGCTGACATTCATACGTAGATGAGAGATGGTGGTACTCAGAAAAGTTCCTCTGCCTTGCTGAACTCAATGTTCTCAACTGAAGCAGCTGGCATTTTGCTTTAAGTTCTTTTCTATTCACCCTTTCAGAATGAAGGATCTTTCCTTTTAAAGAAATCTGCATTTCATCCACAAGGTGAAAGCCAGTGTCCTTGGCTTCCTTGAAAAGTGACAAGTGGATTCTTTTGTATCCCGAACGCTAAGGATATAACAGAAACAGAGGTTGTCGTTAATTGATTTCAGATATGAAAAAGCAGATTATAACCCCTTAGAGATATATTCAGAGGAGAGTGGGAGAGGGAGAGAGATCCATTTCCTGTCAAACTAAAAGCCGTGAAGGGAAAACTTGTATAGGAAAAGTCACTTGAATTCCATTTCAAAACCAGCAGACCTCAAAGGCAAGGGAAACCAGCGGTCCTTGAACATGTGATTGATGTTGGCCACCTCGTGGCTGGAGGAGACGCTGCAGAAGCCAGAGCAAATGGGCAGTGGCACGTTTCAGCCACACAGCTCTGCGCCTCTCCCCCTGGCCTGCAGCTGGGGTGCCCAGCTCAGCCTCCCTCCTTTCCAGGCTGGGGCTGCCACCCAGCCCAGCCTGACACGGGGCTCCTCCTTTCAAGGCACTCAGTAGAAAGTGAGGAAGGACCCAGTTCCTCTTGCCCCCAGGAAATGGTGCTTGGAATTTATAAGGTATGGGGAGGTGAAGGATGACAACTAAGTCATATCGTCCCCACCTTGGCTCAGCTTGCCTTAAAGCCGTGGCCGCGGCCAAGCAGATGAAACTGAGAGGCATCGGCCAGCTTTGCCTGGGTTCTAGCGCTTCCTCTAATCCTGTAGAGTGTTTCCACGTGTCCCTGTGATCACAGGGCAGTGGATGGGCAGAAACTGTGTAGCTCGGTTACCTTAAATGGGAGCAAACAGAAAAACAGGCCATAAACTTGATGCCTCCAAAGGCCTCGCCCCCCATCTGCTTTCATCTCTTCCTGCTGTTCAGCTGAGCCCCTTTCAGCTTTCCCCTGCTCCCCATCCAGGCCCTTCAGCACCCCTCGAATATGCCTCATGACCCCCTCCCGCCGTGTACTCGGAGCAGACCCACCTCTGCACTCCCCAGCCTGTGGGCGTGGCTCCCGTTTTGCCACATGTCAGCCATCACTCCGCACTCTCAGGCCATCCCATACTCATCATGTGACCCGACTCCCTGCCTAAACCATAAACTCCTTGAACGCAGGGAGCTTTTCTTCCTCAGTCCGGCCTCACGAGCACCTGCTACGTACACAGTAGGCACTTAGGGTGTGATTGCTCGCATGCCCGTCATTATTCCTGCTTTAGAGATCGTCTTATTCACCTCTCTGTCCCTAATGTCTAGCACAGTGCGTGGCGCCTAGCAAATGCCCCACCATGATTGCTGAAATTAGTTAATTAAGTCAAATTGGAGAGTTAAAAAAAAACTTATTTGCGGGGAAGTCGCACGACTGGCTCGCGTGAGCAGTGCCTGCCTTCCCGGATCTTTCAGCATCACACCCCGAACCAGGGAAAACCAGGGTCTGTAACAGAGGAAATAAAGTATTCCGTTCGGGAACTTGCTGCAGATTGTCACCGCCTCGCAGCAGGGCCAGCTGGGAGCGATGCTGCTGCTGTGGCAGAGGGGAAGGTACGAAGCTCATGCTGGTGCCGGACAGTTTCTTCCCAGGAAGAACGTCAGTCCCTTCCTCTCACATCCTGGTGATCAGAGGAAGTCGTACAGGCAACCTGACATCAAGAGGGAGGGCAAGGGATGTTGGTGACCGTGAACGCAGTCTGCCGTGCTTGTCTGCTAGAGCACAGTTTCTCAAATCCATGCACATGGATCGCCTGGAGACGGTTTTAAAACTCAGATCCTGATTCAGTAGGTCCGGGAAGGGAGCCAGATTTTGCATTTCTAACAAGCTGCTGGCCTATCGTCCACACTCTGAGGACCAGGGAGAAAGCTTTGAATCCTTACTGGCCACACCGAACTCCTTCCCTGTCCCCTTCTCTGCAGAGACAGAACTCGGCTCATAGCTCTATCATTTTGTGCTGCAAACCAAGAAAAACCTCTTTGCCAGTCAGCAGACACTTGTGGTTTACCTCACAGGCAAGGGGGACACAGAGGAATAAATAATGAAAGTCATTAACAGCTCGACACAACTGCAGAGTCTGGGGAAGGACAGAGCACAAGGATGCTGCAGCTGTTCTCAGAAGCCAGAATCCTTCCATCCAGAGGCCACCATTTGCATAAGCAGGTTGGGTAAATGGACCAAATTAGACCTAATTGTGTCACCTCTGTCTGCTGTGCCTCCCACGGTTTCACGGAGCTGGGGAGGGTCAGTGCAGCTCTGACTGGGCCTCATAAAAGCTTCAGCCCCATCGAGCACCCTCCTTGTCCGTGTCACGTCTCTGTCCCAGGATCTCCTGCTCGCCCTTGCAAGTGCTGACGGCCACTGAGGGGTTGCAGGGGGCGGTATCCATGGGTCCAGAGCCTCGAGCTCCTGTTGTCCCAGGGTCCTCCCTGGTACAGGAGGCGGGCAGCCTGTCCACCTCCTCCTTGGGGCTGAAGCTGAACCCCTGTGGGCAGTGGCAAACCTGCTCCCCACGCCACTGCAGGGGCATGGTGCTGAGCTGCCAACACACGTGCCTCTGCTCAGCTCGGAAGAGATGCTGTTTTTTTCTTTCGAGTGGTTTTATTTAAAAGCCATGCCAGTCACTTTATATCCTTTCTCCGAAGTTTTGATTGATGGCAATCTGGTCAGCCAGAAGCTGCCAATGGAATAAAACTGCTGACTTGGGCATCGGCATTGGCTGAGCTTATTAAACCTGCACGGGGGTGTGTGGGGTGTGTGTATGTGTGTGTGTGTGTGCACGCGCACACGCGCAGGATGGAAACATAGCACGGGATTCGATGGAGTTAGATCTGGAACGAACTGAAGGGCCCTCAGTTCAGAAGGGCAGAGTAGGAACCAAGGAGGGGCTGTGCCTGTATATGCTCCCTGCTGCCACTAGAGGGCAGAGTGCAGGCCAGCATCAGGGTCTCTTGGGTCCTGCCGGGAGCCTTTTCCTCTGTAAAGGAGAGCTGGTGGGCCTGCGGGGCAGCAGTCTCAGGTTGATCTGTTAAAAGCCAAACCAAACCCTAATCTCCTGTGGGCTCAGTATCATAAACTGGATTTCCGTTCTAGGACACTAAGTTCTTACCGTTAAAATATCTTTAAAAAATGATCATAAAATCAAATGACACACGCTTACACTTTACAAATAATTACATAAAAACCGAACACTTAAGGTAAGGCTAATTTCTTCTGGTGGGTGGAGGAGACGGGGTTTGCTTGGATCAGACTTAATGAGGCTTTAAAAAATATGCATCTGATGAGGTTTGAACTCATCAGGTACCTTCTCCCTTCCTGGTGACTTTCTCATTGTCAGCAGAGCTGTTTCTCATTGGGCCTTCAGACTGTCTTGAAAATGCTCATTGCCCATTGGACATGCCGCCGGCACGTTCCAGCGCCCTAAGAAGGGGGGGTGGGCGGTTGCCGTGATGACTTTTTGTGTCCAAAGGTTCCGAATACAGGGCCCATGGATGGACTCAAAGGGTCATAGGATACTTTGAAATTATAAGCAAATATTTGATCGTGAGTTTATGTGAGAAGAATGTCCACAGTGTTTATCAGATCTTCGAGAGAATCCATGACCCGCCCCCCACAAGATGTTAAGATCCCCTATCATAAATTGGGGTTTCTTTTTTATGATGATATATTTTCTAAAAAGAGAAGGTGTCCATAGGTCACTCCATCTAACATGGGGGTTGAATGTATATCGCTTGGTATTCTCATGTGCACTTGTATTCACATACGTGTGAGGACACACATGCAAATGTGTACATACATCCTCGCCCACACACATGTGTACACACACGTGTGCCAGTGTCTCTAGAGCCACCCCCTCACCCATCCCTGTCCTGCTCTGTAGAATTCCAGCTCAAGCTTCCTGGTGGGTTCATACTGACCTTCTATACCTAAGACACGTGTGTGGCAGGACAGGGCAGACTCAGCTCCCTGGGGTCTCACCCATCCTGTATTTCCAAATTCCAGGGACAGCATGTATGTGGAAAGGAGCATGAAATCCAGAGCCAGACAGATCTGGATTCTTATCCCAGACCCACCAGTAACTCTCCAGGCACATGAATTTGAGCGTGATTCTTAATCTCTTTGAGTTTCCTTGTGGGTGGAGTCAGAATAACTATTCCCCCACCCCTACAGGATTCCTAGCGTGATGAAATGAGAAAATGAAAGACAGGGCGACCGTCCTAAGCTTGCGTCTGCCCCTTTGGAGGGCCCTGCAAGCCCCTCCTCTGACATCCATCAGAAAATCGATGTGGAGCCTAGCATTTAACATGCAAACTCTGCTTTCCTGACACTTGAAGTAGGTCTTCTGCCATCTTTTGGATTCAAATGATACTTGGAAAGTTTGTGGAATTCAGTATTTGGTGGTGGGGGGGGCATTTATCCCTCTGAGTGGCTGGGAGGCAGGCAGTGCCATCTCTCTATTAGGGGGCCTTAGAGGAGCTCTCTGATTGGCCCTCCATCTGTACAATGCAGTCATTGATAGGTGGCATCAGTTGAAGTGGGACAAGATAAAGAATAACCGAACCACATGTTTGCAGCAAGTCTTTTTACTGTTGAACTCCTTTTGCACTTCCTTGGAGGAGATTAACGTCAAAACGGGGGGCAACTGATAAAAACAATCCAGGAAGGATCTGTGTAACTGTCATGGGGTGGGCTTGTCATGCAGCAAACAGTGTTATTTGACAGCTGAAAAAAAGCAATGACAAGCAACCCAGTGTCCATTGAGGGATGAAGGGGTAAACAAAATATGATGCATACATACAGCGGAATACTATTCAGCCTTGAAAAGGAAGGAAATTCTGACACAGGCTACAACATGGATGAACCTCAAGGACATTATGCTGAGCGAAAGAAGCCAGTCACAAAAGGACAAACACTGTAGGATCCCATTTCTGAGTACCTAAAATAGTCAGATTTACAGAGACAGAAAGTAAAATGGTGGGTATGAGGGACGGTGGGGAGGGAGGAATGGGGAGTTGTTATTTAATGGGGACAGAGTTTTAGTTTTGCAAGATAAAAAGTTCTGGAGACTAGTCACGCAGCAATGTGAATGTACAAAACACTACTGAACTGTATACCTGAAAATGGTTAAGATGGAGAATTTGAAGTTATGTGTATTTTCCCACAATTTTAAAGAAAGTCAGTGAGGTGACCAAGAAATATGTCACATGTTTTGAGGTCCAGGGATGTGAGCAGGGTGGGGAGAGTATGATCCAAATATAAGTGTCTAGGTCTCTTGGATATTTTGAAATAGTGACCTGTCCCTCTCTAAGGGGAGGGTAGCTCCTTCGTCTGGCCACGGTGGTCTTGTAGCAGTGCTGGAAATAGTCAGGAGACAGGTTCTCGTCCTGTCACTGATGAGTGGCTCTGGACAAGCCTCCGCTCTGCCTGCGCTTTGGTGTCCTCCGCTGAGAAATTAGAGGACAATTCTCCCCTCTTCAGTCAGTGAAAGCCTCGCATGGACTACGGTGCGTGCGGAAGCCCTTTGGAGACACTGCAGTTCAGGACGAACACAAGGACTTGGGATTGAGGCTGCTTCTCTGCCTTGATACACTTCTCGCCCTACCTGTTGATGCTCCAGCATGGCCTGCACTGCTGTGGCCTCCAGGCAACATTCAGTGTGGCCTCAGAGCCTGTCGTTTCCACGCAATACGCTTTGTATCCCTGGGCACCTGGAGAATCTCAGCGACGCTAACAGTGAGCTTCTTAGCGGGTTGCAGTAAGCGGAAAGGTCACGTGTTCATTAATTTTATTAAAAGAAAGGCTTCCTGCTGGCAGCCCTGGAAGGGTGGGTTGGGCCCAGGACACTCCCGCTGGCAGAACATCTGTAAGGGAACGGCCTGGCCACCTCCTCCACAGGCTGGGGCTGGAGACACCGCTTGGGAGCTGGGAGCTCTGCCCCAGCTTATTGACCCCCCCACCTCTTTTTCCTGCTCCACAGAGATGGGCTGTGCAGCTGTAGAATTAGGACGTGCCCGCGGGTGGAGATGAAGGCCTGCCTAAGGAGGGCAAGATGGTGGGCTCCTTTCCCCCAGGGTGGGCACTGATGGGGAAGTAGGTCAGGACTACCACGTAGTCAGAATGTGCCAGGATGCTCTGCGCCGTCTTGGACTCTCATCATAGCGCATTGAGGGAAGTATCGTGCCCATTTTACAGATAGAAAAGCTGCTTCCGGGAAGAAAATGATAAGAGAATAAAGGCAGAGGAGGCTTCCTGGGGCCATGTAAGAAAAGGGTGAGGTAAGAGTCTGTGAGAAAAGCATCTGATCAGTTCTACTAGGTGCCCCTCCCACAAGAGATTCAGAACCAGGTGTCACACTGATGTGCGTTATTTCACGTTAGACCCCACTTACTTCCTTCTTAAAAATCAGCAAAAATAAAAATAAAAATGCAACAAACAAGGAGCTCTAGATAACTGTTTTGGCGTCAACAAGAGTGGAAGGTAGAAAAATGAGGGCTGGGCGTAGGGGCCAGTTAGGCCCAGTGGCTCTTCCTCGGGGGCTGGTCCTGGTGAGGGAACAGGCAAAGCAAGCGGATGTGCAGGGCCGCCCTTCTGAGTGGCAGTGGGTGAACAGCCCTGGAGCCTGGAGTGACAAAGAATGAGTTGGGCCTGGGGGTTGACCAGCGAGAGAGCGTGTTTCCTGGAGGCATCTGACGGGGGTTTGAGCCATCCGGGGGAGGTCACTTTGACCTCACGCTCTGCACTCCGTTTCAAAGGTGGCTCTGTAGAGTCTGAAGGAAGAGCACAGAGTCTCCTTGGGCGACGTCGGCCCGGTCTGGAGGCAGGGCCCACTAGCCTGGGGTCCCCCAGGGATTCATTCTGAGAGGTTGGCTATGCTTGAGGCCAGAGCGTTTGCTGCAGCTGCTTTCAACTCTTTATCTGCCATGATTTTCCTATGGGCAGCCCACTCTCATGGGTACAGCTTCATTTTTATAAGATACCAGGAACCTCTGTGGGTGATGTGATTCATCATTTCTATAATCAGGAACGGCCTGTCATCGGTGTGGTCCCTGTCGTGGATGATGGGGGAGGCCACACATGTTCTAGCTCTCCCGACACTCCCTGCCCTCCCACGCGAGTGGGCAGGTGAACGCGAATGATGCGAGGATCGGGGTAGCCTTCCATCTGCCCTAATTCATGAAGGAAAAGTAAGTTACAAACAACGACGTTGCCGTTATCAGTCACAAATTACTTACGACAGCCCCAGTAACTGATTGGGGACCTGGCGTACGGAGATGCTATAGGAGAAGGGTCTGGAGACTGAGGTGCACCCGTCAGCACCAGCACAGCTTGGGCATGAGGCCAGACTGGACTTTGGGGGCCAGAGGGACCATCTATAACCCGGTCTTCATTGCCCACCACCCCCATCACCTCAGTCACCCCCGCCCCCAAAGAGTGAAAGGGCTTTTTCGGGAGCTGCAGGTGATGCTGAGGCCATCCTTCTGTGCAAGATGATTGGCCCTCTCTCCACGGACACGGCCGCTGCAACGCATGGTCTAAAGAGTAAACCCGCCCTGGGAAACTGGCCGAGAGTCTGTGACAAGGAAAGTGACGGACCCACTCAGCTTCCTGGTCCCCGAGCTCCTCCTCGCTGCCCCTTCCCAGGTCCCCAAGGAGGTGCTTTGGCTTGAGGCAGCAGCAGGGACCCAGGTGGAAACCCGAAGGTTAAGAGGAGCGCCAAGAGATCCCCAAGACTCGTTCACTCATTTCTTATATTGATACATTAAGCGCCGAGATGAGGTAGAGAAACAAGACAGTCCATACTGTCAAGGAGCACGCGGTCCAGCACGTGTAATGCCAGAGGGGAGTGGAAGTGGATAATTGCGATGCGATGTCTCAAGCGCCATAAGGGGTGGCAGTGTCGTGGGAGCCTAGAAGATGGACTAACTTCAGCCCTAATGAATCAGGAAAGGTTTTATACAGGTGGAGACATTTGACCTGGGTCCTGAGAGGTGGGTAGGAGTTCGTGCCATGGAGAAGAGGGAACATTCTAAGGAGGTCGTGTGCAAGGGAATGGAATGTTCAGGAAATATGTAGGGGTCAACACGACCCAAGAAAATAGTACACAGGGAGGGAAAGGAAAGAGCTAGAGAACAGGGAGGGAGTGAGGCTGAGGTGGGGTGGGACCCAGCAGGAAGAGGGAAGGGCCGGCAGGTTCTCCCAGGGATCAGGGTTTAAGGAGGAGCTATTACCAGCAGCCGGCTCTCCCAGCAGCTCTAGGGTGTGTGTGTGTGTGTGTCCCTCCGGATGCAAGTGAGGAAGCAGAGGGCCGGGGCTCTGGGAAGGAGGGAAATAAGAGACAAGATAGGGTTTTCGTTTTCCCACTTCCTCTGTTGTACATCTAGTTTCTTTTGGGCGCTTTTGTCCCCTTTCCCCAGTTTCAGAGTGAGGTTGAGGACAGCCCCGTGCTAAGTGAGGCCTCAGCCTGGACGCTGCTGGCCCAGTGCACGGGGGCGACGTCCACCGTAGAGCAGACGTGGCCAGAATGTCCCAGCCTAATGGGAGGCGCAAGAGGGCAGCGTGTGGGTCTGTCACCTGCGGGTTTTCATCGCTTTTTATTCTCGGTTTTTCCTGCCATCTTGTGGTAGATCCTGGTACTGCAGCCCCCTCCCCACACCTCCCTTCCCGCTGCTCCCCCTGGGGTGGTCGTGGGCAGGGGTCGCTCGGAGCTGGCGTGAGAGGGGGAGGGTAGCAAGGCAATAGCGCCCACTGGCACCGGCCTCCCTACCTCGGGGAAAAGAAGCTTCTGGAGACGGCGGCTGCGGCCTCCAGGGCCTCGGGAAGGCCGTCCTTGTTTGTACCAGGAGGATGGCCATTTGTGAAGAAGAAATATGCGGGCAGGCGGGAGGGCTGCGAGTGGGGAGGAGGCCCGCGCAGAGGACTAGCCGGGAGGTCACTCCCGACTCGAAGTCTGCCCAGACAGTTAACCAGTCCCGGGTCCTCGTGCTCACGCAGGTTCTGGTTCCTGAACACATTCCTGGCACTAAATGCCATGTTCGTCGCGGCTCATCACAGAAACGGAAAGTGTTGGAGATATTTTAAGCGGGGCGGGTTTCACAAAGGGAATTTGGTGCTTCCAGAATCATTTGAAAGGCTGGTGGAGTGAAGGTCAGGGAACAGCACCTCTGGGTTTCAGGAGGCCAAGAAGTTACAGAAGTGGCTAGAAATCATTGCGATGGCTTTGATTGCCCACAGCACAGGGGTCAGAGCCCCAGGTCTGCCCTCTGCCAGTGCTCGTGCCCATCCCCACAGCTGCACCTGGCCGATAACAGCTTCTCCTCGGATTTACCCGCCAGCTGTCACGTGCCCTTCTCCCATCGGCGGGATCTCAACCGGGGCGCGGCAGGCGGTGGGATGTCAGAAAAGCATTTTCCCAGCTTGCAGCCAATGCAATAGCAGGGTGAGCCGAGGGTGTCAGGGGCCAAGACGCAGTATCGGACACAGACTTTTAAATATGGACGATAATAATAGCATCAATACTTCTTTCAGACGGCTGCCGTGAGGCTGAAGTTAACCCAGAGCGTGGCATATGGTAAACCCTCGATAATCGCTCGTTTACACAGAACTGCCAGAACTGAAGTCAGAATGGCTCGCCATTCTCCTGTCTAACCCTTGTAAGGAAACGGGCCGCCTCTGAGCTGCGGGCTCCAACCCGCCCGCCTTAGTCAGGATCATTCCTTTACCCATCCTGGGTCTGCCTGGCGTCAGATCCGCAGTCAGCCTCATTCTGGCGCAGAGGGCTGGGCGGACATTTAGGAAGAAGGTGAACGTTCTTAGGGAAAATCAGGGACTCGTGCTGAGTATTAAATTGGATTCCCTGTGCTGTGCCGATTTGAGGACGTCATCTTAAATGGACCAACGACGGTCAGAGCCTGGTCAGTTCCATCATGAAAACACAAGTTGGGGCTCGGCCGCGCACCCCTGTCCAAAATGGAATCAGTGAACCTGGGTCGCGTCTCTGCTGCCTTGCGCTCAGATACCCCGAGCAGCCTGTACCAGGAAAGAAATAGGGCACAGCTGAAATCCAAAAGGGAAAGGAAACGGGCTAAGATCCATGGGGAACAATGACGAGTTCTTCATCCGTCTCCTGCCCCAAATAGCTCCGCTCTCCTCCCCCACTGGTGTTTACATGTGTTCCTTGCCTGGCGGCAGATGCCACCAGGCCTTAAACTGGGTCACAGAGGGCGGTGAGGAACCGACCAGGCCCTCAGGCCACGTCCTCGCCTGCCCTCACTTCCCAGAGGCTCCAGCCTGGAGCGGCAGAGCCCGGACCCCATGTGGCCCCTGCCCTCCAGGCATCCTGGCGGGGTCCCTGCTGCCCAGAGCCACAGCCAGCGAGGGGGGTCCTCTGTCCAGCCTGTGAGGGGGCAGAGGGGTCGGCACTGGGTGCTGCTGCAGCCTCCCCGCCCCCTCCTGCCCCGCCATCCCCTCTCACCGCAGCCAGGCGCCAATCCCCTCAGGGACCCCAGCCTCCCCAGGGCAGCCGGGGAGCCACACGGCCCTGCTGCTTCCCCTGGAAACAGGGTGGCTTCACACACACCCACAGGGCCCAAACCTGGGCTCCCGACACCCACGGGGGCAGAGGTGGTGTAGAGGGTAGAGCATAACTTACAGTCAGAACCAAACCCAATCAAACCCAGCCCGGATTTCAGACCCCAGCGCCCTGGGGCACACGAAGGGAGAAGGTTGCCCAGAATAACCCAGCAGGGAAGTGGCCGAGCCCGGGCCCCAAGGAGCGCACCCCCAGCCACGTGTCTGCCCCTCCCATCCTGACCTCCTGGCCCTCCTCCTTCCCGGGATCCCTGCACTTCGGGTCCTGATGGCGCCTTTCCCTCCACAGGTTCTGTCAGAGCACGGCTTTGGCCTGATCACCACCGACATCCGTGAGGGACAGACTTTCTACTACGCAGAGGATTACCACCAGCAGTACCTGAGCAAGATCCCCAACGGGTACTGCGGCCTCGGGGGCACCGGAGTGTCCTGCCCGCTGGGTATTAAAAAGTAAAAAGTAATTTCTCCCCACATGTTCAGCCCTTGAGGTCACAGCAAAAATGCTTCCAACAAATCGAGCAATTCTTTTGTGGTTCATTCACATCAGGTGCTTTTTGAAGTGCACAAAGGCATTCATAAAAGTCTGCTTTATTGAGGTGTAATTTACATGAAGTGCAGTGGCAAGCTGATAACATGTAATTTATCTTCTAATAAGTTATGGTGGGAGGAGAGCTGTGAAATTTTTTGGATCATTTGGTGTCTGAACGAGAATAATGAATAATCAGTGTTCACCCTTCTTGTGACTGGGTGCCTGCCAGGGATGCTAGGGAACCAAGCTGGGAGATCGTCGGAGGGGATAGGGCATCCTTTATCTGTGCCCTGTCCCACCTCACAAGCCCTCCTGCCCTCCAGTGCCTTAACATTTGCAAACACTTATAGCCACAATGAATCATTCACTGAAATACTTTGCCCAGCTGATCCTATACGTGTGTAAAGGGCTTTCTCTCTCTTCGGCCCTCCTCGTGGCAGAGAAGAGATGTGAGTTAGCTTGATGAATTTTAACGCTTTGCTCACAGCTATGAGAAATGCTTGTTCTAATAAAAGTCTACAGTCTAATAATACAAACTGTCTGATATCTCATCTGTCTTTTACTTGTTTAGGTAGGATATTTCTAAGTATTGTAAGATAAATTTTAGAGCTCTCAAAGAGCTTGCGAAGGAAAAAGTCTTAAGAATCATTTTCCCCCAAACGGGAAATCTGATTGAAATCTTTAGAAAACAGGTACACCTCTAGCTTCTTGCAACTTTAGTAATAATAGCTGTTTTCAACATGCCTATTACAGCCGTCACATCAGGGGCTATTCTAGAGAGCAGACACATGGAATCTCTGCCCTTAAGAGTCTTTATATTCAAGACCAGGGGTGGGGGAAGTACACAATAAACAGGTAAACACATGAATAAGTAAGATAATTGCTGGTCCTGAGAAATGATAGGAAGATGGTGAATAGGGCAAGATGTTAAGTTGAGCCTGGGTGCTATGGAGTTGTGTTCAGAGCTGTGTTAGCCACGCTGGTCAGGGGAGGTGGTGAAGACCTCATTACAGAATGAGGTCTGTAAAGGGGTGACACACGTAAGTTGAGAACTGAATGATCTGAATGATGCAAAGGAGGAACGGACACACGAGTTGGGAGAGGAGAGCGGAGCTCTGGGGGCAGGAGATGGACTAAGAAATAAGACATAAGTTTCCCCCTGGATATAGTCCATTTCTTTCTCTTCCCTCTTGGAATTCTGCTGTGCCCTAAACACCTCAAGAATACTTAAGTGGAGTAGCTATCCCTAATCACTGTCAGCATCCCCACTGTGGTTGCTTGAAGGAAAAGCTTTCCAAATACAAGGACCAGGAAGTTTAAATGGCCCAAGACGGGGGATTTTGTGATGTTTGAGAAACAGAAAGGCCAGTGGGGCTGGAATAGTGTGAATGAGGAAGGTATTGGGGAGAAGTATCTCAGAGAGGTAGGAAGAGCCAGACCATGCAGAGTCTTCTAAGGACATGTTAATAGGATTAAAAAATTTTATTCTAATTTATCCCTCCCCCACCCCCTTTCCCTTTGGTAACCGTTAACTTTGTTCTCGAAGTCTGTGAGTCTGTTTCTGTTTTGTAAATAAGTTCATTTGTGTCATATTTTAGATTCCACATATAAGTGATATCATATGGTATTTGTCTTTCTCTTTCTGATTTACTTCACTTAGTGTGATAATTTCTAGGTCCATCTATGCTGTTGCAAATGGTATTATTTCATTTTTTTATGTCTGAGTAATATTTATATATATATACATATATATATATATATATATATATATATACACACACACACACACACACACACACACACACACACACACCACATCTTCTTTATCCATTCACCAGTTGATGGACATTTAGGTTACTTCCATGTCTTGGCTATTATGAATAGTGCTGCTATGAACATAGGGGTGCATGCATCTTATTAGATGCATGCACCCCTATTAGAAATTAGAGATTTCTCCAGACATATGCCCAGGGGTGGGATTGCAGGGTCATATGGTAGCTCTATTTTTAGTTTTTCGAGGAACCTCCATACTGTTCTCCATAGTGGCTGTATCAATTTACATTCCCACCAGCAGTGTGGGAGGCTTCCCTTTTTTCCCAACCCTCTCCAGCATTTGTTATCTGTAAACTTTTTGATGATGGCCATTCTGACCAGTGTGAGGTGATACCTCACTGTAGTTTTGATTTGCATTTCTCTAAGAATTAGTGACATTGAGCATCACTTCACGTGCCTGTTGGCCATCTGTATGTCTTCTTTGGAGAAATGTCTATTTAGGTCTTCTGCCTATTTTTTGATTGGACTGACAAGGGCGTAGTTTCCAACATATACAAATAGCTCATACAACTCAACAACAACAACAGAAAAACCAATAAGCTGTGTGTTTCTTTCCCACCTCATCTCTAGGACATTTCTTCGTCAGTGATTTCCTGATCCCGAATCTCAGCGTTGTTACTCATGGTCTCTGAGAGCCCAAAGCAGCATGTACTGAGGCTCTGAACCAGGTAGAAGCAAAGGAAGGTAAAGAACAAGGACCCTTCTAGAGATCAAGTCTGCAGGTCTCAGGGATGAGCTTACAAATGAAGGGGAAGCAAGGAGCTGGAATGTTTCTCATTGCAGGAGCAGAGGAAATGAAAGAAGCTGTGGAAGGTACCTGCTTGTGAGAGAGGGAAGGAATAGGCCTTCTGTTTCAGACATCCTTGGCATACCCCTCCCTGTGGAAAGATGCTCCATCCAAACTTTGGAGAGGCCTCAAGCTGAAGTTGGTGACCTGCCTCTGAGTCCCGGGGGAACCATAGGCCTTTGAGTGGGTCCCAGGTATATTTTAAGCGCTCCTATAGGTATACGATTATTTCAGGCACAGCTATTCGTGTGAGAATCCCTCCTCACAACGTGCACCCACCCTTGACCTTACCCCCCAGTCTGAGAAGGACACTTGGTTGTGAGGCTGCAGTGTTTAATCATGGGGATAATAGAAACATCACAAAAGACAGTAACAAGATGGCCCAGGGTGATAGAAGCAAACTTTCCCTGGAGTCCGGTTCATGCTTGTAGGGCCTTTTTGACAGCTTCGTCTCCTTCTCAATCCATGACAGATAACTAGACACCTTCGTGTATACTCCAGGTAGTTTCTTCCGGCCACAGCCCACTCCCCAGCTGACAATGCCCAGCTGGTACCATTTGCTTGTGTTGGTTTTTTTCTGGCAAACCAGAGGCCCCCCACCGTCACCCTAGGAGAGAAGAGTTGTTTGGGAGTGGAAGGGGTGGTGGCAAGTTGCTCTTACAGCCTGTTGAGGGGTGGGCGCCTGGCACGAGGCACAAAGCACTTCTGGTGTCATTGGAGGATGGGTGGATGTTTCTACCTTTGATCGGCTCTCCAACAACATGCCCGTACTCCCAGCTCTGTGACTGTCAGAAAAGGGAGCGAAGAGTTTGGTCAAAAGCAATGGTGATGAATGACAATTTGGTCAAAAAATAAATATCCATCGTCACTATCATCATTATCCCGTGACATGCATTCATTCTGATATACCAAGGAGTGGTTTTCTAATCCGTTCTGCCTCTAAGCCCTTTTTTGTTTTTTCAGAATTCTTTCAATTTCCCCAGAAAGACCTCATTTTGCTCTTTCTGTGCTGTTCACGATAGCAAAAAGTAAAAACTGAAACCCAGAATGCATTATGCTTTATACTAGGTCATTGGTTGAAGACAGCAGGCGTACAGACTGTATATACAGAACACAAAAAGTACAAAAATTGTGTCAAAATGTTAGATTGTGGTTCAAAGCATCAATTTTTAAACAATTTACAAATTTTAAAGCATCATGGAAGAGATTGCCAAATAAGCACAGGTGGAGCAGACGTCATTGTCGTGAAAATGAAGGAATACACTACCTTTCATACCCCCAAACCTTTTGGACCATTGAAAATTTTCTATTAAAGAATAATGTATCTTCAAAAAAAAAAAAGAAGAATGTATCTTCATCAAAAAATCAGAAAACTGGGGTATGGGAAAAGAACATGAAGAGTACCCATAGTTATATAAGTAAATTTATATATAAGCACACACACACGATTGTGTATAAGAAGAATTTTCAGGTAACATACAGTTAACATTGTTTCTCTGGGGAGTGAACAGGAGAACAATTATAAGAGGTAAACTTCCTCTTCACTGTACACCCCTCTGTACCCCTGGAATTTTCTTTACTGTGTACTGAAAGAAATAAGTGAAATAAACCACATTTCTAATTTCAACCATGCAGAGCCAACTCTTCAGCCAAATGTAACTTTCCACATCCTCATGTATGCAAATACGTCATTATTATTTTACAGAAATAGGATCAGGCGGTACATAGTGTCTCACAGCTTACAAAGATCTATTTTTGGAAATATTAAGTAACACATAGGAGAGTCAGAAAGAAGCACTATTTAATGATATGCCAAAAATCCAAATACAAAACAAACAACAGTGCCCCCCAAATAGGGTATGGGTTTATCTGGTTTTCTTAAACGAGATTGTTATCACGAGCAAATTGCCGTGCCCATCAGCTTCCTTTGAACCAAACTGTTCTTCATCCAGTTCTTTGAAGTCATTGGAAATTCCCATGACCTTTCTTTAAAATGAAGAATTACACTCGCTTCTCCAGGGATGATGAGATCTATGTGAAAGACGTACAGTTAAGAATTAAAATTTCTGGAGCCAAACAGACCTTGGTTCAGATCCCGGGGTGAATACGTAGTTGAGAGAATGTGAAATTTTTCTTCAGCGTTTTGAGGCTCATTTTTAGGCTGGTGATGACTGTACCTCTCCTGCAGGACCACGGTGTGAAGGTAAGCACGTGACACCTATGAAGCACTATGCCTGGCCCTAATATATAGCAAGCCTGTACTCCCTGGCAGCTCCCACCATTTTTGTGGTGGATGAACCAGGCACATCTGGGCGGGGCCGTGCTGGGCTGCTGGATTTGGAGCCCGGTTTCTATTGAAACCCAAAAGATGGCTCTCACCCCTGAAGTCAGCGTGCCTTGGTTGGAACTCGGTGTCTGTAATTGACCTTCCTGGTGTGTCTTCTGCAAGGCTGTCAGCTTTCCTGGTCCTCCTTTTCCCGTCTAAAACAGGCCTGCTTCCTAGAGCTAGTTTGATGTATTTGTGGAAGCAGTTTGTATGCTCTTGAGCACTGAACAGATAGATGTAAGAGATGATGATGGAGAAAACAATATTCGTAGCGTTTACCGTGACCCTCCTCTGCACTATGCTCCTCTAAATGCTTTTGTGTATTGACTCATTTTATCTTCACAGCAGTCCTGAGAGGACTCTTAGTAGTCCCATTTTACAGATGGGGAAATCTGAAAAGGCACAGGCACAGAGGAGACTCCAGGCGGTGAGTAGAGGAGCTGGGAGGGAAGCTAAGGGAGCCTGCAGCCCTAACCGCTGGACGGCACAGCCTGCCTTTGGTTACAGAGCATCCCTCCCAAATTCATGTCCACCTGGAACCTCAGAATGTGACCTTACTTGGAAATACGATCCGTGCAGATGTAATTAGTTCCATTAAGATGAAGTCCTACGGGATTAGCATGGGCCCTACTCCAATAACTGGTATTCCTATAAGAAGAGAGCAGAGGAGACACACGCATAGAGCGGGGAAGGCCTGTGAAGATGGAGGCACAGATCGGAGGGCTGCACCTACAGGCTAAGGAACGCCCAGGGTTGCCCGCAACCACCAGAAGCCGGAAAAGGCAAGGAAGGATCCTCCCCTAGACCCTCCAGAGGGAGCATAGCCCTGCCGATGCCTTGATTTGGGACTTCTGGCCTCTGGGAGAGAACACGTTTCTGTTGTTTTCTTTGTATTTTTGTGTGGTACGCGGGCCTCTCACCGTTGTGGCCTCTTCCGTTGCGGAGCACAGGCTCCGGACGCGCAGGCTCGGCGGCCATGGCTCACGGGCCCAGCCGCTCCGTGGCATGTGGGATCTTCCCGGACCGGGGCACGAACCCCTGTCCCCTGCATCAGCAGGCGGACTCTCAACCACTGCGCCACCAGGGAAGCCCACGTTTCTGTTGTTTTAATCCACCTCCTATCCAGAGGAGAAAGAAGGCAGCCAGGTAGCCTGGCACTGCTGGCCAGCTTTCTGGGTCAGCCCTTCTCCAGGCCATGGAGAAGCTATGTTACCTGGCAGGTGTCCTTCCCACCTTGAAGGTCCCCGGCGCACAGCGTGCTCGTGGTGAGCAGAGGCATCGTGGGGAAGCATGTTTCCCACTCGATCAGCTGCATGTTGACTTTCCAGAGCACTGTTTCCGTACTTCGCTTGGGAACTGACCCAAAGAAGAAGCAGATGGGGAGAGGACCCTGAGCTCAGCGTGGTCCCTTTGGAGGACCCACCCACATCATGTCTTTTCACCTCAACAACAAGGGAACTGCTCTGTGGCCCCGGCAATGACCCAGATTTGGCCTGGGTGAGGAGGGGGTAGGAGGGGTGTCCGGGAGACTCTTGAGCCCACCCTCTCTGAATCAAGAGCTCCTAGGACTGGGTCTCTACTGGATTTCAGCCTCAGTGAACCATTTTCTCACCCTGCCGAGGGTGCCAGGTTACAGCTAGGGTCCTAAAAAGGAGTTTCATCCAAATCCATGAGGATGTAAAGAGAACCCACGATGACAAGTTCTGTCCTGGGACCCACGGCACAAAAAGATGGGCTTGAAGCTCGTGTCAGGGTCCTTGAGGAGTTCACTGCCTGTGGGCTCTAGCTGAGCCCAACTCCTAGAATGTCCACTTCCGAAGATGGGGATGTGTTCCTCTTTGTATGTTGCTGAATCCCCGGAGCCTAAAACACTGCCTGAATCATAGAGGAGTTTCAAAGAAAATGAGGTAAACGAAGCATGGGGAACTCTAAGTTAAGAAGGTGGCCTTGTTTGCGAAGCTATTGAAAAGCTTCTAAGGGCAATTCCCAAGGAGGAATCTAACACAGCTCTGAGATTTGGGACCACGTGGGAATCCATGTAGAGCCATTTGGGTGCCTCCTTGGAAGAGCAGTACTGAGTGGAATATGATTTTTCCTGCTCTGTTGATTATGGGGAAAGTCACATTCACCAAGAAAGAAGACAAAAGGACCCCATTTTGTGGGTTGGCTTGGCAAACTGGCAGGAGTAGGTTACAGGTTAACTCTAGAAGGACAAATTTACATTCGGTTTATCCCCTCCTCCTTGGCCTGGATCTGCGGTTTTCAGAGATTTTAGCCACAGAGCCCTTTATCACAGGGGGCAGAACTGGCGCCATCAGTTGGAACGGAGCTGCTCTGGCTGACACTGGCGTGGACTTCCCAGAGCCCAGCCCCTTTTCCCATTGGTATGTCCCTCCACATTCCTCCAAGCCACCCTGAAGCCTCTGAACACTTCTGCCTGGGTTTTCCCTGAGGCCCTGTTTAGGGTTCCTGTTTCACAATATGGACCTAAAACTTGCTACGTGCACCCAGGGAGGATGGCTCCCATGTGGACTGAGCAGAAGGGTCATCATGGGACCTTAACTGAGAACCGGAAGCGCCCAGGTCCACGAGGCTGACCTCCTGAGGCCAGCAGAGCCTCCAGACTTTGCTTCTCATTGCAAACCTCAGCCAAGGTGCCACCCCTCTCCCCATTGGGCTATAGTAACTTACTAGTAGTGCCCCATCCAGTCTCCCAGCAGTTTCTCCATCTCTCTGTGTCAGTGACCTCTGAAAGGCAGATGGGTACCTTCTTGACACCCAAGTTTGGTGGGGATTTGAGCAACAGCAAAGCAATGTCATTAATGTAGAACCAGCTGACAAAATAATGGTGAGTAATTAGCTTGTCCACTTTTATCTTTGTCAGGTTCTCGGTGTCAAGATTTCCTTTACCATGTACGACCTCCAAGGTAGATCTTATTCCAAAACAAAAGAAAGAGAAAATAGGTAAGTGGTGGGAGGGTGAAAGGTGAGCCTTAGGAGAAAATAACTGCACTCGTGTGAGACTGTGATCCTGAGAGCATCTGCGGCTCTGCACCTGACACGGAGCCAGGGGGGAGGAGCCTGACCTGAGTGCCTAGCCTGCCCTCTGGCCAACCAGCTCTTGCCCTGACAGCTCTTTGCTTGGGCAAATTCACTTGTAAATCTCATCAACAAATGTCTGGGAAGCCATACTATGGCATAAGTAATTGAGGGACTTGATTTGCAAGAAAAGCTCACTGGCTATATCACAGACACCTTGGAAGGTTTGCAAAAATATTTTGTAGACTGGGACTCAGACAGCACCTTCTGCCATGCAGCCAGGCCTGGCACCCTGCCCTCAGGGCCTAATCCTTCTATGATTTCCCCAACTCCGTGATCTCTGTCAGCCCACTTTCTCCCTGAGTGAGAGCAAATGCTTAGGAAGGGACTCTCTAGGAGTTTGGACCAGGACTACACGCACCTGGCAAAATGCTGAGAAGCCCAAGGAACATTTGCTCTGCAATGTAGGTCCCACACAGCAAGCCATGCAACACCCTAGGAGAACGGTTTCTTTCCACCTGCAAAGTGTGGTATTTAACACAGGTGTCTACCTCCTGGTATTTTGTTTTATGGCTGACGAACGTGAATAATAGGCATGTCGGGGCAAATATTCTACCACACTGGTATGAAAAAATAATTCTATCTGCAACACTTACTTATTTTTGTTTTTGAAGCAATGGGCTGCAGTTAGAATCCACCACACACTGAGGATCGATCCTCCACAGAGATGATTCCCACTGTCAAGGATACGCATCTGCCATGGGAAATCTACAATGTCTGCAGGCACCCCGCCTATGATATCCAAAGCTTCTGACTTCTCAGAACTGTTTATTCTTTGGCCACATTTCACTAAGAGCAGAAAGAAGGAAGAGGGAGGAGAGACCCAGCACCCAACAGTCAAGGTTGGTTGGCTTGGAAGACACTTAAGTATGATGCCCCTTTCTCACCCCCCAGCACACAGACAGCAGTGGCTCAGCCAGTTTACTACCAGGTGGGAGATCCATCAAACAAAAACAATACCCTACACACCTACCAAGGGCACCACAATTATGAGATTGTGCTTTTGGGTGCCTTCACCGTAGTTGTGCTTCTTGGAAGGGTCTCCGTCTGACGGCCTGTGAGGAGGGACACACAGCCACAAGCCCTGGGGCCGGATCTTGCTTTTGCACCCTAGTAGGGAAGCCCAAGGGAAATTGACCAGCCCCCCTCCATCCCCAACTGATTCCTGCATTTTCTGTTGTGATTTATGGCACCACCGTGTTTCACCCAATTTTAATTCTAAAGATCATCCCAGTTGCACCTTGAGAGAAATTAAAATTTTGGCATTTCCTATGTGATAGGATTGTTTTGACAGCTTCTAATGGGTTTCCAACATCATTTGAGTAATGGGAAACAATAAACATCATAAAATCTAAAATGTTGAATGCTTACTATTTGCCAGGCACCATTCTGTTCTGTCTAAATTAATTAATTCTCATACAAACCTCACAAGATAGTTGAAATTATCATCATCTCATTTTAAAGGGTAGACAACAAAGGCAAGTTTAAGGTTAGGACAACTGGCCAAGACCAACAGCTAATAAACGACTAAGCTAAGATTTGAACCCAGGCAGTCTGTCTCTGGAGTCTGTTCTCATAACCACTGGACAAACTGCCTAAGTGTTAACCATGCTTATACCTGGGGAGAAAAGTCCATGACATTCATAATATTTCACAGAAGAGTCTAATTTGAGAGGTATGTCTATTCAAACCGTCTCTATGGCACACATGGTACCATCACCACACACCATATAGCCAACAACCTCATCACCACACAGCCTCGCCACCATGTATGTCCCCACCACACGTCACCGTCAGTCACACCACTGAGCACTACACGTTTTACCGCCACCATTGCGCATGGGCACCACCACCAGTCGCCACCACTGCTGCCTCTCATCTCTGCCTTTGGGTTTCTCTCCTCCGACTTCCCGGGCCCTTCAGCTCCCCGGAAGTGCTCTGCTTCTTCCCATCCCGGGGCTCTTCCCCATGCTCCTGCCAGAAAGACAGGCTCCTTCCTCATCTGTCTTGCTCCTCTTTGCCTGTGTAACTCCTGTGTATCCCTCATATCTTAGCTCCTTCCTTGCCTTTGAAGATTACACCAGCTACCCTCAGTATAACTTTCTTACTCAACACCCCACCTTCCCCTCAGGACACTAACAACAGTGATGGAGCATTTGTGAAACTGTTAAAGTCTACTTCCCCCATTAAACTGAGGGATTCCCATTGCTCCTGTCAAGGAAGACCACACATTGTAAGGAACCTGCAGCCTGATCTCAGATGAAAAGTTTGAATTTTCAGAGCCAACAAGGGAATCTTGGACTTAATATACAAGAAAACAATGTTGGATCTCTGGAAAATTTTTTAAATACTTAATCAAAATAATAGTTTGTGAAAATTTAAACAGAATTACCAATGATTAGTAGTCAAATTGGCTTACTAATTTAAAAGCCCCATATATTAATCTTTTGCTACATAATGAGAGCCACTTACTGAGCACCTGTCATGAGTCAGCCTCTGTATTGTGTGTGTGAGAGACACTTAATAATGCCAGCAAACCTCTGAGCTATGGTTTATTTCACAGACGAAGAAACAATCTTGGAGAGATCGCGTGATTGCTGAAGACCATTCCACTTACAAGAGACAGATGGGGATTTTTTGGGCAGGTATGTCTGGTTCTAAAGCCCAGTTGTTTATTCATCTTGCTCGTAGCTTGCATGGTATGTCTATATTTCGGCAAATCATCCACTCAATTCTTTGAGAATCTTATTTGGCTAAAATGTTGGTATGCGGTTTGGATGATTTCTCTCTAAGGCGAACATCAAACTGGCTGAGATATTACATCTAAAGCATTGATCATTGACTGTATCCCGGAAGGGAGGCTTTCTGAGTGAGGTGGGAAGAAGGTTTCACCTGGAGAGCTATCTGATTGGTGGGCAGTGGCAGCCTGCCACCCTCTGTGTAGAACAAGATGTTCAACACAAAAGAGAAAGCAAGATCTGTTGGCATTTTCTGCTGACGGTTCGGAGGTATTGGAGCGGCAGTAGGATACCAAGCCAAGCTGGTACTAACAGATGCCTTTAAAACTTAAATGGGTAAAAAGTCGTCTTACACCTGGGGAAAAAAGTGCATAATAATGCATGACACAAAACTGAGCAAGAACTGATATTTAATAGATTACAGAATAGAGATTGAAAACTGTCTGATCACATCTGAGTCCTGGGCATGAACCGCCAATACTGAACTCAACAAGGACTAGAAATAAAGTCTTGCAACTCCAGTCAAAAAAAATAATAGATCCCAAACTCGAGGTTGTGAGAGGAGCTTTGACTTGGAAGTTTTTCATAGGAAAATATCAACCACAAGATGCCGATGAGATGACCTGACCGATAAGCACTCCACTTCCTGGACTGTAGCATTTGACGGTCGTTGGTCTGGGGCCTCGAGGTGTAAGAGTAGCATTAACAAATGGAGCGTGTTCGGAGGTGAGTAACTAGCATGTTGGGAAGCCTTATTATAGGGAACATAAAAGGACGGGCCTTCAGACTCCTGCAGGGTTTTCTTAAAGACGTGGTATCAGACTTGCTCAGATCCAGCGTCAGTGGGTGAAAACCATATGTTGGCATGAAAAGATCCAAAAATTCTGCCATATTGTTACATTACACTTTGTTGGACATTATACAGAACTGAGGGTGACCTGGACAATCTGGGGCCTGCGGTTAATTTAGGGGAGTCCCTGGGAGCCCAGGAAATTTGTATATTTTTCAATATAAAAATGCACTTCATAGAGTTCTCTATAGTGGAATAGGCTACCTCTAGGTTCTTCAATTTTCTCACCTTAAAATGAGGGGACTCAATAAAAGCATCTCTAAGGTTTTTCCCAGTTCTAAAATACTCTACTTTTACAGTTTAAAATGACGAGGGGGAAACATTTTTACTTAAATTGCATTAATATAGAACATAAGGGGTTTCCCTGGTGGCACAGTGGTTGGGAGTCCGCCTGCCGATGCAAGGGACGCGGGTTCGTGCCCCGGTCCGGGAGGATCCCACATGCCGCAAAGCGGCTGGGCCCGTGAGCCATGGCCGCTGGGCCTGCGCGTCTGGATCCTGTGCTCCGCAACGGGAGAGGCCACAACAGTGAGAGGCCCGCGTACCGCAAAAAAAAAAAAAAAAGCTATAAACATTGAAGCAAACTTTAGCTTCCTTATTCTGAGTTTTTCCTTAAGAGGTGTGTGATTTTCAGTACAACAGTTTAAATGCTGTATTGATATTGATGTCATGCTGCCAGTGGTCATGCAGACTGAAACCTGAATGTATTTACATGAAAAGTCTTAATGAAAGTCCAAAAGTTCTTCTATATTTTTACATGCTCAATGGCTCAGCTTTGTTGGAAATTAGAATTGGGGCTGGCCTGGAAAAATAGGAGACCCGTGGTTGTGAATCTTAGGAGAGTTCCTGGGAGCCTAAGGGGTTTATATATATAGTCTGTAGATAAAAAACCAAATGAAGTCTTAGGTCCGCCAGCACTACAGAGCAAACTCATGGTGGGGGAGTTCAGAAATCTTCCCTTGCAAATCCCACTGCAATGAAATCACTGCAGACTGTAGATTTTTGCCAAGTGACTGGTTGATCCAGACCCAGAGATGTGACCAAACAAACTAAGATAGGGAGGTCTCATCTCAGCTTTTTAGTTGAGTGTCTTCTCTTTGCCTGCACCATCAGGGTGTCTCAGAAATTCTTTTTGCCCCAAAAGACCCTTTCAATATATTGGTCACCATGAGAGAAAGAGAAGCATGATTGGAGAAACAACTCAAGTCTGCAGAAGGCACTGATTTTAGCCTGGAAATTTCCTAGCTGGCAGGGTGCCTGGTGAAGAGGGAAGGAGTGAGATTTGGAGTCAGAAGTTCTGAGTTGGCTCCATTGGCTAGCTGTGTGACTTGGAGCCACTGATTTAACCTGTCTGAGCCTCAATATCCTCATCTTTAATACAAAGATAAGTATTAGCACAGACTAATGCCTATTTTTTCATGTCACATTGATTTAGAGGGATGACATTTGGTTTCATTCTAGTTTGGACCAAGGAGAGAGAAGTCTGAGTTTTGCCCAAGGCTTTTGGTTCAATCTGGGGTCATCTCTGGGCAGCATTTCAGTGGGAGGATGTACCTGCTGGTCGTCTTCCTGCATCAGTGGCCATTCCTTCTCATACTTTTCTGCCAAATCCACCTCTTCTTCCAAAAGTCACGGCTTAATCCTCAGACCACTTCTTTCTCTATGCACTTTGCCTAGAGTATCTCATCCTAGCCAGACTTCAAATATCATCTTTATACAGATGCTCTCACGTTTACCCCCTCAGGCCTCTCCACTGAACTCCCAACCCATTAACCAACTGCCCTACTCAGTATCTCACAAGAACGTTTAAGAGGTGCCTCAAACTTGACGTGGCCCAAACTGAACTATGGAACCTGACCCCACTCCACATCTTTCTTGTAAGCCTTCCACAGTTCTATGGATGGTACCACACCCGTCTGTTTGCTTAGGCAAGAGTTATCCTTGACATCTCCTCTTTCCCTCACTCCCCATGAGCAGTGCATCGGTCAGTCCCATCAACTCTACCAAACAATGTCCTTCACCAGCCATCCTCTCCATTCCCCCTGCTATAAACCCATCCAGGCCGTCATCCTGTCCTGCCCATTAACTCGTCCCCTTCCTTCCACTCTTGCATCCCCACTCCTACACAGTCTGTCCTCTGAAGCAGCCAGAATGTTTTCTCAAGCACCTCTCATTTCTCACTCTCTGATGGCTTCCCACTGTGACCAGAATAAAATCCAAAGTCCTCACTGGGCCTTTACGAGCCCGTCTTTCTCCAGTGGCCCCTTCCCATTCACTCTGCCCCAACTTTACTGGCCTCTCTGCCTCTAAAACATACCCCGATCACTCAGTCTCAGGGCCTTTGCACTTGCTGTCACTTCTGCTTGGAAATATGTCTCCTTCTCATCAGATGGGTCTCAGCCCAAGTCTTGTCATCTCAGGAAGGCTTTCCATGACCACCTCTTAGAACAGTCTCACCTCCCACCTGCAGACCTCCCATCACAGTAGCCTGTTTCATCTGCTTCATACCATTTAACAGGAGCTGGAATTAACTTATTTATTTATTCATTTCTATGTTTAATACTTCCCTCCCCTCACTAGATAGCAAAACTGCTTAAGGGTAGGAATTGACTATGTCATTCTCTGATATAAAACATCTCTCTCCTAAAACAGCTCCCAGCACGTGATAGAGGTTTGATATCTGTCAACCAGCAAATTGACAGCATAGCACGAGGCTCCATAAATTCTCCGGGCTCAGGGAGATGAATCCATAGTAGGTATTAAGACGCTGCTGTCATTACAGTTATATTATTTATGTTTTGCATTAGACCAGTTAAGCTCCACATGACCCTTCAGGATGTTTTCAAAGAGAAAGCAGCCGAGAAATTCCTTTTTCTGATCACACGGGGCCTTAAAGCTGCAGGACGTGGCTAGTTAGCATCTCCAGATGGACAGCTAGTTACCCCTCTCAAACAGTTTACTTACTTTGGCCCTTCACTCTGGAAAACTCTGGTACCTAACATAGATGTTAAATACACAAACACACACATACACACGCAGACACGGCTTCTCCACATGTAACTTTAAAGTTGGGAGTGTGTGGGGAGCAATGGTCTGAAAGTCTGGTCCAGGAGCCCCAGCATCAGATTCACTGGAGGGGCCTTATTAAAAGTGCAGTTCCTCAGATCCCACCCAGTACTACAGAATCGGCATCCTAGAACTTGACCTTTTGAACAAGCTCCCCAAGTGATTCTGGCCGCCGAGGAGAGAGAGCCCCGGAGAGGCACAGACCCAAGAACACCATGAGAGACCTACGTGCCAGGCCGCCGTGTGACCAGGGCAGCAGCAGGGCGACTGGCAGCAGAAGCACCGCTCTTCCGTCCCTCCGTCCTGTCATTGGCCCTGGTCTTTACTCAAGTCGATGGAGGAGCTTCAGGTGAGACTGCGCGTATCCAATTCAGAAAGACCGAGTAAGGGCCTCGCTCTCTGTGTCTGCAGTCTCACAGCCCAGCCTGATGCCCAGGTCACAGTAGGGCACTGGGTGGAGCCAGCACAGTCCAGACAAGGCAGCCAGGAGGCATCCTGGACCAGGACCTGATGATTCCATGAGCCAACCCTCTGGGACGTGGAGGGCCGTGTGGAAGCAGGGGCAGAGGCAGTGGAGCGGGAGGACCTCACACCAGATGGGCTCCTGCAAATCAGGGCATCTCAGACTCACTAATGCATCAGGAAAAAAAGAGTTGAAGGCCTTCCTCAGGAGAAGGGACCTGAGGCTGCTGGTCCAAACAAGTCAGGTGATACAGTGGAGCGAGCGCAGACTCAGAGTCCTACAGCAGAGAGCTCACATCACCAGTGGGACCTGAACTTTGAGCCTCAGATTACTCATCTGTAAAATGGGGATAATCATAATATTTACATCAATATATTGTTGGATTAGTGAGATAGTGCGTGTATCTAGGACCTGGCAAATACCAAGCCCACGATTTTAATTCTCTACCAATTTCATGTCTTCCAGAAAAGGAAGGCACATTGACCAGCCGTTTCTATGAATAAGATGTGCATAAAATACAAAACCCATGCATAGATGGGCTGCAGGGTGGCTTTTGTTCATATATTTCATTCATTTGTTCGTCCACTAGGTGACCTAGCACTTTACAGAGCATTTTCTATACGCCAGGCTTGGAGAATGATGCAGAGATAACCAATATTTGTTCTCCATCTCCTAGAATCTGGGAGAGACACGTGAGCAGAGACACCACCTTAATACACTGGGACAAGTGTATCACTGGGAGCTGCAGAGGGGCACCCAACCCAGTGTGGGGGGAGCACAGGTGTGTGGTGGGTGGGGAAAGTGGCCACCAGGGAAGATTCTCTAGAGGAAGAAATAAGCCCTGTCTGGGCTGAGTCAATCCACTGAGAGAGATGATGTTAGGGAAGGGCCAGAAGACGTATATTATGGGTTGAATGGTGTCCTTCCCAAATTCATCTGTTGAAGTCTTAACCTCTAGTACCTCAAAATGTGACCTTATTTGGAAACAGGGTCATTGCTGATGTAATTAATTAAGATGAGGTCATATGGAGCAGGGTTGGCCCCTAATCCATTATGACTTGTGTCCTTACAAGAAGGGAAAATTTGGATACATAAACCCACACAGGGAGAGCGCCATGTGGAGATGGGAGTTATGCTGCCACAAGGCAAGGAACTGCCAGAAGCTGGGAGAGAGGTCTAGAACAGATCCCTCCCTTCCGAGGGGGCACGGCCCTGCCAACACCTTGATTTTGGACTTCTGGCCTGCAGAACTCCAGAAAATAACTTTCTGTTGTTCTGAACGACCCAGTTTGTGGCACTTTGTTATGGAAGCCCTAAGGAACTAATACAGCATTCTAGATGGGCAGAAAATGTGTGCAAAGGTATGGGAACCGTAGGAAGTTTTAAGTTAAACCATATAGAGTTGCTGGTTTAGCAGCTCAAAAATGGTCTAATACTGGCAAATTCGAATAGTTCAGACTAATATGTTGAGTTGGAATAATGTGCAAGATTGAGCAGTAGACAGGCCAATTTATTAAATAAAGTTTGACTCTGAATACAGTCTTCCCCCACTATACAGCCACAGATATATTCTCATGAGAAATCACCATGGACGCGACAGGTGTGTGGAGAACAAGAATTATTACTAAAGAGTGGCAAGAGCTGTAGGTGTATATGTTTTCCAAAATTCTATGCATGATGGACTTCCATTTTAGGGAAAATGACTGTGGGACTTTTTCTTTTCCTAGCTCTTTTAAGGCTTTACAATTTATTTTTAAAGCTCTTGGGGATATCCTATCAGAATAAGCAAACAGCAGATGAAATATTAGGAAGTTAGTTCATGTTATTCGATGTGGAGTTTTAACATAACAAGCATTTACTATCCATCTCATAGCTATAAGCAAAGCATTAGAATTCATCAACCTAACATATCTTTTCTCTGCCAGGAGGGGTCCTGAAATGGGAGACACAGCCTCCTTATCTCTGTTCTTTAGAAAACAACACGAATTTGAGCTCAGCAGACAGAAACATTTCATTGCAGCTATAAGTGTTTGCAAACTTTGGGGTCCTGGAGGGCACGTGTTCATATGAGGTGGAACAGGGCATAGATAAAGAATTCCCAAGGTCACCAGGCTTAACCACGTGGCTTCCATGGCTGGCCCCAGAGTTCTGAACAGGATAACACAGCATATGCATGATCTTCATTCAAATCCCAAAGAATCCCCAAGTCTCCCAGCACATATGTGCATGAATTCACATTTTTATCAAAATACCATTGCATGAAGACACATGTCCACACCAAGACCCATACACAATGTTTATGGTGTTTTTATCCATAAGTATTAAAAAGTAACACCCTACATGTCTGTCAGTTGAGTGGATAGCCAGTGGTCCATCCAGACAACAGCAATGGTCCTCCGCAATAGAAAGGAGCAGACCACTGACTGCAGACCACATGCTATAACCATGAACCTCCAGTGCCTTCCGCTGAGTTGAAGAAGCTGTATAACTACTACCTTCAGTATGATGCACAGACAGGCAGAGATAGCACATCAGTTGTCACCAGGGGCTGGGACTTGGGGAAGGGGATGGGTTCCAAGGGGCACCGCAGAACTTTCTGTGGTGGTGAAAAGTTCTGTGTCTTGACTGTGGTGGTGGTTACATAGCCATCTTGCACTCGTCAGAATTCATGGAACCATACCCCTTAAAAAGGTAATTTACTAAATTTAAATTATATGTCAAAAACCAGACTTTTTAAAAATGCCTTTGTGCACTTCAAAAAGCCACTGTGAACCACAAAAGAATTGCCTGCTTTATTGAAAGTGTTTTTATTGTGATCTCAAGGGCTGACCACGTGGGGAGAGATTCCATTTTAATTCTGGCTTAGTCTGCTCAGGCTGCCATAACAAAATACCATAGACTGCTGGCTTACACAACAAAAATTTATTTTCTCACAGTTCTAGAGGCTGAAAGTCCAAGATCAAGGTGACAGCCTACCCAGTTCCTGGTGAGGCCTCTTCCTGGTTTGCAGAACACTGCCTTTTCACTGTGTCCTCTTACGGCCTCAGTACAGGCTCATGGACGGAGAGAGACCACTCCGCTATGCCTTCTTGTAAGGACACTAATCCCGTAGGATCAGGGCCCCACCCTTATGACCTCATTTAACATTAATTTCTTCCTTAGTGGCCCCATCAACAAATACAGTCACACTGGGGGATAGGGTTCCAACATGTGAATTCTGGGTCCATAATAAATACTCCATGGGCAGGACACTCTGGTGCCCCTGAGGACGAGGCTGCAGTACCCGTTGGGGATCTTGCTCAGGTACTGCTGGTGGTAATCCTCTGCGTAGTAGAAAGTCTGTCCCTCACGGATGTCGGTGGTGATCAGGCCAAAGCCGTGCTCTGACAGAACCTGTGGAGGGAAAGGCACCATCAGGACCCGAAGCGCAGGGATCCCGGGAAGGAGGAGGGCCAGGAGGTCAGGATGGGAGGGGCAGACACGTGGCTGGGGGTGCGCAGCGGTCCTTGGGGCCCGGGCTCGGCCACTTCCCTGCTGGGTTATTCTGGGCAACCTTCTCCGTGTGCCCCAGGGCGCTGGGGTCTGAAATCCGGGCTGGGTTTGATTGGGTTTGGTTCTGACTGTAAGTTATGCTCTACCCTCTACACCACCTCTGCCCCCGTGGGTGTCGGGAGCCCAGGTTTGGGCCCTGTGGGTGTGTGTGAAGCCACCCTGTTTCCAGGGGAAGCAGCAGGGCCGTGTGGCTCCCCGGCTGCCCTGGGGAGGCTGGGGTCCCTGAGGGGATTGGCGCCTGGCTGCGGTGAGAGGGGATGGCGGGGCAGGAGGGGGCGGGGAGGCTGCAGCAGCACCCAGTGCCGACCCCTCTGCCCCCTCACAGGCTGGACAGAGGACCCCCCTCGCTGGCTGTGGCTCTGGGCAGCAGGGACCCCGCCAGGATGCCTGGAGGGCAGGGGCCACATGGGGTCCGGGCTCTGCCGCTCCAGGCTGGAGCCTCTGGGAAGTGAGGGCAGGCGAGGACGTGGCCTGAGGGCCTGGTCGGTTCCTCACCGCCCTCTGTGACCCAGTTTAAGGCCTGGTGGCATCTGCCGCCAGGCAAGGAACACATGTAAACACCAGTGGGGGAGGAGAGCGGAGCTATTTGGGGCAGGAGACGGATGAAGAACTCGTCATTGTTCCCCATGGATCTTAGCCCGTTTCCTTTCCCTTTTGGATTTCAGCTGTGCCCTATTTCTTTCCTGGTACAGGCTGCTCGGGGTATCTGAGCGCAAGGCAGCAGAGACGCGACCCAGGTTCACTGATTCCATTTTGGACAGGGGTGCGCGGTGGGACCTCAGACTCGTGTCCCCAGTAAGGGAACTGCTGTCAGCCCGCTGGCTCATGGGGATGGAGTCCTCACATCTGCCAGGAAGGGCGGCTGGGTCTAGTCTTTGAGTCCAACGTGAATCCATGGCCTGACCTTGTGCTGAGCCCTGTCGTGACTTTCTGAATTTCCATCTAGCCCACTGAGGTGGAAACAAGGAGGCCGATGGCTCCAAACCCTCAGGCCTGGGGGGTTTAGGAAGATGGCCTTGAGGGATTCGTGAGGGTCCCAGAAGGAAGTTGAATTCCACTCAGAAAGTTGAAATGAAGCTACTTTCATGAAGGGACAGAGAGCTGTGGGCGTCGATCGTAAAGTGTCCCCGTGCAGAAGGGCATTTCAGAGACGGGCCACAGCCTTCAGCCACAGGGACAAGGACAGAAAGTCTAGTTGCTGGAATCCAGTGAGAACGGCAGGTACGGAGGACAGATCCCGGCAGGAACTGGGTCAAGGAGGGACCCTGCCACTGGCAGCCCAGTGGCCCCAACCAGAAGGGACAGGGAAGAAATACCCCAACCCCTTCCCTTCCTACCTCATGCCTGCCAGTGCCTCCCATTGCCCAGGGCAAGCCACGTGACATTTAGGATCCCCCCCAGGAGACCAGTCCTTAGGAGCCAGCCTCCCAGGACTCAGGGAAGGACAGCCAGTGCATTTGTCGTGGTAAAACGGGGACAAATGGAAAATTACGGCGCAGCATCATCTACTGCTCCCTCCCAGAGAATAGGATTGAAAGCTGTGAGCCATTCTTATTTCAGGACGGGTAAAGATAGCCAGCTGCCCAGTAAGGCTTTTCCTGGTGATGTGTTGGTCTCAGCCTATTGATAGCCAGGCTGTCAGCTAGGAACGCTGGTGGCACTCGTCCAGACCATATTACTTGCAGCCAGCCCCCGCGGATATCTCCCCCAGTGTGTGGCTCGACCAGCCTTCGCGGTTCGTATTAGGATTGCAGGATGTGCTTCAGCAAAAACCATCAGGGAACTTTGAAGAACAAGATTTATTACTCACAGGTCCTGGAGGGCACACAGCACACCTGAGGGGCCACACAACCAGGTTGCAGGGAGAGAGAGAAAGAGAGATAACAGATCCGGGGATCTGCTTTTATTAGGGTTGAAGGTAGGGTGTCTAGGGTCTCACAAGTTCATTCTTTATTGACTAATTTAAAGCACGTGACCAGGAATTAGGGTGCAGGAAGGAAGAAATAGGTCACTCAAGCAGTTATGTAGGTTACCCGGGGGTTTCTGGAAAAGGGACCTTCATGGGTGAGGACCTTCCCAAGCCTGATTCCTTATCTGGCTGTTCTGCTGGTGGCCGTGTCGTACAGCTGGCAATATGTTTATTCAGGATGGATGTCTTTCAAAATGGATGACTCATCAACCAGAAACTTAAAATGTCAAGCACTTAAGTTACACATATATAATATACTGTGCTTAGGACTTTGCAGGTGTCATCTCTCTTAATTCTCACAGGACTATTTGAGGGGTTGCTCGTCTCTTTTCCACATTTAGTTTATCAGTGTGCCAGATATTGTATCTTGATGTTTAGCCCCGTCTCTGCCTTTCTAAACTGTCCTAAGAATTGTAGATGCTGAAAGCTGGTCACGTTTCTCAGAGTCCCAACAGGCTTCAAGTTTAGATTCTCAGGTGAGTTTTAGGAGGCAGAAGACAGAAACATTGTCTTCCCTTAGCACTGTACACAGGCATGCAGATTTCAGCAGAAGACGGTTGTGAGGTTTTGCCATTAACTTTGGATGTCCTCAGGCAAGTTTACTCTAATGCTGAAGAGAACAATAAGATCATTAGCAGTGAATTCCTGTGATTCCTGAGACTTACAGAGCTTCTGGAAGCAAGCAACTGTTTTTCCTGGTCTTTGCACTCAAACCCTTTTAATGGTTCTGTAAGCATCCATCTCTATGTACTATATCCCTTTCAGTTTGAGATACATAGAGTATTTTCTATTTTCCTGTGAGAATCCTGACTGATACAGTTACTTGGTATTGAAAGTGGTTTCGGGAAATACAACTGCAAAGATGGGAATCGAAGATTCCTTGTCAGGCTTGATTTGATTTGAAGGCAGTAATGACCTCGTCACTGGTGGAAAATGCGATTCTGGGAGTCCAGGGTATGCAGTGTCAAAACAGTCTCTCAAATTATTACCTGTCGTTCTTGGAATCCTATTAAAGGAGAACAAGTGGTTTTTGCAATAGAACTTTCTGGTGGAAGAGATAAGTACAAGGGCTACTGTCACCGAATGCAATGGAAAGTTTACCAGCAAAACAGCAACAATAATATTGGAGTTTTACATTTTCAACTCAAAGGCATCATCTAAGGCCTAGAGAAGTTTCTACAACTGCCCTAAAAGAATCTCTCATCTACTGTATCAAAAATCAGGCCCAGAGTTCTTCCTGCAGGTAGCAGAATGAAAACATAACTTGAATTCACGACTTCTTTAGGTGCTTACATGAAAGGTGATTCATTGGAAAAGAAGGTGACCAAGAAAATGGCAATGGAATATTTGGATGGATTAGGATGAATTAGTGTACTTTAAAACCTCAAATCCCGGGACTTCCCTGGCAGTCCAGTGGTTGGGACTTCGCCTTCCAAGGCAAGGGGGTGCGGGTTCAATCCCCGGTCGGGGAACTAAGATCCCCACATGCTGCACGGTGCAGCCAAAAATAAATATAAAATAAAACCTCAAATCCCACTGAGCTTCCGTTCCTATCAGAAGCAGCCCTTCTACCCCTTTCTGGGAAGGCTAGTCTCCTTTTCCATGAAGACTTTGTAATGACTTAACTGAAATACTTTCCCAGGGGGGGCTGATTCTCCCCATAACCCATCCCTACCACCTCTCAGGGCAGTCAGAGCCATACGTGGAGCCATCACAATAGACTTCATAGGGGATCAGTTCATCTGACCCAGCAGAAGGTATCATACACATTAGAAGAACTGCGACATTCTGCTCGTGCATGTTTGTAGACACCGGAGGATCGTGTGGGAGAAGAGATTCTAAGGGAGTTACCCAAAGGATAAAGCAAAATGTGATTTGGCCAAATTTATCAATTTGGGTGCACTTAAGAGAAAATCTGCGTTCAGATGGATTATCCGGAGCAGCTAGAAATGGCTCTGTTTGTTTACTTGACAGACTAAAACCCTGGACAAAAATAAATGGCCTACATTAAATGGCATTCTTCTGTAGAACATAAAAGAAGGAATACAAAATCTTGGATAGGAATGTCAGAATGGATGTATCAAGTGTGACCTGTTCACCCACCCCCTAACTCCATCCCTTAAATGAGTCCTGAGGACACCATGTTGAATTAGGCATTGAAAAGTACATTTCCATAAGGAGTCTCAGCATCCTTGAAAGACCCTGTTGTGGCCACATCGTCTGTAGGCTGAGGATGGTGTAACACATAACCCATCTCGTGGAAGGTTGATAGCACTTGACTTCTTCCCTTGTGGAGTAAGCAGTCATTTTTCATCATAGAAACAGGCATGTATTCTGTATATGGATGTGTCTTCCCAGCTCACAAAGCTTCTGCCACCCCACTAAATGCCTAGTTACTCATCATATGGTTTTCCACCGGGCGCAACTTCTGGTCAACTGGTTATAATGCAACAGAAGTGAGGCAACATGCTTGTGCCCGTGGGATTCACTGCTCTTACCGTGTATAATTATTTCATTATATATTACAATGTAATAATAGAAATAAAGTACACAATACACGTAATGTGGTTGAATCATCCCAAAACCATCCCCCCTCCGGTCCGTGGAAAAATTGTCTTCCACAAAACCAGTCCCTGGTGCCAAAAAGGTTGGGGACCACTGCCCTACATGACCAGTAAAACCCAACCCTCTTGTTGGCTTTTTAGTCTGCATAACGACTCTGGACTCTTACTTCTGTTTTGATTTTGGTTCCCTAAACATTTCCTTTCCTGTAGGCTCAGCTATGCATTTTAAAGGATATTTGTTGAATTTTAGCCTTCATAGATGTTTACTAAAAAACAGAAAATAAATTGATCTGAGAGTCAGAAATATGAATTTTAGTCCTGGATCTGTTAATAACCTTTAGCAAAACCTTGCCTTCTGTAGAGCTCAGTATCCTTAAAGTGAAGTGAAGGGTAGGATTGATTTCCGTCAGCATTTTTCAAATGATGGCTCATTTCACATCCTATTATTGAGTCACGATATCAGTTTAGTGGGCTGTAATTAGCATGTAGGAAGGAAGGACATGTATTGTTTCATGAAACTTTAGCTCCGTGTGTATGTGTGTGCACATGTGTACCAGGCCATGAGGTAGGATCAATTTCTTACTGTGGCTTACACAGGCCACCATGGAGAACTAAAGCAATGAGTATTGATCTTCCTCATTGCTTCGAACCTCCCCTGCAGTGAATGCTTTCTAATGGGCATTGATGCAAAGCACAGAGGTCTCTTCTCAGGTCCGTCCACATGCCTCTCCCCTAGACCTTCTTATTTTCAATCTTCCAGTCTTTCTCCTTCCAAGCCCTTGACCAACCAGCCAACCTATTCATCGCTGCCAAGAGGCCTTACCTCACACCACCTATTTCTTCATAGAAATGAGATGATCAAGTGCACCATTCAAAGCTCTGCCCGCAGAGGTCCTTCCCTGCACCACATCGTGCAGGGCTGACCTTGAGCAGAACCAGGACTGAGGATCTTTCCTCTGTCATCAGCTGGCACAGGGCCTCTTGTTAAGTCAATTTATAAGCTAAGAGAGAAGCTTTGTGGCAACAGATGGAGGTGATGTGGAGGCAGTGTATTCAAACAACTCACCGAGACTTGCTTGAGCCCAATCCTAAATTTCCATCAGAAGCCAGAGTGTTGGTGGCCTGTCAAACCGCGTGACCTGGTGGGTGATGAAGGGCAGCTCCAGGTCACATAGTTACTCGGTGTCCCATGACTAGGCACTCACTCTTTACTAGGACTCTGTGGCACCGGGGGAATTGTTTTACAAATAGGAATTCTCTGCTTCAGAAGGCAGATTGCTTCAGATTCATAACGGTCTATAACTCTCTCATTCTGGCTTGCCAGTCACTCCACACAATGTCAATATCTAACATGGGGACATAACCTTTTTTTAAATTAAAGTATAGTTGACTTACAATGTTGTATTAATCTCTGCTGTACAGCAAAGTGATTTAGTTATACAGATATATGCATCTTTTTCAGATTCTTTTCCATTATGGTTTATCACAGGATGTTGAATATAGTTCCCTGTGCTATACATTAGGACCCTGTTGTTTATCCATTCTGTATTTAATAGTTGCCTCACAGTTTTCTGAAAACAAATTCATATCCTTTGTATGTCAGTCTGGCCACATAAACTATTCTGGTTCCTCTCAGTGGAAGGACCTGCTTGCTTTCTTGTCCTTGGATTTTTATCCTTTCTCACTTGATGAGTCATGGCTTTGGCCACTCAACAGTGACCCTCATTCAGTTATCCACAGGTACGAAAGGGCAGATGTTGAGGCCAAGCCACCTTATTACCCTAATCTTGTTTGGATCTATTAAAGGGAGGGAAGGAAAAGTGTGGTCTCTAAGTCCCAAGTCATAATCTCCCTACTTTCAACTCCACACGGGACAAGAAACCCCTGATCCTAAGTCTACCATAGACTTTCTTTCCTGAATAGCCCAGGAGATTAAAGCATTTGTAATGGGAAATGGAGCTCCCTGTGTTTGGGTCCCCGTTAAGCACTGAGTTGATGGTATTAAAGCCCGTTGTTAGCTAGATAATGTTGTGTACCATGAGAGAAAGTAGAAGAAGTTATTCAGGATGTCAGAGTGATGATGAAAGAGCTTAGGACTCATCTGACCAAATCTCCTTCTTCATAGATAGAGAATCCAAGGCCCAGAAACGGGAAGTGATTTCTCGAGGTTGGTTTTCCAACGCTGTCCTAAAGCCTTCTTGACCTCCTTGTCAAAGGCCATTGTTTCTTTTTAGTTCTCATGGAGAACTGAGTCCATGACTATCTTCCAGGGTCTAGCATAGGGGCTAACCTATAGTCGATGCTCCATAAATGCTTGTATAAGGATGGGCAGGGAGAAGGGAGAAGGAGGAGAAGAAGGTGTGGGTCCAAAGCTTAGTGACCTGATTTATCACAAGTAAACATGGTGGTAAGCAACATTTGAGACCCCAAGCCTAACCATAAGGGGTACTGCAGAACACGAGGCAGGGAACTTCTCTGGGCTCCTGAGATGATGTAGGCTTTCCCCTCCTTTTCTGTCTCTTCCTGGATCCACGGAAGAAATTGAGCCACAGACACAAACATACCAGGCCTCCGCCTGAAGCCATATCTTATGCCCCAACTGAAGATACCCACTAGGAAGATCCTCTGGTTTCCATAGATAGTACAGACCATAGGTGCCCCACTGTCTCCCTGAGAATGAGAAAAGGGAGAAGGAACAGTCTGGAGCAATCAACAGTACTTCTAACAAGAGGGCAGAGTAAGAGGGTCCTGGTGGCATGGGCTAGGGCCTTCCCTCCTCTGGGAACCCAGAACATGGTGGGGCGTGTGGAGGATGGGGCTGAAGCAGGGGCTGAGTACCCGGCAGTTGCCTTTGGTGCCCAGTTCTTTCCAGGCACAAAGCGTGTTCCTGGAGAGCTGGTCTACCCTCTGGCGGCATTCTCTCCTGTTAATCCGCACCACTCGGCTTCTCCGGGTACATGTCTAAGTTATCGTTTTGATCTGGCAAAGTGAGGGCGCTAGAGCGAAAATGAGCACTGCAGCAACCACTGAGGGTGACGGGCCCACAGGTGATGAGGGAGGAGGCCCTGGAGGGATGCAAACACTCAGCAAGTCACAGGCTCACAGAGTAGGAAGGCCTTAGAGGTGATGTGATGCAACGCCCGCTCAGTCTCCTCTCTAGCACCTCCAACCTCCAATAAGTGGTTCCTTCATTTCTGCTTATATTTCTGCTTCCTTTGGGGAAGCTCACTGCCTCTGGGAGCAGCCTACCAAACCCTCACCCCAGCCCCTGCCAGGTGAACCTGGAATGACCCTTCTCCTTGACCCTACCACCTCTTCACAGCCATGCTTTCTTTGTTCCTGTGCAGAGGTTCAGAAGAGCCCCGCTTCTGAATCAGCCTCTGCCAGGCCAATGGAGAAACCAGGAACACGGCACACCTATAAGTGCCATCCTGTAGGAACGAAACAACCTTGACCCTAGAGGAGCGTCTGGCCTTCTCCTCATCCCACTCCCGCATCCTTGTCTGGCCAGCCTGGTGCCTTGGGAAAGAAAGGATCAGAGTAATTGATGACTATGCTTGGGTGGGGAATCACTGTCTCAGAGTTATCTCAGGATGGTGATCTACACGAGCTTCATCCGATGGTAAACAGCTGGGGAGATGCGATTATAAAACAGCCCAGGAGGGAAGAATCCAAAGTTTCTTTCTACAGTGCTTCTGGGTACTAAAAAAAAATGACCATCCTTCTCATGTTCTGAGATTCTTTTGTGTTCCAGGTTTCTACTAAGGGCTTTACATGTGTAATCTCATTTAGTTTAATCCACATAAGTTATTTGAGGGCAGTATTCCTGTCATGCTACAGATGAGAAAAGCTGCAGGA
The DNA here is from genome assembly GCF_003031525.2 of Neophocaena asiaeorientalis asiaeorientalis. Taxonomy (NCBI): domain Eukaryota; kingdom Metazoa; phylum Chordata; class Mammalia; order Artiodactyla; family Phocoenidae; genus Neophocaena; species Neophocaena asiaeorientalis. The sequence continues at coordinate 757,092 of NW_020173395.1, read as the reverse complement.
GAAGAAGGTGAAGGAGCTAGGTCAGAATCACAAAGCTAGAGTAGTGAGGCCAAAATTCAGACCTGAGTCTTCCAAAGCATCATGCCATCTAGCCCAGGGAAACCTAAATGTGGGCTTTCTGTGGGTTCAAAAGGGAAGGCACATACCATATGTAGGCGGCCGTAGCCGGGGGTCTAAACTCAGGCAGAACTCTGAGCTAGTGAACAGCCAGCCCAGGGAGACTTCCCCATCGAAAGGCAGTGGGAATAGACTGTGAACTCCTTGACCGCAGGGGTCTTGACTGTCTTGTCAACCACCACATCGCCATCACTTAGAACAGCACACGGTAGCCTGGATGTGTACGATGAATGAATACGATACATTGTCTACACAGATGGCAGGCAGGGGAAGAGAAACTTTGTACTGATTTTCCAATACTGGGTGCATAGTCGCAACTAGCAGCCAGCCTTTGGATATGGTTAACCTCAGAGGAGAGAGTAGGTGTAGAGCAGATACTTTTCAGTACAAAGCCAATGGGAACGCACTTGGTGTAGAGCCCACGGCTTCACAAACCTTGTGCTACCCAGCCCAGACTATATGCTGAGGAGACCTGATGTAAATTAAGACAATGCGTCAGGAACTTACAGAGTTCTTGAGAAGCAATGTGCAGCCATCAGAACCCACCGCCGATGTATGATTGACCCTCCACAGAGGTGTCTCCGAGAGGTCTGGATACTCACTTGCCACGGGAACTCACCTTCCTGGACTTCAGACAGTTCATGAAGTTGTACCAGTGTTGAGTTTGAAAACTTGGGTCTGTAGCCACATGGAGCTTCATCTGAAAGGGAAAAGAAAGAGCCATTTGCACATGAGAAGCACTGAGAAATCCTTCTTATCCCGTATTCCCAGCATCTTCCCAGCTAAGACCGGTGATGGAGCTGAGTGAAGTGAGCTGGTGCAGGGGGGATAGACCTCAGACAACACCAGCCAAACACACCTCCTTTACTGTCTGTCCCTCACATTCAGGAAGAGCTGTGAGATCTGGGGAGGTCAGGGTGGAGATCCATCAGAAGCTATGAAAGTGTTGGTGGCAACAGAGAAGTGCCAAAGATGTGCAGGGTCCATTCAGGAAACAGGAACCACGCAGGACTGGAACAGGGAAAGCTTAATATCAAGAATTATAAACTACACCAGAGGAGTAACTACAAAGGGTCAAGAGGACTCCAAGAATATCTCAGGGTTAGGGAGGAAAGGAAGGACCAAACCTGGCAGGGGAGTCCCTCCGCAAGGTTGCGATTCACAACTCATTTTGCAGCCCAAGAGAAGGCAGACGTTTGCTAGTCCCTATTACTACCCATGCAGGAAACGCCCCTGCAGAGTACAGCTGGGCTAGAGCATCCTTCCTGGGTGCAGGTGGACTGATGGCTGGGGGGCAGGTGCGTGGAGGGAGCTGAGATATGCTATTTACTAACTGTTTTTGTAAAAAGCTATCTAGATATTAGGGATAGTAATTCTTTATCTGAAAAAATATTGTAATTACTTTACCCAATTTGTCAATTTCTTTTGTTTTGACATTCAGGAAATTAAAATGTGTTGCTTTTCCTTTATAAAATTTCCCTTAGGTGCTTAGAAAGTCATTCCCTTTGCTAAAAAAATTATTAGAGGAGCTTCTCTTGAAGGAATCTGCTCAAGTCATCTGTCATGGTTGCCTTTGACATAGCGTAAGAACATCAGTGATCTCTGGAGTCCCTCCTTAGCCAAATCAGCTGTATCCTTTGCTCTAATCCTTCTCGTCCAACACTTCATAGGAAGAGTTTACCCAGTGGCCTTCTTCGGTTGATTCAGGGTGGATATTTCTTATCTCATCCCTTGCCCCTGGTTTTCATATTGTCTCTGAATTTTGGAATCCAGACTTGAAATATTACTCAGCCATAAAAAAGAACAAAATAATGCCACTTGCAGCAACATGGGTGGACCTAGAGATTGTCATACTGAGTGAAGTAAGTCAGACACAGAGAGACAAATATCATATGATATTGCTTATATGTGGACTCTAAAAAAAGAGGGTGTAAATGAACTTATTTACAAAACAGAAGTAGCGTCACGGATGTAGAAAACAAACTTATGGTTACCAGGGTAAGAGGGGGAGGGATACATTGGGAGATTGGGATTGACATATACACACTAGTGTATATAAAAGAGATAACTAATAAGAACCTGCTGTGTAGCACAGGGAACTCTACTCAATACTCTGTAATGGCCTCTATGGGAAGAGAATCTAAAAAAATAAAAGAGTGGATAGATGTATATGTATAACTGATTCACTTTGCTGTACAGGAGAAACTAACACAACATTGTAAATCAACTAGACTCCAATAAAATTTTTTTTAAACTGCAAAAATAAATAAATTAAATTCAATACATAAATCAGTTTGAAGGGTCCCTTTCTCTCACCTTTGCCCTTGACCTCCTTCTCTCCTCCCCACCGTCTCCCCCACCCCCTCAGACTCTCTCACATTCTCAGGTGAGCACACACGTACGGATACACACCCGTCACATGCTCCAAAGGTCGTTTTGGGTGTATACACGGCAGTATTTCAGCACAGCTCTTCCAGATACCCCAGGCTTGTTTCAGGTTGGCTTCTTACGTTGACACTCAGTGGTAGGCATCCTTCTATATACTCTGGCTGCCTCACATACAGCATCTGAGACAAATGTTTGTTCTTATCTTCAGAGATTTAAAGTAAATCAGAATTCAGTGCTTGAATCCTTCATCCAGACTTTATTTCAATCCTCTGAGTTTGTTGCCACCACGTTTAAGAACATGTCAGGTAACTGGTTGCAATGGCTGAATTAGTGTATTTTGCCTAAATCACTAATGAGAGCTCTACAACTAGGAGCATGTGAACAAATGATCAACATTCGCTTCCTGTCTATTGCTGACAAAATGTTTAAAATGAAATGAAAAGAGTTGGCTGAGTACACTGAGCTTATGACAATAAATTAGGAGATATTTATTTTAGGAGATGTCACTTTCCAGAAACTGGCAGTCATTTTTTTTTTTTTTTTCTGTTCCTCCGCTGTCAGAAAATTGTACTTCAAGTCCGTTGTTCTGAACATTTCTCTTTTCCCTCAGTTCATCCCCGGGTGAATGCGGGGATACAGGGAACATAAATTAACTCTGACCCATCATGCCCACAGATCTTCTCTGCCCCGCCTGGAGCTGTCACTTCTTCCACACAGTCCCTGCCACCCCGACATTCCCCCGTACCCAGACTCTTGACCCCGGGCAGATTCGGTCCTGGCCACCATCTTCTCCTGTCTTGGCTTCAGTTCAGCATCTCTTTTTAGGACCTTGGCGATGGTCTTCTTAATATCATCCTGGGCTCTGGTACCTCACCGTCTTCTTGCTCCAACTTGTACCCTGCACGCGGCTGTCTCAGTTCTCTTTCCAGCACCTCAACACCCTGGGATGGCCCCTCCCAATGACCCTAAACAGAGCAAAGTCCCAATCCTCGGCATGACACGTAGACCCTCGGTGATCTGGCGTGATCCACATAAGTTTCTGGCCTCACTTCTCGCTACTCCGCAATGCCTTGGCTGTGCTGTGAGTCAGCCTTAATTATTTTCACATCTGGGGCCACAATGACCTTCTTCTTTGCCTTCCTGCCTTTGCAGTTCTTTTCTCTTTGCCTTAGATACATCCTTTATCCACCTGGGAAACTACGTAGCCTTCAGCAGTTATTTTCTGCTCTGTGGTTCCAAAGCACCTTGAAAATGCTTCAGTAGGGCACTCACCACATTGTGTTAATTACCTGTTGACATGTCTCCCCGACTGGACTATAAATATGCGGTGGATACAAGCCATATCTTGCCATCTTTGCATTGCTAATATTTAGCACAGTCTTTGAACGTGTTCAGAATTCAATAGATGTTTGCTGAATAAATGATTGAACAAAAACGCTCTACATTTCCTAAATGTTTTGAGCACTTTATAATTTCAGCTTATACAACCTTTCGGAGGAATTCTGTACAAGGGTTCACTACCCATGATTTTGGTTAGTGTTTTCTGTTATCTATCTCAATCTTAGCTTTTTAGATCTTCAAGTTGTGCTCTGGACATCTGGTTTAGGGAATCGAATCAGAAAGTCTTAGTTTGGTAGCCGTGAACCTTGGAAACATCCTGTACTCTCTCTCTTGAACTGGTTAAACCTGGAGTAGTGGTGAAGATCTATCAACTATTCATTCATTCCTTCACTTAAGAAATATTTACTGAAAAGCAACTAGATATATGTATGACCTTAGTAGCAAATTTGGGCTTCAAACCCAGGTCTACTCATTCCTAGTTCAATGCTAGTCCTTCCACATAGACTATCCATCAAATCTAGCCCAGCCTCTTCTTCAAGGAGCCGACAGACCTGGTCATTACAACAGTAACAGCTAACACTTTCTCTGGACTAGACACTGTTCTACGTTCTTTATATTATACATATTAACTCCTTTAATTCTCACTCGTGAGTCGGGTTCTATATATTATTATCTTCATTTCACAGAAGAAGTAACAGGCACAGAGAGGTAAAGTAACTTTCTCACAGCCACACAGCTGGTAAGTGCTAGAACCAGGAATTGAAGCCAGGCATTCTAGAATCACTGAAAATTGGCCTTCAGTACACAGTTCTGGCCACTGTAGCACTTGGGATTCTTGTTTCAGGGTTGCTTCTCAGGACACAGCCCTTTGTACTGAAAGATGCAACCTCTCTATTCTAACATACACTTTATATATCTTCCTTACACTAGACTCCATGAGAACTCATTGTTACTTTTCTGCCTTACGAGCATAAAATCCTAGGAGCCTTTGCCATCAAGGATTTCCATTGGCTGTGCATTGTTCATGCTGCATCAGCCTGAAACCCACCCCCAACTGTTTTCAGGCCCTGGAATGCATCTCTCTTCCACTTCCCTTATGCAAATGCTCATTTATCATAGCTCCACCACCATTCTGCTGGATCACTAGGCCTCTTTGTTAATATATTTAGCTATTTTCAATAAAACTCAGTAGTTTCAAATAAAGTTGGGTTTGTGGTTTGAGTTTTAAGATGTAATACTCCTGTTGCTTTGTTGGAACTGTAAAATAATTTGGAGGAAAGATGGCTTATAAATACGTTCATGCATACTCACGCACACAATACACTCATGCAGCAAACTGAGGATATTCAGACTATGGCCTTATAATTTTATCAGAATGAAAGAAGACGCTGAGAAATAATATACACAGCCTATTCTAGAGTTCCTCCCAGTGCAGAATACTGTAAACAAAGTGAAAAAAAATCCATAGAATCCCACTGCTATCCACAGATCAGAGGGCCAGAGCCTGTGGCCCAGGCAGGAGAAGGGAAGGACAGGGAGTTGCTTCTTTGGAGCTACTTGACCTCTCCTGGAACAGTCTGGAGATGACAACCAACCATGTGATACTTCCTTCACCCACCTTTGACATGGCTTTTTTTTTTTTTGGCCTCGCCGTGTGGCATGTGGGTTCTTAGTTCCCCGACCAGGGATCGAACCCAAGCCTCCTGCAGTGGAAGCGTGGAGTCTTAACCACTGGACCACCAGGGAAGTCCCTGGCATGTCTTCTTAATGGTCAGAGGCAAGTAAACTTCACAGCAGATACTAGAGCTATCTTTGCTGAGAAAAAATACATTCCAACTCAGGAAGTAAGAAAGGCGTTGAGTTCCAAGATTACCACAAAGAGGAAAGAACTTCCTGAAATCCAGGGATACCCCTACACATGAAAAGATTTTATTCGAGCTGTTGGAACTTCACCCCCTGCCCTGGCCCCCTTCAGAGGGAAAGCATCCAATAAAATATCTCCAGATCTAGACTAGTCGTGATCCCAAGTCCCTCACCACTCTCCTCAGGCAGACTGAACAGATATTATAAATTATCAATATCCAGCCCTCTGGGTAAAGAGAAAACATTATGAAAAGGCTTATATAAAAAGGGAAAGGCAGCAATGAGTTTCTATCTATACAGTATAAGGTGGAAGGCAGGTCTGCTGCAACTGGCCGCAAGTTAAAAGCAAACCAGCAAAAATATATAAACACCATGTAAAAGGGCTTCCCTGGTGGTGCAGTGGTTAAGAATCTGCCTGCCAATGCAGGGGACACGGGTTCCAGCCCTGGTCTGGGAGGATCCCACATGCCGCCAAGCAGCTGGGTCCGTGCGCCACAACTACTGAGCCTGCGCTCTGGAGTCCGCGAGCCACAACTACTGAAGCCCGCGTGCCTGGAGCCCATGCTCCACAACAAGAGAAGCCACCGCAGTGAGAGGCCCACGCACCGCAGGGAAGAGTGGCCCCCGCTCGCTGTAGCTGGAGAAATCCTGTGCACAGCAACAAAGACCCAACGCATCCATAAATAAATAAATAAATTTTTTAAAACCATGCAAAAATATTACAAAAAGAGAGAAACAGAATGTACAAAATACACATGAATAATATATTTGTTTAGCTATTACCAGGAAGGAAGAAACAGGTTAGAGGTATATCATGCAAGGACATTAAAGAAAACGTGGAACACTATGAAATAAGAGAAAAGGACGAAGTAAAAAGGAACTAGCAGAGACAAAGAAAAAATAAAGACACATAATAGCATTGAAAAATTAAAACCAGTTAGATGGACTAGGAAATTTGGACCAACTTTCTTGCTGAGGATAAATAAAAGTGTTAAAATATCCCTTGCTTGAAAGCACTAGACAGTAAAGTTAGTGAAGAGTTATGGGCCAGCATTTAGGAAGAGAAACAAATTTGTGGGCACAATTTGTGGAGAATCATCTGACAAGCTGGGCGGTACTTCTGACAGCCTTGCAGAGTGAGGAGGGGAGCCCCAGGACTCATCAATGGCGAGGGACCTCATGAATTCGTGGCTTTAGTTAGGAGTTTAATGGTCTGCACCCTAAAAATAAGGGTGCATCAGAAGTAAACCAGGCTGCAAGTAAGTGTATATGTGGAATAATAACCACAAATTTCATCCCTCAAGAGCTGCTATAACATACTAGGCAATAATACATGGTGCAGAAGCTTCACGTACATGACACATGACAATTTGAGTATCATGGATGTGAGGGACAGAGGTGAAGAGGAGAACGTTTTTGGAGTGTATTTTTAACTGTTAACATAATTACATGGAAAATAAGTAACAGAGGTAATCTTTGTCAACTTCCCCAACACACACACACACACACACACACACACACACACACACACACGCACACAAAACTGGAGAGAGAAAGGGAAAAGAAATGTGGAGGAGATGCCACAAATAGTGTGATGTTGGATTCAAACTTCAATGTATCAGTAATAAATTAAATTGAATCGAATTAAACATTTTAAAAACAAAACTATATTCTTTGCCTTTTGTTATTGTTTTTGGCTTGAAATCTATTTTTTTCTGATATGAGTACCCTCACTTTCCTTTTGTTTCCACTTGCATGAAATATCCTTTTCTGTCTCTTCGCTTTCAGCCTTTGAGCCGAAATGAGTCTCCTATAGGCGGCACATAGTTGGATCTCGGTTTTTTTTCATTCATCCCACTACTCTGTGATTTTTGATTGGTGAATTCAATCCATTTATATTTGGAGTGTTTATTGATATGTAAGGACTGACTCCTGTCATTGTTTGCCTTCTGGTTATTTTGTGTCTTCATTCTTTTTCCCTCGTTTCTATCTACCTTTGTAAAGTGGTAGTTTTCCATGGTGATTTGCTCAGTCTCCCCTTTCTTTATGCTTTGGGATTCTACTTTTGGGACTTCTGCTTTGTGGTTACCGTGTGGCTTACATAAAACATCTCTCAGATAAAACAGTCCTTCTTATGCTGAGAGCTCCTAATCTTCATTTGCCTATAAAGTTTCCACTCTTTTACTCCTTGACTTTTATATTTTTGATGTCACAATTTACCTTTTTTTGTCCTGTGAATCCGTTGAGAAATGTTAGTACCTATAGTTATGTTTAATGCTCTTCTCCTTTAGCCTGTATGCTATAAGTGGTTAACAGCCATTCTAATATAGAGTTAGAGTTTTCTAATTCAGACTGTTTTTCACCTTAGCTAGAGTATTGTGTACTTCCGTTTACTTTTATGTCACTAGGTAGCATCTTTTTATTTCAGTACGAAGAACTTTTAGCCTTTCTTGCAAGGTGGGTCTAATGGTGGTGAACTCCCTTAGCTTTTGTTTTTCTGGGAAAACCTTTATTTCGCCTTCATATCTAAAGGATAACTGTGGCAGATAAAGTATTCTTTGCTAGCATATTTTATCTTACGACACTTTGACTATGTCACTTCACTCTCTCCTGGCCTGTAGAGTTTCTTCTGAGAAATCCACTGATAACCTAATGGGGGTTCTTTACAGTTACTTTCTTTAAAGAAAAAAAAAAAGGTTAATCTTGAACTCTACCTTATGTTGTATACAAAATTTGAAACCAAACGAATTGTAAATCTAAATGTAAAAGATGAAAATAAAACTTTTTGGAAATAACATACGATAATATCAACTTGGGACGGGGAAATGTAAATTTAAGCAAAATCATAAACATTTAGGAATAATAACAGCTAACAAATTTTTGGTATTTACAGTGTCTGGCACTGTTCTCTGAGCTTTGTGCATATTTAACCCTCACAGTAACCCTAATATGGCCATTTTACAGATGGGGAAACTGAAATGCAGAGATATTTAGAAACTCCTTCTAAGGTCCCATAGCAAGTACTTGGAGGAAAAGTAATTAGCAAGCAGACAGTCTAATTTCAGAGCTTACACTCTGCTACAGGTCTGACTGTGTTTATAATTTTGGAATGAAGAGGTCCTTCTAAGACATCAAATAAAAGCCAAGAAACATAAGTAAAAATATTACTGAACTTCTAACATAAATTTAAGATTTGTTTAGTCCAAAACAGAATTGGAAGAGTATTAAAGAATTAGGAGAAAAGATTTTGTAGCACACGTAAGAGACAAAGGGCTAATACCGTTAAAATCAAAAAGGTTCTGCCAATCGACTTACGATACCCACTCAAATAGAAATGATGGGAAAACTATACGAACAGGTCATTCTCAAAAGGATAACTAGAAAATGTTACTTATTTATAAGGCTGGGAGTTAGGGTAAAGGGTAGCCTTGTGGGCAGATACATTTCAGAAATACCGGATTAAATAAAATTAAACCACTTTCTCACTGTGAGATTTCTCGGAACCTTTAACATGTGGATATCCACCGTGACTCCAAGGAAAAGTACTGAAAGGAGCATTTCCAAATTTTGTCTAATCTCAGAGCTTTTTTGCTATGCAGTTTCTAACAGAGCGCGCTTTGGAAACTGCTGTGTGAACTCGTTTGCTCCCCACAATAGCCCTTTAAACTTTTCCCAGTTCATGAGATTACATAATCTAATAAGGTGCTCTAAATTAATAAGGCCCTTATTCTACCACAACTCTGCTGCTTCTCGCAGAGTACTGAGCCCAGAAATATCCTTAATGTGTTTACAAGGAGGGCAGTGGAGACTGGAGAAGCAAAAGCACTTGCTATTTGTTGCTCCAAGTCCCCTGTTCTTGCAGAGCTCTGGGTCCAGACACTGGGGGATCATCTTAACTGGCATGTTCACTGAGCCCAAGACATCTTCTTCGTTTAATCAACTCTACTCTCCTCATTTCCTGAGCCATTTGCTCTGACTTAGCACCCCCTTGGGCCTCTAAATCAACTCTATAGAAGCCAGGTAAGAGGCTGCAGGCTTCTCCCCATCCTCCACTCTGGCTGAGACTGGCACAGACCTGGAGCTTCCTGGGCACGTCCCCTGAGTGCCGTGAGCAGTGGAATTAGAAGCGGCAGCATTTTCTTTTCATTCCAGTCCAGAATTTCCCAGCCTGGGCCTCTGGCCAAAGCTGACAAAATGCCAGCTGCAGCTGCTTCCGTGGGGGCATCGCAAATGCATGGCAGAGCTGGTCCTGGGTGATAGCACAGTAAGCCCCGGGTTAGAGAGGAAGCAGGGGACACAGGGCAGCCTGGCTCAGCGGCGTCCGCACAGCCCGACCCTCCCCTGTCTAAACTGTCTCTGCAGTGGAGACTAAAGGGACACCATATCAGGCACCCTTGTCTGTACCCACCCCTCCCAGCATAACTCTGAACCTCTTGGAGAGCCCTGTGTTCTAGTGGCTGCTTGGGCGTTAAAGAGCTTTGGGTCTTTTGGTGAGTTTTCCTATTCTCTGGAACCAGATCTCAAAGCCTGCGATGACTTGTTAGGTCAACCTCCAGCCCCTCTCTCCTCCCCCAGACGTCAGGGGGTGGGGTTGAAAGTTCCAACCCTCTCATCACGGGTTGGTTCCCCTGGCAACCAGCCCCCATCCTTGGGGCTTTCCAAAAGTCACCTCGTGAACACAAACTCAGGTGGGGTCGAAAGGGGCTTGTTATGAACAACAAAAGGCACGCCTTTCACCTTTATCACTTCCGTGGTGAGCGCTGGGCGGCGGGGATGCGTGGGCACGCCGTTGTACCAGGCGTCTGCCTCCCTGAGTGACTTGCCCTGGTTTGTAAGATAGAGTCAGATTTCCACGGTCGCTGTTCCGCAAACGGCTGTAAATGGAGAAACGATGAAGTTCCGGGTGGGCCGTGAAGGTAATGAGCTTCCGTCTTGTCTCACTCTGGCTTTTAAACTCCACTGAGTGGTGGTGATTTGTCCTGCCCAGATGGAAAAGCCCCAGGGACACCCTCGGATTATCCTTAGATAATAGACCTACAGTCACTTGAGTCCCAAACCAGGTTTCAATTAACATCCAAGCCCTCATCACCCTCCAGGGGGCGCTGAATCTGACTCTAAATCAAACCTCCTCCAGGCCTGGGTCGGGTTAGGGCCTGGGTCTTCTCTCACCTCTGGCTCTGCTCACCCCCCCACCCCTGCTCAAGCTGCTCTTTTGATCCTGCCAGGGTTCAAAGTCAGGGGAAGGTGTGTAACAGGGAAGAGAGAAATCGGACTACATGTTGGATGTTTCTTTTACTTTCACCTTTGCTTTCCACTGCTTTTGTTCACTAAAAGGATACTGTCTATACATAACGGCCAGCCTCAGGGAACCCTGCCCCTCTGCCTGAATGTTAAACCAAAGTGCCTTTGTTCAGGGAAACACCCGGACCCTGTCCACCTGTGGATGGCTGCAAGAAAGAAGAAGTTAACACATCCCCAGGCTTCCCTGGTGGCGCAGTGGTTAAGAATCCGCTTGCCAGCAAAGGAAATCATAAACAAGACGAAAAGACAACCCTCAGAATGGGAGAAAATATTTTCAAATGAAGCGACTGACAAAGGATTAATCTCCAGAATTTACAAGCAGCTCATGCAGCTCAATATCAAAAAAACAAAGAACCCAATCCAAAAATGGGTGGAAGACCTAAATAGACATTTCTCCAAAGAAGATATACAGATGGCCAACAAACACATGAAAGGATGCTCAACATCACTAATCATTAGAGAAATGCAAATCAAAACTACAATGAGGTATCACCTCACATCAGTCAGAATGGCCATCATCAAAAAATCTACAAACAATAAATGCTGGAGAGGGTGTGGAGAAAAGGGAACCCTCTTGCACTGCTGGTGGGAATGTAAATTGATACAGCCACTATGGAGAACAGTATGGAGGTTCCTCAAAAAACTAAAAATAGAGCTACCATATGACCCAGCAATCCCACTACTGGGCATATACCCTGAGAAAACCATATGTCAAAAAGAGTCATGTACCAAAATGTTCATTGCAGCTCTGTTTACAATAGCCAGGACATGGAAGCAACCTAAGTGTCCATCATCGGATGAATGGATAAAGAAGATGTGGCACATATATACAATGGAATATTACTCAGCCATTAAAGAAATGAAATTGAATTATTTGTAGTGAGGTGGATGGCCTAGAGTCTGTCATACAGAGTGAAGTAAGTCAGAAAAACAAATACCCTATGCTAACACATATATATGGAATCTAAAAAAAACAAAATGGTTATGAAGAACCTAGGGGCAGGGCAGGAATAAAGACGCAGATGTAGAGAATGGACCTGAGGACGCAGGGAGGGGGAAGCGTAAGCTGGGATGAAGTGAGTGGCATGGACTTATATATACTACCAAATGTAAAATAGATAGCTAGTGGGAAGCAGCCGCATAGCACAGGGAGATCAGCTCAGTGCTTTGTGACCACCTAGAGTGGTGGGATAGGGAGGGTGGGAGGGAGACAAAAGAGGGAAGAGATATGAGGCTATATGTATAGCTGATTCACTTTGTTATAAAGCAGAAACTAACACACGATTGTAAAGCAATTATACTCCAATAAAGATGTTTAAAAAAAGAATCCGCCTGCCAATGCAGGGGACACGGGTTCAAGCCCTGGTCCGGGAAGATCCCACATGCCACGGAGCAACTAAGCCCATGCACCACAACTACTGAACCTGCACTCTAGAGCCCGCGAGAGCCACAGCTGCTGAAGACCGTGCACCTAGAGCTCGTGCTCCGCAACAAGAGAAGCCACGGCAATGAGAGGCCCACGCACCGCAACGAAGAGTAGCGCCCACTCGTCATAACTAGAGAACGCCCACGCACAGCCAAAGAATAAAATAAACAAATAAATAAATATTTTTTAATTAAAAAAATTAACACATCCCCTCCCCGAGGCTGGCCATTCCAGGGAATATTTGCAAAACTTATGGACTTTTTACCTTACTTCCTCATCTCCTCCCCCTCTCTGTGCTGTAAAAGAACTGGTATCCAAACCCTGATAAGACAGTTTTTCGGACACTAGTCTGCCATCTTCTCGGTCCGCCAACTTTCGGAATAAAGTCATCTTCCTTGCCTCGACACCTCGTCTCCAATTTATTGGCCATTCGTGCAGTGAGTAGAGCGAGCTTGGACTCCGTAACAGGTGCAGGGAAAGGGGAGCTAGCCCAGACATCAGCTTTCTGCCCTCGGGGCCTGGGAGGCATTTCCAGCGGACTCTTTGCGCGGTGTTTTCAGGGGCTCTGCCTGCTGGCCCCTGTCTCCTGCACTCCCCAGGCCTGTCGGCACACATCCCCAGCCTCTTTCTTCCTAGGCCTCTCTGCCCCCTGCAGGACGCCCCATGGGGGGGATCCTCAGGACCCCCCGCAGCACTCTGTCCCCTGTGCAGCCCAAATGCACAAACTCTGGGGGTTCAGGGCAGCCTCTCCACAGCAGCACCCTTCCCAGAACCTAAGCAGATGGCTGGCCATTCTCTTGCCTCCAGATTTCCTAGGTTGAGTCAGACTCCAGTCCCCAGCTTCCCAGGGATCCCAGGAAGCCCTCTACCTTTGGCCTGAGTGACATTTCTCCAGGTGCTCCAGAAGGATCTGTCCTGGTATAATCTGGAAGCAGCTGTTAAAGTGCTGAGACCTGGCTCCCTGCCTTCCCCCATCCACTGGATCAGAGTCTGAAGGGTGAAGTCTGGAAATCAACACTGGGGTCGCCAGCTAAAATACAGGATGCCAGGTACACTTGAATTTCAGGTAAACAATGAAATTTTTCTTAGTATAAGAATGTCTCAAATATTGCGTGGGGTACCTGTGTACTAAAAATATTTGTTCTTTTTTGTTTGTTTGTTTGTTTTGCGTTACGCGGGCCTCTCACTGTTGTGGCCTCTCCCATTGCGGAGCACAGGCTCCGGACGCGCAGGCTCAGCGGCCATGGCTCACGGGCCCAGCCGCTCCACGGCATGTGGGATCTTCCCGGACCGGGGCACGAGCCCGTGTCCCCTGCATCGGCAGGCGGACTCTCAACCACTGCACCACCAGGGAAGCCCAAAATATTGGTTCTTTATCTGAAATTCAAAATCAGTTGGGCAACCTGTATTTTTATTTGCTAAATCTGGCAACCTGAATCTGTACCAAACAAGCTCCCTGGGCTGCACACCAAAGTTAGAGCTCTGCCGGCCAGGACTGTGGAAAATAAGGTCACCTCGATAAAGACACCCTGGGAAACTCTGGAGCGTCAGGCAGGCAGTGTCCCTGTGCAACCTATGTCACCATGTACCTGCTTTCCTCTTTGGATTTCTGTAGATTCCTTACATTCCTAAAGTTTCTCTCCATACTCGGGCCATGTTTGCCCAATTCTAGGGGGAGCCATTCCCATTGGAGTCTACAGGAATGGCGGCCTCTGGGGCTGTGCACGGTGGCTCTGGCCCCGCTGGTCAGTCCCTCCACCAGATCAGACATGGTGTGATCCACTGTTATTGTGAAGACGCTTGGACCAAAAATGTGGGGCAGCGAATGAGTGCTTTGCGATAGACAGGGCTCACGTCATGTCAATAGGAAGGACACAGACCCAGAAGGAACGCATCTTCCTAGAGATGAGCTGTGATTCTGTCCAGATACTTTCATAGAAAATGGGCAGCAGTTTAGGGTGGATGTGCCCGTCAATCATCCTCTATTCTCCCAATCAGACATGGGGCCCAGGCTTCCCCTCCCCTCCACACCCCACCCCCAGAAGCCGAGCAAAGAAAGCCACCAGTGGGGCTTCCCTGGTGGCGCAATGGTTGAGAGTCCGCCTGCTGATGCAGGGAACACGTGTTCGTGCCCCAGTCTGGGAAGAACCCACATGCCACGGAGCGGCTGGGCCCGTGAGCCATGGCCGCTGAGCCTGCGCGTCCGGAGCCTGTGCTCCGCAACAGGAGAGGCCACAACAGTGAGAGGCCCGCGTACCGCAAAAAAAAAAAAAAAAAAAGAAAAAGAAAGCTGCCAGCATTCAGGGTGTGGGTAACATGTCCAAGGGAGGGAGAGCGCTGAGTCCAAAGGAAGAGCAGAGGGAAAACTCAGAGCTTCCTGGGGCAAGACCGGGGCCAGGTGATGCAGTGTGCTTTGGGACATTCCCCTATGCCAGTAAAGAAAGGCTTAGGCCTTGATCAAGGCCAAGGCCCACGAGGTATTATTCAGAACAGGTGAGGAAAGCTGCACACCAGGCTTCAGCCCACCACTCAGGGTGAACACCTGGATGCTGCTTTCTCCCGATCTCGGAGGAAGAGTCAGTCACACGTCCTGGAATTTCCCCTCCCAGAAGGTAGCTGCAGCCACAGCCTTGGCGTAGTAGAGAGGGCCCACCACCCAAATCATATGGTCTTGTCTTGAGCTTCACAACAACTTTACTGTGAGCATTATTTTTCCTTTTCTGCAGAGGAGAAAACCGAGGACGTGAGGCTGGGCAGAGTAGACGAAGCAAGTTGAGAAAATGCCCAGGGGTCACTTTGGGAGCTGAGTTAGCACATGAATCACTTCCAACCATTGGGCCTGGCCAGTGGCCGGGAAGGCGTTACTAAGGATGCTTGGGTAGAGTCCACCCAAGTCTGTGCACTAAAAGTGTCCAGAAACAAAACCCCAATTTAAGGTCCAAATCCCATGGCTCAGCCGCTGACATAAGGGGAAGACTTGGGCTGGGCACTTCCATCTCTGAGTCTGATCTTTCCATCTTTAGAAATGGACAGGGGCCTATCTGGAGATTTGGGGGCCACATGGAATAAACCCATAAAGGGTGGGAGCAGGGATTGTTGCCTGCTGGGCTGAGTATGGGGGGAGGCCAGGGCCTCTGAACCCAGCCTTCGGGTCCACGCCTGCGGCCCGGATCGGAGGCCTGAGCAGAGAACCTGGCACCTGGCCCGACGGCCGTTCAGGCTGCGCAGGCCTCCGGGCCTCCTGGACCACCTCCCCGTTCCCGAGGATCCCAGCCGGCAGCCCCTCGCGCAGGCCTTCTGCGCATATTCACGGGGAACCCCTGACAGAACAGGCCCTGTGGAAGAGGAGGCATCTGAGCCTTAAGAAGCACGGGGTGTGAGGGGGCCACAGCAAGTTGCCCACTGAGGACTCGTGAAGGGCAGGCCGTGCCCAGGTCAGGAAGGGAAGCTCAGCCAAGGAGGCGTCCAGGATGAGGCCCATCTCAGGAACAGAGCGGCCAGAAGAGAAGCCTGCATGACAGTCTGCGTTCTCAGACCCGCCAGCCCATTGTGACATCACCGGCAGGGCTGGCTGTAAGGGGGAGGCCCCGTCAGAGTCATTCCCCTCTGCCCCGGCTTCCGTCACCTCCCAGGCCAGCAGTCATGCCCAGGGCCATGCTCCTGTGGTCCCTTTTGCTGCACATGCTCCAGGCCAGGGACGCACATCTGGGTAAGTGGACGCCTGCCCGGGCCCGAGCGGCTCTCCAGGCGGGGCTGGGTGCGACCCTGGCCCTGCTCTCTCCCTCCCACCCCGCCAGGGCTAAGCCTGAGGGGCCGAGGGACAGAGGCCTGGACGATCCCACAAATCAGCTAATGGGCCACTAAGAGGCCGGTTCACGGGAACAGTGGCTTCCTGTTCCCCCTACACCCCTCCTGGAAACCACTTCCCTTGCCCCTTCTCCTGCCCCAGCCCTAAGTTCAGCCTGCCTGACCTTAAGTTTTGGGTTTGAAACCCGAGACTTTATCATTGAATGAATAGTGGAGCGCTGAGAAGCGCGGGCCCAGAATGAGCTGAGCATTGGTCCCGGAACTCAGGTGCTGAGCAGATGCCCAGGACGCCCACGTGCATGACAGGTGGGGTGGAGGTGGGCCGGGGGTGCCTGCTGTGCTCCACGGGCAGCTCCTCGCAGCTCCTGGTAGGTTGTTTCTCTCTCTGGGGGGGCAGGGGGGGCAGGTGGCTGAAGTGGAAAGGAAGCTGTTATGGGTCAGGTACTTTCCCCCGTTAGATGCCCACACTACCCCAGTGGGCTCTCCACTCTTAGCCCCACATGTGGATAAGGAGCTCCGAGCCTCAGGGAGGTTTAGGATTGGTCCAGAGCCTCGCAGCAGGGAAATGGGAGAGCCGGGAGTGGCCCCAGTGTGACTCCAGGGCCCGCATTTCCCTCCCTGCCCTTGGCCTCACGGAAAGAACACAGCCCACGTTCCCAGCTTCCCTCATTCCGGCCCGGGGTTGGCTGCACGGAGTGAATGGGGGCTGGTGCGTGGTGTGGGCAGAGAATCGGCAAAGCTGGCCTCTCTGCAAGCAGGTCCAAGTGCCCCCGATGGCTCGCATCTCTGCTTACCGTTTTGGCACTGCCTCCGTCACTGCTTAGGGCTTTGTGTTCCAGCGTTAGTCTATATGTCTGCACGGTTCCACGCTGGTGATGTAGGTTGTTCTCAAGACCAAGGAAAGGGGGCCCTTGGTGCAAGGTGACATGAGAAATTCTGGCAGCTAACGTGGCTTGAGGGTTTACTCTGTGTTGGGCACTTCAACACCCGTTATCTGTTCTGTACATCTTTGCATCTGTTCTGTAGCGTAAGTATTATCTTCTGCCTATTTGGGGAATAAAGAAAGGGATGATAAACAAGAATAAGTCGTTTACCCTAAATCATTCATCAGATAAGCAACAGAGCCAGGATTCAGACTCAGGCTTTGGGACTCCAGAGCATATAATGGTGCCCAGACACATGGTAAGACTATATGTGTTTGGTAAATAAAGGAGGAAGTGCAGACCCAAAAGTCCTGGAAAGAGCCTCTATATGTTACTGACAGCTGAAGGCTATTGACACATATTGATACATTTTCACTCCATTTTTTTTTTAACTAAAAATAACCACCACTGGGTTCCTCCAACACATACTACAAAGTCCTCAAAACCTCTGTTGAATGGGTATTTGGAAAAGTAGCCTCTAGAAAGAGAGGGGAGGGGGTCTTGGGCTCTGTAGAATCAAGCTCATTCTTTGTTCCAGAACAAAACCACATTCAAGTCAGAAAATACTAACAGTGTCTCCTCCTCCTCCGGGTGAGGGGTTGGATCTGGACTCGCTCCAGAAGGCAGGTTTCTCTTCCAAACAGGCAGCTGCAGCCTTTGTTCTCAGCCTTCCAGGAAACAGAGCTGCTCTGCCTGGAACAGAATGTTCTAACCTAGAATAGCTTGGGGCTTCCTGTAGGTTCAGGCCCTCTCTAGGTCACCCTTCTGGTTTCCTGTATGTATTAGTTTCCTCTTGCTGCTGTAACAAACTACCACAAACTTAGTGGCTTAAACAACACAAACTTCTTATCTTACAGTTCTGTAGGACAGAACTCCCACATGGGTCTCCCTGGGCTAAGATCAGGGTGTCAGCAGGACTGCGTTCCTATTGGAAGCTCTAGGGAAGAGTCTGTTAACTTGCCTTTTCCAGCTTCTAGAGATCATCCATATACCTTGGCTTGTGGCCCCTTCCTCCGTCTTCAAAGCCAGCAATATTGCATCTCTCAGTGCCATTCTTCTGCAGTCACATCTCTCTTCTTCTGCTTCCCTCTACCACTTTTAAGGACCCATGTGATTACATTGGGTCCACTCAGATTATCCAGGACAATCTCCCCATTTTAAGGTCAGCTGATTAGCAACCTTAATTCCATCTGCAATGTCCCCTTTGCCTTATAAGGTAACATATTCACGAATTCCAGGGCATGCTCCATTAGGACGTGGACATTTTTTGGCAACAGAGGCATTATTCTGCCAGTCACTCCAGGTTGGCCCTGGCCAAGTATTTTCCTCTGATTTTTCTCAGATGAGGGCAGAAACAAGCTCGGCAAAGTGACTTACCTGTCTGGAAAGGAGACAGAGCCAACACTTCCAAACACGTTCCAACAGATGTGAAGCATCTGTTGGCTTACTCGTGTTTCTAAGGGTGCTTTACTGGGCCAGCCTCAGTTTCCCCATCTCTAGAATGGGTACAATGATAGCTACTTATGTGTCTTCTATGGATATTGACTAAGTGTTGCATTGTTTCCCTTCCTTTCTCTTCCATTCTACCAGAATGCGGTGAAAGACCCGTTTTTGAGAGAGGAGCTCAGTATTCCAGAATCATAGGAGGGATGGAGGCTGAGGTGGGTGAGTTTCCATGGCAGGTGAGTATTCAAGCAAGAAATGAACATTTCTGTGGTGGCGCCATCATCAGCGAGTGGTGGATTGTCTCGGCAGCTCACTGCTTTCACTCTGAGATCTCGTAAGTACCGAGTCCATCCCCTTGCTTCTGACAATGTGCTCCCCTCCCTGGGGAAGCCCCACACGCCCTAGGGAGGAAGAGGCTGTGAACCCAAGGCCGGATCCACTGTGCCTTCTTTGTTGTCACCCAGAACCAGTAACTGCGGCTTCCCTGAGGTCACAAACTGTCCTCTCCAGGGACATCTGTCTTGGTGGAGCCAAAGGGCTTGGTCTGTCTCCCTCTGCCAGGACATTCAAGTCTTTCTAGGAGGAAATCCTCCTAATTCTGGAGGTCTGGGTTCCTGGGCCATCCGACAACCTACTTCCCTCCTCCTTATAGAGTTTTCTCTGCACTCCAGGAGACTGGTGGAAAACAGAGCGTTTACTGATTCCTCATCATGGGCCAGCGACCTGCTAAGAAACTCCTTGCATTAACTTATTTAATCATACAAACAACCCTGAGGCGGGTAGAATGAGTAATCCCCTTTTAACTCATTCCAACTTACAGAAACCCTGAGGCAGGTAAAATGAACATCCTTATTTTATAGAGAAGGAAACTGAGGTCCAATAAGGTTAGCTGACTCACCCAAGGTACACACCTTAGTAGACAGAAACAGGATTCAAATCCGGTTCCAGCACTTGCGCTTTTCCGCTCCACCACCTCGAGAAAGCTTGAAGATACACAGAAAGAAGAACTTTAAAGGGTTCATCAAAAACTTCGGGAAAGTTTCACCCTGGGGTAACCAAGGAAACTTGTTGCATTTACTCCCATGGGATACTTAAGGACTGACTGTTGGAAAGTTCCTGGCCATTCTGCCTGGAGGGAAATTCCTGAATTATTACTGAAGATTCTTTCTGCTTCATCAATGGCAGGTCTGGATTAAACTCTGTTCCTGATTCTTGCATAGGTCTTCAGGTGCATATGTGCAAGAGTTTATCCCTAGGAGAGAAGGTATAGAATCATAGGACTTGTGCATCTTCCAGTTTATTAGAAAATCCAAATGATTTTCCAAAGTGGTTGCACCCATTTAAATTTCCGCCAGCGGTGTGTAAGTGTTAAAATCATCACCAATATTTGCTACTTTTTCAGAATTTTTAATTTTTGCTTTTCTGGTGAAAAGCATGAAATACTATTACAATTGTAGTCTTAATTTGCATTTTTCTTCCTACTGCTAAGTTGATATTTGCAAGTTTATTGGTATATTTTCTCTTTTGTAAAGTCTGTTTGAGCTTTGACAATTTTTTTTTAATTTGTAGACTCTCTTTATACGTTCTGAATGTTAAACTTTAGTCAGTTGTGTATGTTGCAAACAAAAAAATTCTGTTCCTCAGTCTCTAAATTGCTGGTAGACAAATTGATGTGCTAATCCCTTCCTATCTGAGGGCTAGTTTGATCTGTGCCAAGTGGTCTTTTATGGGCTCTTTGGGGGCCCAAAGCTAAGTCCTTTCTTTGCCCTGTGAGGCAGGAGTATCTCATTCACATCTCTGGGATGATTCCGGAGCAGCCATGGAGCCTATGGTCGGCCACAGTGGCTGTTTCACCCTCCTTCTCTACCTTTTTCAAATGCTCACATCTTCTGAGCAACAGCCCCAGTAGGACAAATGCAAAAGGCCCCTACAGCTATGTGGGATATAGGGTTCTCAGACACAGCAGATTCTGTGCACCTTGTGACTTTCCTTCCCCTCCTATTTCTCCGTCTCTGGTTCTCCGCCACCAGGCCAACAGAACTGAGAGTCGTGCTGGGAACGAATAGCTTAAGCAGCCCATCGCTGGAAATAAAGGGGGTCACAAGCATAATTCTGCACAAGGACTTTCAAAGTCTCAACATGGACAATGATATCTCCCTGCTACTGTTGGACACGCCCATCACATTCAGCGAGCTGAAAGAACCCATCTGCATGCCCACAGAGCCCGGCCTCTCCAGGTGGCACAAATGCTGGGTGGCAGGATGGGGGCAGACCCAAACTGGTAAGTAACGGCTCAGCATCTCTTGGGAGCGCCTTGGGGAAGAGCCACATCACGGGCGTCTGAGGATGGGCCAGTAAACCTAAAGGAGAGGGGAGAGGATGAAAGGGGAGAGGGCTGAGGAAGGAGGGAGGAGAGGAGCTTGCATTGGAGCAAATCCCTGAGCACGAGGAACGCACAGAGGCCTGATCTCAGCCTCTTCTAAGTGCGAAGGAAACATCCCCCAAGGCCCTGAGCTGAGATGCCAGATGTGGGCCATCCCTGGGTGTGGTCCTGTCCCGCCATCACATGGCAGTCTCGTTTGTTTCATTGACTATAAACCCTCCAGTTGGCCAGGGGCTCTCTGCTCTGCTCTCTCACATCTCCGTGATTCACGCATTGATGTTTCCCACCTGGTTCCTACAGGCATTCAAGACGCCTGCCCTGGCCTAGACTTTAGATGGTCCTGGAGTGTTGCCCAGCCATTCTTAGAAATGAATCTGTTGCTGTTACTTGTTGTTACATTGTTACTTGGCCAAAATAAGAGGAACCTGACCAGGGTAATAAAGGGATAATGAAAGCCCTGCTGGACTGTTCCCAAAGAAAACTCAACAAAATTGGTAGGGGAGGGACGGGTATAGCACAGCGCTAGCTCAGGCCTGAACAAGACTCCAGGTCCTTAGGGATGCTTTGCAGTGACCTGGGGTCTAAGAGATGGTAGGTATTTCAGGAGTTTGGTAACTAGAGGGCAACTGGTGTAACACTGATTCAGGGCTCTGGGCACGACTCAGAATTTAGAAGTGAGGAGAGGCAGATGGGTGCCTGCACGATTAAGAACACTCAGTGTGGAGAAGTCTTTTGAAATCTATGTGGTAGGAGTTAATGAGATGGAGAGAAGTCCAAACAAATTCCTGGAAGCTGGCAGTCCAGGAAGGGCCTTGACAAACCCCCTGTAAAAACTCTCAACCAACCTGGCTTTGTCTGGGGGACCTGAAAGCTTTTTTCACCGGGAGTGCAAACCCAGTTTCAGCGGCCCTGTGTCAGAAGTGTCACACTCACATAACAGAAAGTAACGAGAGGCAAATATGCTGAAGAGGCAGGATTACGCTGAGAATCGATCGAAAGCCAGTTCTAAGAAGTCAAGTCTGTAGCGCTGTTGGAGCCAAGATGGAAGTCTTCTTGGAGGCAGGAATATGATTTTGAATGGGAGGGATAATTCAAGTAGGTGGGGACTTGTTTGGAAGAGCCTGGGGTGGTGGAGTGAGTAAATTGCGAGGGATTACTGGAAGGACATGGAGAGTGAGGGTCTGTGAAAATGTGAAAAAAAAGGTGGATGTGTGACTGGCGGGACACTGGGCAGGTTGGTCTAGGGCACGTCAGCTGCATTATAGGCACTGGGGCTCCTGTCCAGTGACTTTTCTAAAGGGCCTTCTCTATGGGTCAGGTCTCAAACAGCCTATGGAAACAGAGCTGTTGAAAGTGCCCATGACCATCGTGGATCGGGAGAAGTGTCTAAAGGAATTTCCAAGACTTACCAAAAATATGCTGTGTGCTGGATACGAGAATGAGACCTACGATGCTTGCCAGGTAACTTGGATGTATCCCCTCCATCCCCTCGGGCTGCCAATGTAAAGGCATCCTCTCTCCATAGGGAATAGACAATAAGAGTTTGGAAAATGTGTGGGAATCAGGCTTAGATACGGGAATGGGGACATGGATTCAGGAATACTTACTGTCAGGTCCTTGGACTATCAGAGCTTGCCTGGAAGTCAGTATGCAGCAACCCTGCATAAATATTTCTGGTCTTCTCCAGGTAGGCCCCCAAGACTTTTTCCATTTCTGAGACTTCTTGAAAAAACAAAAAGCCAAGGAAGATTTGAGATCCATACAAGGAATTATTTTACTTTATTAATTTTAGCTACCTTTGTTGAGTGCACTAAACTCTGGGATTCAACAATTGATGAGACATGGTTTCTTGCCTAAAGGATCCCACAGTCTCCTGGGCAGGCAGTTGGGTAAACAATCGTAGTGTATTGGATCATGCCTGTGAGTTTCGCTGAAGAAAAGTCTGGTAGCTTAGCTTCTCTTTACTAAAATTAACACAAAAATTTAAAAAGAAAAGCACTTTTTGATTGATAGTAGAAGGAACAGGGGAAAACCCCTCATCAATTAGCTTCCTCTGGCTCTAAGGATGGGAAGGATACATCTTGGGAAGGATCGCGCTGGGGAGCCCACGTAGTCCTACTCATTGGCTGGGCAGTGGATCTGGTCACTGGTGTAAAACTGTAAGTGCAGATGTTAAATGTTCTGCAGAGCGATGAAAAGGCTGTCTCACAGAAGGGCTGTGAGGTAAGGAAGAGTGAACAGTAGCAGAAAAGGCACCAGGTTTAGAAGAAGGAGTCCCCCACGAGGTGGTGAATGCCATGAGGACCACAGAGAGAGACAGAATCAATGCCACACGAGCCCTGTGTTTTCCCCACATTCTGGATAGTTTAAAACATTACAAAACAAAACAGATGATTGGGACTTCTGGTTCTGGACAAGATGGAATAGACACATTTCTCTTGATCCCTTCCACTAAATACAGCTAAAAGCACTGGACATTATATTGTGAAACAAAAATAAAGGCTCCAGAATGTGAAGAGAAGATGAAATTGGAAACAAAGATCCTAATACGTAAGGAATGACAAAGCAGTGAATTCCTTGGGTTTTCTTTCTGCCTCTCATATCCCAGCCTGGATGGTAGTACATAACAGCTCAGCATCTCCTGGGAGCAGCTGGGGGAAATAGCGCCATGGGCACAGACAAACTAACAAAACAAAACAAAACAAGATAGCCTTCCTCTCTTTGGACCAGGAAAAGGGCAACCTAACAAGGTGGAAACTTTTAAACAATAATCATTCTATTCCAGCAAAACACCAGGAAAAGCCCCACAGTGCTCCCACCCCAGCAACCAAGGTCGAGTGGACAATTTCACCTTCCCCCCATCCCCCTGCCCACTATGGTGGTGTCAGAGGAGGCCGAGTGGAGAGCCAGGACTTTAAGTACAATCTAGGTTTAATGAGCCATCCCCTGTCCCCCTCAATGTCAGTGGAGGCCACCTGAAGAGCTCGGGCTCCCACCCAGTGGTAGCGGCACCCTGCTCCTCCCCTTGGTGTCATAACTGGTCTGAGTGGCAGGTCAAGACTTCCACCCCAATTCAATGGAAAGGAGTTGGCATCCCCCTCCCCTGACTCCAGTTTCATAGGAGGCCTGTTAAAACAGAAGATTCATATGAGAACCCAAGTCTCATAACCTATTACTCAAGACAGGATCTGTAATAAATAGAATAGAGGGTTTCACTAATATACATGGATTCCATTTATTAATACACATAGGATAAGGAAAAATAAAGCTAAAAATCTGAGTAAAGATTCTTTTTTTAAAAATTGAGAACCATTAATTCCTAGAATAAATTCAATTAAAACAAAATGGATCATGCACTTAAATGTAAAACTACAAAATTTTTTTAGAAAAAGAAAATAGTCTTTGGGACATAGAGTAACACCAAAAACACAACTCATAAAAGGAAAAATTGATCAAATGGACCTCATCAAAATTAAAAACTTTTCGTTTATGAAACACCATATTAAAAGGATGAAAAGACAAGCTACTGATAGGGAGATAATATCCAACAAAGAAACTATACCTAGACCCTATAAAGAACTCTTGCAGTCAACTGTAGAAAAACGTACTATCCAATTCAAAAATGGGCAAAAGACAAGAACAGACATTTGGCTGAAGAGGATATACAGATGGCAAATAAGAAAATGAAACGACGTTCAACATCATTACCCATCAAGCAAATGCAAATTAAAACCACAATCAGGTATCACTACACACCTCAGAATGGCTAAAATTAAAAAATAAAAAATAGTAACAACACCAAATGCTGATAAGAATGTAGAGAAACTGGATCACTCGTATATTGCTTGGGGGAGTTTAAAATAGTCTAATCACTCTGGAAAACAATTTTGTAGTTTCTTTAAAAACTGAACGTGCTCTTGCCATATAACCCAGCAAATGCCATTCTTGGGCGTTTATTCCAGAGAAATGAAGGCTTGTGTTCACACAAAAACCTGTGCAGGAGTGTTTATAGCACATTTACTCATAATAGACCAAAATTGGAAACAAATGTCCTGTAAGACGTGGATAATTAAATACACTGATAATTAAATACACTGCATCTATTCCATGCAATACCACTCAGCTGTTACAAGAAGCAAACTATTGGTACGTGCAACCACGTGAATGTGTCCAGAGACTCATGCTACGTGCAACAAGCTGACCCCCAAAGGTCCCACACTGTGTGATTCCATTTACATAACATTCTTTATTAAAATTTTTTTATTGGAGTATAGTTGATTTATAATGTTGTTAGTTTCTGCTGTACAGCAAAGTGAATCAGTTATATATATATACATATATCCACTCTTTTTTAGATTCTTTTCCCATATAGGTCATTACAGAGTATTGAGTAGAGTTCCCTGTGCTATACAGTAGGTCCTTATTAGTTATCTATTTTATATGCAGCAATGTGTATGTGTCAATCCCAATCTCCCAGTGTATCCCTCCCTACCGCCCCGCTTCCCCCCGGGTAACCATAAGTTTGTTTTCTACATCTGTGACTCTATTTCTGTTTTGTACCATTTGTACCATTTTTTTAGATTCCACATATAGTCGATATATGATATTTGTCTTTCTCTGTCTGACTTACTTCACTCAGTATGACAATCTCTAGGTCCATCCATGTTGCTGCAAATGGCATTATTTTGTTATTTTTTATGGCTGAGTAATATTCCATTGTATATATGTACCACATCTTTATCCACTCCTCTGTCAATGGACATTTGCATAATATCCTTGAAATGACAAAATTATAGAAAGGGAGAACAGCTTAGTGGTTGCCAGGCTTAAGGAGGGTTTAGGGGTAGAAGGAAGTGGATATAGCATTAAAAGGGCAACCTGAGGGATCCTCGTGATTATGGACATGTTCTGTGTATTGACTGCGTCGAGGTTAATACCCCAGTTGTGCTATTGTAGTATATGTAGTTCTACAAGATGGTATCATTGGGGGAAACATGTAAAGGGTACATGGGATCTCTCTGTATTATTTCTTTCAACTGCACGTGAATCTACAGTTATATCAAACTTAAAAAAAACAAAGAGAAGACAAAGCTTCCCAATAGCAATGGTTAAATGAAGATCTCAGATCCTAGCCATGCCACACACTTAGGGAGCAGCCAGTTCATACTGGAGCAGGAGACAAAGGGCTCCAATATCAATTGAAAAGGGGAGGGCTTCCCTGGTGGCGCGGTGGTTGAGAGTCCGCCTGCAGATGCAGGGGACACGGGTTCGTGCCCCGGTCCGAGAAGATCCCACATGTCGCAGAGCAGCTGGGCCCGTGAGCCATGGCCGCTGAGCCTGCGCGTCCGGAGCCTGTACTCTGCAACGGGAGAGGCCACTACAGTGAGAGGCCCGCGTACGGCAAAAAAAAAAAAAAAGAAAAGGGGAAAACAACATTTAATAGTATAATTGGAAAGCATTCCAGGGAGAATTGGGGGAAAATCACGGAGACTTGAAAAAGTATCTTGTGTTCAGGGAACTTTCAATATTTCAGAAGCCAGTGATAACAAGGGTTGAGTGTGGAGAGGTGAGCAGAGCAGGTCACTAGGGCAGGGTTGCCACGCGTGGGAGACAAGAGGTTGTCCCAGGCTGCTCACCCTCATCAGTATTCACACCTATCCTTTCAGTCTTTTTCATTCATCACCATCCCATATTCAAATGGCCAAAACCAACTGCAGCAACACTTGAAACAATCAAGTGTCATCTTTGATGACATTTTCTGTCCCCTTTGCTTCAATGGCTGGATCTACCATCTGGAGTCTAGGATTTTTGCTCCAGTCCCTCCCCTATCAAAATGTACTTTAATGAAAGCTTCTAAAATTAATCATCTTATTACTTGAGTGCTATAAATAACTGTGCTGTTATCGTTTTAAGCCTTTTTTAAGAAAAAAATTGTGAAGTGAAAAGCTTTGCTCTCTGTTTAGAAAGCTTTCTGTTGCTGAGAATAAGCTGACAGTGATCCAGGCAAGGGAAGTTTCCTGAAATTATATAATATTATCATCACTTAAATCCAGGTAAGCCAGGCAGAAAGTCCCCTAGGGTTTAAAAATAATTGCCTTTAAAAATAAAATCACACTTTTAAACTTAGCAAACTTGAATAAAACACATAATCACATAATGAAGGGAAATTATAATTTTACGATGGAAACATTTAAATATGTTCAAAGTAATAGCAATAAGATTATGCTGTACTTAAAATACAAATTAAAATCAAATCAATTGAATTTTGTGGTTTACTTTTTCCGGCGCTTTTCCTCTTTGTAATCCCCTAAGGTTACACTATGAAAAAACAAAGTTCAACTTAAAAAAAATAACTGACACCGTCCAGCAAACTATAGAATCAAATATGTCCCAAACTAGCAATGCAATACTTCTTGTGAAGGACCAGCAAGCATCTGAGAAACAGGCATTGCAATGCTGCACAGTTTTCTTATCTTTCTTCTCAACTCCAGCAAAAATTTTGTCTTATTCATGGCTGGATTCCCAGTGCCTAGCACTGGAATTTCATTCCCTCCACTATCCTGTAAGATGGGCTGGGCAGGTCTCACTCTACCTGTTTAACAGATGAGAAAACAGGGATTTAGAATTTAAGTGGTTTGTCTGAGGTCCAGGAGGTAGTGGGGCCAGGCTGGAAGCCAGGTCGTCTGCTTCTCACCCAAAATGGACAGAAGTGATCACACGGTGTGAATAACACAGTAGTGAACTTAGGAGGCTCTGTGGTCAGTATGTTTCTAAGCAGACAAGTCTCTGGCTACCAGCCTTAGTCTTTGGAAGAAAGGTCCCCTTAGATGGGCTGTCATCAGTCCCAAGTCCTTGCTAGCTGAGGCCAGACCCTCCTTTGAGACATCCTTTCTTTCTTCCCAAAAGGAAGAGAAAAAAAATTAAGACTCTATGTGTGAAAGGACATGAATTTACGGCTGTCCCTCTGGAGTCCCAGCGCTCCGAGAAGGGAATCTCTGTTTCCTGAGTATACAAATAATGTTTGTAATACATAAGGCTAAAATAATACTACTAATACATTTCTGGAGCATTTACTACATAGCATTTACCCTATGCCAAGTGATGTATAGATTTTAAAAGTGTCATTGCCAGTAATCTTGGGAAGTAGCTGGTATTATCTCCATTTTAACGACGCAGAAACTGAGGCTTAGAAGTTACTTGTCCAAGCACAGTTCTCTCCCTGTTATGTAAGGAAATAACAATCAACATATTAATAGGCTTTTTATACCATTCATGCCATCGTAACGTGAAGAAAATGATAGAGACAGCACTTACGGAAGGAGCTCTTTGAGTGGCAATCCTATTGATTTGGTTCTTGCCCCGTGACCTTGAAATAGAACACGTGCAAATAAAAGCACACACCCACAAAAACCAGCCAAGCGTTAAGGGCAATGTTTCGTACTGGAAAGGGTGGCTTTGGTTTTGGCACCATGCTCACTGGGTGTTCTTGAGCTCCAAGCTCTCTGTTAATTCCGCTCCGTATATCCCTCTGCTTGGCGATGTGTCCCACAGTCAACATAAACTCCCCTTGAACATGATTTCATCGTTATCTTCCCCTGCACTTTACCCCATGACCTTGGAACTAGTACTCACCACCCGTGTCCAGTGGCACCAGTCCCCAGATCGTGTCAATTTCAACGCACCCCCCTGCCTCCTGACCGTCTCGTGCCCTGGTTGAGGTCCTCATCACTCCCATCTCCTCTTAACTAGTCCCCCCACCTCCTGCCTAATTCCTTTCCAATCAGTTCCCCCCACTCACTCTTCCTGTCAAATTCTTATTCATCCTTCAAACAAAATGCAGTTGATCCTGTTTGTTTGCACTGTTGTCTCCCTCCCTAGACCATAAGGTCTTGTATCCCAAGTGCCTAACAGTTAGTTTTTCCTCCTTGAAGATGTGTTCGGTGGAAGTGAGCAGATCTCTTCTGACTTTCCATTTTCTAATTATAAAATGAGAATCAAAATACCTACCTCACAGAGATGTGGGATGAAGGGGTGGATGAGAAAGTAAAGTCAGGGGACCAACGCCGGGCCTCGGACATCATGTCCGGGAAGTGTTGATTCTCCTCCTTCCCATTAGGTCCCATTCCCGGTCCTGTTGATGACCATAGAAAAGGAGGCCATCTCTCCGCTGAGAAGGAAAGATCACTTGAACAATTATAGCTCCCCAGAGGGAAGGAACATGTGCTTTGGCATCAGGAAGACCTGGTTCCAACTTTGGCCCCAACATCATGTAACCCCGAGTAAGCCCTTCATCCTCCTTAAGCTTCATTTTCCCTGTATTAAAATGGACAAAAGGAAGCCATATATGTGTGAGGGACACGATGGGGACTTGGTACATACTTTCCATATAAATAGATAATCATCTGAGTCATAGACCCATGTGATTCCACCCTGGAGGGGTCACATAGTCAGAAAAGCTTAGCTCACTTGCCCCCTGCAAACACCCACAGCAAAGAATTAAAAAGAGACATCCTTCTCCCTCACTCCTCCGGAAGAACATCAAAGGAGACCCAGTTCAGGGCTTCCCTGGTGGCGCAGTGGTTGGGAGTCTGCCTGCCGATGCAGGGGACACGGGTTCGTGCCCCGGTCTGGGAAGATCCCACATGCCGCGGAGCGGCTGGGCCCGTGAGCCATGGCCGCTGAGCCTGCGCGTCCGGAGCCTGTGCTCCGCAAGGGGAGAGGCCACAACAGTGAGAAGCCTGCGTACCGCAAAAAAAAAAAAGGAGACCCAGTTCACATCCACAGGCCTAACAGCACTCCTCGCATCCTCTTTTCATTCCTTCCCTTTACAAGCTCTGTCCAGAGCTTCTGATTTAAGACCCGCAAATCTGGTCCCCACTCTTCCTCAGCCTGGGTCCTCCGTGTTCCGGCTCCCTCTCTGTGTGCTGTGCATGGAGCGTGTGCATGCCCATGCTCTACATACCACGGTTCCTGGGGCCAGGCTGAGTGCTGCACATGCCCCGCGTGCAGCCACGATAGGGTGGGTGTTGATCTGCAATGATGTGATTCCCCTTGGCGTGCTGGAGTCGGGCGGTCCATGAAGCCTCTTCCATGAGCGAGCTGTGCTCTGCCTCACATGGATAGTTTCAAATGGGACTCGCTGCTGACCTGTGTTTTCTGTCCACAGGGTGACAGCGGGGGTCCTCTCGTCTGTACCACAGAATCTGGCAAGAAGTGGTACCAGGTGGGCATCATCAGCTGGGGAAAGAGTTGTGGACAGAAGAACATTCCAGGAATATACACCTTGTTAGAAAACTACCACTCCTGGATCAAGGCGGTGACTGAGTTAGAGGGAAGGCCCTTCAGTGCTGAGAAAACGATAGCCTCTCCCAGACAAAAATCCAAGAGCTCTCAGGCTCCAGAATTCCCGGGGCCCGGCAGCCCCAGACTCTGGATGCTGCTCTGCCCTGCATGGTGTTTTAGGCTAGTTTTCTACAAATAATAAAATAGATGCTATTCTTTTTTTTTTTAATTAATTAATTTATTTTTGGCTGTGTTGGGTCTTCATTTCTGTGCGAGGACTTTCTCTAGTTGCAGCGAGCGGGGGCCACTCTTCATCTCGGTACGCGGGCCTCTCACTGCTGTGACCTCTCCCGTTGCAGAGCACAGGCTCCGGACGCGCAGGCTCAGCGGCCATGGCTCACGGGCCCAACCGCTCCGCGGCATGTGGGATCTTCCCGGCCCGGGGCACAAACCCGTGTCCCCTGCATCGGCAGGCGGACTCTCAACCACTGTGCCACCAGGGAAGCCCTAAATTGGTGAACTTAGAACAAGCAGATTGTCCTCCATAATGTGGGTGGGCCTCATCCAATTAGTTGAAGTCCTGAAAAGAACAAAAAGCCCAGCCTCCTCAAGCAAGAGGGCATGTCTCCAGCAGACTGCCTGTGGATTTCATCTGCACTTTTGCCTCTCCTGGCTCTCCACCTGACCCTCAGCTCTCCTGGGCGTTGAGCCTGCCAGCCCACACTGCAGATTTGAACTTGCCAATCTCCCTAATCACATGATCCAATTCCTCATAACAAATACACCGACACAGACACACACACACACACACACACACACACGCTGCCTTACACCTTTCTCTGGAGAACTCTGACTAATACAGATTTTAGGACCGAGAGTGGTTCGAGAGAAACAAAATCTTAAAGATGAATTTTCTGAATTGGCTCTGTGGTTTACAGTAGTAAAAAGAGCACTGGCAGTCCATGAAGTGACGGGGCAAGAGAGAGAAGCAAAATATCACCACTGGAAACTCCTAATCCGACACTCGTGAGAAGCTGGGATCTGGGTGACCATGTGTGTGATACTTTCAAACAGTTTTTTCAAACTGATGAGTATAATGAGATTGGCTGGTTGCCCGTAATGTTACTGGACAAAGTGGGGAAAGAAAAGTTTGAGCTCAGGGATTCGAATTCCTAGCTCAAGGGCCCCGTAAATGACCTGAAAGCTTCTATGTCTGCCCCGAAGGAGACCCTTACCCGCTGTAGCCACAGGGCTGAGAGGCTGAAAATCAGACCCGCAGTCTCCCCCTGTGACTGACTGAATTACAATGCGAGTTGAACTCCCAGCCTCCCAGGGTGTCTCCTGCTAAACCCAGGCCACGGACTGGGAAGGAATGGGATCCTCCAAGTTGGAATGGGGGGTGTGTGGGAAGACCCTGATGGAGCTGGGGAACTTGAACCTTAAATTCTGATGCATCTCCTCTGCCAGTGGCAGCAGTCTCTCTGTCCCCAGGAGAAGTGGCCTCTCCACCCCCGCCCGTCCCAGGGTGTTAACCCTGCGTTACCTGCGGAAAGGGTAATGACCGCCCCTGAGGCAGCTGACAAGCAAGACATTGCTGGTTCTCCGCAGTGTTGACCCCACCACCGCTCTTGGCGTCTAGACCTCTGAGCAGACTCAAGTCCCAGCAGCCCCTAAAGTGAGGTACAGAGCGTGACCCGCGAGGAGGTGCACTACCGTCTGTGTTTTCTAACTCCTGCAGACAGAAACCCGGGCCGCACGTGTGGGGATGGGTATTAAGGCTGTGGGATAAATCGTGGAAGGAACGGAAAGTTGGATCAGGTGGCATTTTTTGCCACGGGCTCACTAAGCAGGGATTCTGCATCTAACTTTGCATCTTGGGGAGGAAGACAGGGCTCCAACAGTTTGCTTCGCTGCTTGGCTGAAATATGGCCAAAAGGAGACCCACAGTGAGCGAATTAGAATTGCCAGACCTGCTTTGGTTTAATGTAGAGAAAGGGATTCCATGACTTAGGGAGACGGGAATGTTCGAGTGAGTTTGTCATATGAAACCTACTCACTTCCCCACCCTGGGAAGGACCAGAAGACATGCCTTTCACCACGACTGTGAGAGATAAACTTGAGAGGGAAGCCCTGGCATCCCTGGCTCTTCTCTGTGGGCCAGACTTCACAGAGGGAAATGCAGTCACGGAATTGGGACATGTAGCCACAATGAGAGTGATTGGATCCGTGGTGGCAGGGACCAGAGGCGGCACTCAAGCCCCGAAGGCAAGGAGGGAATGGTCCCTGTGATGGACAGCAGGGTCAGTGCTGCAATTAGAATGTCCTGACTCCTGCAGACCATGGCTGGCTAGCTCCTCATGGGGTTCCTAGAAGTGAAATAGACAGGAAGCCTACTAATTCTTACTTGTTCTGTGTAAGCAGAAAAGTTCTAGGTCAAGTGAACAAGAATTAACTTGAATGATACAAACAAGAGTCATGGCTTGTTAATTCTCAGACTGGAGCCACTTTATAGACTCAGAACCCCTTGAATGAAGGACCCTAGTACACTATGGAATATTTATACTGTTAATCATTCTCCCAGCCTTCCCCAAAAGGACCCACAGGCTTTTGCCAACTGTGCATTGGGGAAGAGGAAATAATCAGACCTTTTAGGGACTACTGGACGCTGACTCTGAACTCACTGGTTCCCTTCTCTGCGGAGTAAGAGATATTATGATGGGAAAGGCCAAGTGGAAGCAACTAGAACTGCCCCTACCTAGGAAAAGAGTCAACCACAGAAGCAGCCCTGCATTCCTGGAGGGATTGCAGACATTAGTGCCATCATCAAGTACTTAAAAAACCCAAGGGCGGTGATTCCCACCACATCCCCAATTCAGCTCTCCCATCCGGCCTCGGCAGAAGACTGTCGGGTCTTTGAGAATGACAGAGGATTATTGTAAGCTTGCCAAGGTGGCGACTCCAAGTCCAGCTCAGATGTGATTTCATTGCTTGAGTAAAGTGACACATCTCTTCCAGTATCCGCTCTGCAGGTCTTGATCTGAAAGAATGCCTGTTTCTGCATCCCTGTCCGTGAGATCCACCAGAAGCAGTTTGTTCTCTGCTGACAAGGCCAGCATTACACCTTTACTGTCCCACCTCAGGTGGATATCAACTCTCCGGGCCTATGTCATAGTTTAGTTCGCAGGGATCTTGATCACAAGACCCCTTTCACTTGCACACGATAGCGCACTGGTGCATTACACTTATGACGTAATGCTGACTGGACCTAGTGAGCAAGAAGTAGCACCTGGGCTTCCCTGGTGGCTCAGTGGTTGAGAGTCCGCCTGCCGATGCAGGGGACACGGGTTCGTGCCCCGGTCAGGGAAGATCCCACATGCCGCGGAGCGGCTGGGCCCGTGAGCCATGGCCGCTGAGCCTGCGCGTCCGGAGCCTGTGCTCCGCAAGGGGAGAGGCCACAACAGTGAGAGGCCTGCGTACCGCAAAAAAAAAAAAAAAAAAAAGCCTGGGGGTGGGAAATAAACCCAACAAGTTTCAGGGGTCTTCCACCTCGGTGAAATTTCTAGGGGTCCAGTGGGGTGGGGCATGTGGAGTTTTTCCTTCTGACCCTGGAGGCAACTTCATTTTGGCCGCGAGGGAGGAAAGGGAGAGAGTGACAGCAGATCAGAAGCCAGGGAAGGAGGCGAGGGGCGTGGCAGCCAGGCGGCGGCGGAGATGGAGTCGGTGGGGAGGGGTAGGTGAGGAAGTGTCCGTGTTTCCTGCCGTCTCTGCCATCCATCATCCTCTCCCCGAGCGGAAATCAATATTCCTCTCTCTTGTTCTCTCCCCAAATGTTCTGAATTTAGAAAAGAAAGAGCAAACCCTGACAAATGCATATTGTTTTCCAAATATAAATGCCGCACCGCTTCCGCCCCCGCGCAGATGTCACCCCCTCTTCCCGGCTGCCCGGGTGTCGGTGTCGCCGGCCTGGGCGCTCTGCCACGACCGCTGTGGGCGCAGATGGAGCCCATGAAGTGGACTGCTGGCCGCCACTCGAGGTCACCTGGTTTCCTAAGAAGCAGATTCTCGGCAATTTCTCACAGGAGGAGCATTTGCAACTCAAAGCTCTGCTGGCATCCTTTCCCCATCCCTCCCCGCCCGAACACAGCTCGCTCGTTTGGAAAGTAACTGTGAAACCTTTTACCCCTCCAGTTGAAAAGCACCTTCTCACCCATCCCTTTTGCCTGTAGAGGTAGCAGGGCAGAGAGGACCACTCCCACTGCTCATATGAGGAAGCCGAGGCTCAGAGAAGGGAAGGCGTTCACTCGGACTGAACAGTGCTAAGAATGTGGATGGGAGCAGGGGGGTGATGCCGAAAGCTCAGCTTCTCTGTGCGCCAGTGCTGAATCAAATCTCGGAGACAGAGTTTTGGGTGAAGTAGAAAAGAATAGCTTTATTACTTTGCCATGCAAAAGGGGACACAGTGGGCTCCTGCATCGAAAAACTATGTGTCCCCACCCAGGAGGATGTGATGAGAAGTTTTATAACAGCACTTCAAGGGCGGGGTTGCTGACAAGATGAGGGTGTGTGCAGGGTCCCAGCTGGTCCGTCTCCTAATCTTGACGGGCTTCTCTGGTCCCTTTAATCTCGCCTCAGGTGGTTCCTTGATTAGCAACTGTTCGGAACTCAGGGAAGGTCATGGAGGCTGGAGTCTTGCTTACAAGAAACGGGGGACAAAAAGAGGCCTCCGGGCCCAGGCCCCACTCGGTTTCAGGGGTAGACATGTTGGAGCCCCCAGGGCACCCCAGGAGCCCAAGTGGCCTGGCTTCTAATTCCACTGCTCCCTTGCTGCTGAAGTCCGGAATGTCTCAGATTCCCTGGCCTCCAGGCTCCCCGAGGAGCAGGCAGAATACACACCATGCAACCCTCCTTGTTAATAAAGGCTGCCATGTGCATAATGCTTCCTACACATCGACCGCCCTTGTAAATACTCTTATATGTATTAAGATCTTGTTGCTGAAATCTCGGCTTCTGTACACCCATGCCAAATAGAAATACGGAGACAGAATTTAGGAGGAAAGCGAAAGAATAGCTTTATTTCTTTGCCAGGCAAAGAGGGAACACAGCAGGCTAGCACCTCCAAAAACTGCGCCCCCCCTTGGAGAAGCTTTATAGTAATGGTTCAAAGAAGGTGTGATCAGCTTGTGGACATTTTTCGGATTGGTTGGTGGTGAGGTAATTGGGAGTTGGCATCATCAACCTTCTGCTTCCAACTGGTCTGGGTTCTACATGCTTGTGGGAAGCATACCATCTTTAACTGTTAACTTTTCCTACCTGGAGGGGGTATCTGCAAAACAGCTCAAAGATATTGTGTCCTTTGATGGGGAACCAGGACCCTGCCCCGAGGCGGCACTATTGTTTCTCTGGACTGCTCCTCCCTTGTCTCCCATCCCTTCCCTTCCCTAATTAACAACTGCTTGGACCTGCCCACTGGAACTCAGGGAAGGTCATGGAGGCTGAATGAAGCCTATTTCCTGTAATCAAACAAATGGGGGACACAGAAAGGCTTTGTGCCCAGGAGCCCCACGGGGGCTCAGTGTCAATCCCCCTGAATCAGAGTAACCCTATGAAATAGGTACTACCACTGGGCCTTGTTTACAGACTGAGGAAACCAAGGCCCAAGGTCACAGGGCTTTGAGGAGGTGGGGCTGTATTCACACCAAACCAGTCTGGTCTAGATGGAGGTGGACTGAGCCCTTGGGCCACCCTGCCTCTGGACACTGTCCAAGGCAAGGACACTGACCCACAGGTCTGATACCTGGGTTCAGGTATCACTCACTCTTTGAGGAACTTGGTCACACTTGTTCAAATTTTGTGTCCTCCTTGGTCAAAGGAATCTCTAGAGAAAGTTACAGAGTAAAAACCCATGATTTCTCGTTTGTACGCATGTAGCGAGAGCACCTCAGCTCTTTATCCTGGATCCTGGAAGAGCAATGGAACAGGGGAGGAGGCTCCTCCTTCTCCTCTAGACTGAGGTTCTTCCACGGGGAACATGGAAGCCATCCGTCAATAAGCCACTCAGTCAACACACATTTATTAAGCACCTACAGTGCCCCTAGGTCCGGGCATATCACTATGATCGGGTAGGCATAGTGAATGTCTCTCTGGAGCTTGTATTGTGGTAGGGAAGCCAGCAATGGACAGGAAATGACAGAGTGACAAATCTCACTGAAGGGAAGCCCAGTGTTCAATGTTGCTAACATTCTACAATTCCTGTAGCACTCCAGAAGTCTCTGTGCTTTAAGCTGTTTGCAGTCTGCAGTCATCTCTTCGAGCAAGGTTAACGATGGAAATGGTTAGCTTGGATTGCTGGGGTGAGCAGGGTAATGGGGACATAAGCAAACCTGTGGACAGTGAAAGGACTGAATAATCTACATAAGAAAGGGCATGTGGTCACGTGGAGAAGAAAAGATGAAGATGGGGCACAGGTGTCTCACCTGGAGACCAGGGCTTCCTGCCGCCTTTAGAGATAGCTGGTCCCCTACACTTATCCCACGGACCACACAGGATGACAGGCTTTTTACAATAACATTCAACCAACATTTGACGAGAACAGAGGAAGTGCCGGCACTTGCTAAACAAAGAACAAGTTAGACAAGGTCTCTGAGCTACTCACCATCAAAGCTTTGTGTAACGCAAAAAAAAAACAAACAAAAAAAAACACAGGGCTGCCTTGAGGCCAGCCTCAGCTGCTGTTGCATTCGGAATAAACACATATCCCAGTCCAGAAACTCTGAGGTGCATCAGAGGTCTTTACTGGAAGTTTTCTTGAAGAGATAACACTGGATTCACATCAAAACTTGCCACAAGGCGTCTAGTAGCAGCTCTCTTTCCCAAAATGCACATTTCACAGCAGCTGCTCAAATTCATCCCTCCGCCCTTTTGAATTCCCAGTCTCCCTGGTCTTCGCCCCCACTCCTGCCTGTCCCGTGGGCAAAAGACCTTCCCCACCCTCTTCTCCTCCTCCCGAGTATCGCATCCCCTCTCTTACGCATTTCACTGGAGATTCTTTCATTTCCTTCAAGTCCACTTTTGCACGTGTCCCTGGCCAATGTCACAAAAGCCAAATACAGCAATCCAGGCTCCCGGTCTGTCTTCCAGGTCTCCTCCTCATCCTCTCTCTGGTTGGGGTATTCACTCCCTCGTTCTTCAGTCCCCAGTCTCTTCTTTCTCCATCCTCTCTTGATCCATAGATGGGGGACTCACTCAG
The DNA here is from genome assembly GCF_003031525.2 of Neophocaena asiaeorientalis asiaeorientalis. Taxonomy (NCBI): domain Eukaryota; kingdom Metazoa; phylum Chordata; class Mammalia; order Artiodactyla; family Phocoenidae; genus Neophocaena; species Neophocaena asiaeorientalis. The sequence goes on along the minus strand of NW_020173395.1, from coordinate 719,569 downwards.
TGTCCTGCCTTCAACCAGGAATACTGATTTGCATTTCTCTCAGCAGAATCAACCAGCTCTTCCTTGATGATTCCAGCAAGCCCAGTCCCTTGGCTGTAGTTTCTCCAGACAGTAGGTAGGGAGAGTGGAAATCTCATTCATCCATTTTCTGCTAAACCTTTTCGTTTATCTTTACTGCCAACTCCTAAAACTCAACTGACTACACACACTGTCTTACTCACAAAAAGTACTCCACCTTCACTGGACCTCTTTCTGTTATGGGACCCGCATCATTCTCTTTTGGCCAGACCTGAAACCTTAGAGCTGATGTTCTGCACTGGTGCCCAGGGCAAAGACTCAGACTCATGGATACCTAATAGAGGGCTGTAAAACTCCTTGAAATTGTATACACTCACAAAACTAAAGACCACATATTGGGACTGAGAGGAAATATTTGCAAACACCTATGTCAGACAGAGGACTTCTATCCAGAATATATAAAGAATCCTTGCAACTCAACTCAATTTAAAATTGGGCAAAAGATTTAACAGGCCATTTACAAAAGATTTATGAGGGATCAATAGGCACATGAAAAGATGCTCAACTTTATTAGTCATCAGAGGAATGCAAATTAAAACCACAAGGAGATACCACTGTGTATTCACTAGAACAGCTAAAATTTCAGACTGGTAGTACCAAGTGTTGACAAGGATATAGAGAAACTGGATTTCTCATACAAGGCCGATGGAATTGTAAAATGATACAAGAGATATGGGAACGTGCGTATGTGTATAGCTGATTCACTTTGTTATAGAGCAGAAACTAACACACCATTGTAAAGCGATTATATTCCAATAAAGATGTGAGAAAAAAAGAAGACAGTTTGGTAATTTCTTTAAAAGTTTCACATATACCTACCTTATGACCCAGCCATTCAATTTCTACATATTTATCCAAGAGAAATGAAAGCCCATGTTCACACAGAGACTTTGTTTCGGAATGTTTATAGCAGCCTTATTTGTAATAGCAAAAGCTGGAAACAACCCACGTGTTTATCATCAACTACTGAAAGGATAAAAACGGTGTGGTATATCCATGCAGTGGAGTACTTTTCAGCAAGAAAAGGGGCAAACTACTGATGCATGCAACCACAGGGGTAAATCTCCAAATCATTATGCTAAGTAAAACAAAGACAAAAAGTGTGCATACTGTATGATTCTACTTGTATAAAATTCTAGAAAATGCAAAGTCATCTATATAGTGACAGAAAGCAGATCGGTGGTTGTCTGGGGGTCAGAAGTAAGGGAGAAAGTGGATTTTGAGGAGGCCCACGAAACCTTTTGGGAAAGATGGAGATATTCAATATTTTAATTGCAATGACAGCTTCCCAGGTAAAGGCATATGTCATAACTCTCCACAGTTGATGCTCCAGATGTGTGCAGCTTGTGTTAAATTAAACCTTAGCAGAGCTGTAAGAAAATATGAGTGCTGGATGCCAGTGACTCTTCTGTGTCTAGATTAAGAAATTGCCTTCCACGTGCTATGAAAGCTTGGTTAGAACTCTGGCCTTGATTTCACTGTGTAAGATGGGCATCTCAGTGGTCCCCAGAGCCAGTGTTGGAGTCCCATAATGAGAGAACCGGAAGCACCCTTAAAATGATGAAAAACCTGACACCCAAAGAGGGAAGTGACTTGCCCAAGGTCACCCTACAACTTCCTGGCAGTCAGGCTTTGAGCTCAGGCACCCCGATTCGGTCACTGGTCTACAAGCCCTGGGAGGACACCATGGGGCCAGGAGGTCAGCTGTGGTCACAAGCTAAGGGGTCACATAGCCAGAGCCCAGCACGTGCCAGGCACAGAGAGCCCCACAGCGAACGAAACACCCTGTATGGGCGTGAACTCTGCGCCCGGCAGCCTAGTGGCGGTGAGCAGGAAGGGCCATGGCCTTGGACCCGAGCATTCAGACCGTCCCTGGGGAAGGACAGAGCTTGTGGGTTCTTGTTTTAAATTTCTAACTTCTTGCAAACCAATACTTTCATAAAACATAATACAATTAAATTACTAGAAAAATGAACCCAAAAATGAACATATAAAATACAAGCTCAAACTTTTATTGTTAGATTCAGCCCACATAAAATCACTCGTTAAATTGCTCTGAAAGTTTCTAAGCATTTACTCTCCATTTCTGTACTTATCTCTTCATGGACCAGGAACCAGCAGTGGTCTGTGTTCCACCCTTTGAGAAGTACTTCCCTAAAAGATCCAAACTTTAATTACCAAGAAGTCAGGGCTGGCCTGGCTTTCTAAAGTCTAGGAGGATCACATTAAAACACGGGTTAGATTGAAATGTGACGCGTGAGTCATCATTTGAATTGAGACTGTACAGACATATATGATTCATTGTCTCGAGCAATAAAAACTCACAAAATGCCTAAGTGCCCTCAGGCCCCAGAATAGCTTAATTGGGCTGTATTGCTCTAGGATGTCAAGCACCTGTTTAATTCTGAGTTCTGCAGTTTTACATCAGAACAGGCCCAGGAAGAGGCATTTTCCATCTTCGGTCCCTGGCTCCTGTCTCTGCTTGAGTGCGTGAAGGGGCCACCCCTCCCCATGGAGATCACCCAGGGGTTCAGATGCTGTGTGAGCAGCGGCCAGCACAGACGAGGAGAGGAAAGGAAGCCTCGTCTGGGGTTGGGAGAGCAGAGCCAGATCCCTGTCACCCACACCAAGGGGGCAGGCCAGGCCTGGGCTCCCCTGTCCTGAGTTGGCCTTGACAGCCGTGGAGGGTCGGATCCAGAATCACCCTGGCCGAGGCTCAGGGGTTAGGCCCCAGGAACAGGGGCACCTACGCCCCAGGTTCCTGGCCTGTGAAATGAGGGTTTGTCACATGGACTGCCTAGGCCAACGCCGGGCCGTGATGATGCAGATGAAGTGACGCAAAGCCAGGCACGGGTAGCAGGAGAACCCAGTGCCCGTACCGGGTGAAGCTGAGTGACAAGGCCTCAGGTTGGGGTGGGCCTTAGGGAGTTCTCACTCCTCTCCCCACCCCTCTCTGGCCTGGACTTGAGTCCCCTTGAAGTTCTCTGTATCAGCCCCCAAGCTGTTCCGCTTGAATGCCACAATTGACAGGGAACTCACCACCCAAGGGCAGCCCTTCTCAGCTCCGCACAGCTTTGACCCGGAGAACACAGTCCCAGGCTGAGCTGCATTGGCCTCCCCGTGGCTCTCACCCCAGCACCGGCTGCAGCTCCTGGGAGCCGGCCCAACTGCCGTGTGCACCCTTGCAGACCAGGCTCCTGGCCTCAGTGAGCCTTGGCTTCTGCAAGCTGCACATCCCAGCTCCCTGTCACACCTCCCGTTTATACTTTCACAATTGGCACCATCCTGTCACTCAGAACACACCCCCAGGTGAGGTGCCTCCCCAGGTGAGACCCTCCCCAGTGCTGTTACGGGGTCTCTTTGTAAAGCCTCAGGTGGGCCTTACTCCTGACCTTTTAGAACTGCAGAATGTGTACAGCCTATCTCAGTGCCCCCAGCTGCCTTGCTTTTCTCTTCTTGACACCATGAAACCCCCTCCCTGAGTCCCGGGGCCCTTTGGTCCTTCTCTTCCTCCTACAGACCCCCATTCAGCAGGAGCCCTCCTCATTCGGGGGCCACACTCAAGACTAGAGCCTTAAGCTCCCACCTTCCCAACTCTTCCCTTTCATCCTGAGCGATTCAGCCCCAAAGCCCTGATGTGACCTGCAGTGCTGCGGTGCCCTCAGTTCAGGGACAGGAGGGCCGCAGGGTCTCAGGGCTGCTTGGGGACAGCGGGGAGGGCGTCCATGGGAAAGGCGGCCGGGCGAGGGGCGTGGGAGCCCACGCGGGGGGTAAGGAGGGTGGTCAGAGCCTGGGTGGGGCAACAACGTGTCCGTGCGGCAGGGCAGGCGACTCGGGAAGTCCGGGTCCAAGCCAGCTGGCCCTGGCGAGGGGGCCTGGCATCGAGGAACAGTCAGCAAAATGGCTGGACCAAAATCTTCAAAAGTATCAAGGCCGTCTCTTGTTTTTTTCCCTTTTTTCTGGTTAAAATTCTGAATTCTAATGAAACACACTTGTTAATTTTTAATTATGAGTTTACTTATGAGTTCTCTATGATCACTATTACTTTCTGCCATCTTATTCACACCTAATTATAAGTCCAATACCTGGGGGGAAAAAGGTACCAAGCCCATGATAATCAAAGAAAAACAAAGGAATTGCCCCAGACTGAAGAAGACCAAAGAGAAGTGACAACTCGGGGCAGCGTGTCATTCTGAATGGATCCTTTTGTTATGAAGGAAGCCATTGGGCCAATTGGTAAAACCTCAGGAGAGTGTCCTTGTTTGTAGAAACACACACTGATAGAAAATCAGGTCAGCAACTTACTCTCAAATGACCAGGAAGGAAAAGGTTTTATTATATAACTGTAATTCCTAATTTTCTGTAAGTTTATAATTGCTTGAAATTTGTTTTTTTTAAGAAAAGAGGATTTCAGAGCTGGCACTGAATTAGAGATTACCTGGTCCTCAGCTCTATTTATGAGACAAGAATGAAGTTGCAGAAAGGTTAAAGTGACTTGACCAAAGTCACACAGCTAGTAGATATTGGTCCTTGGACCCAAACCCTCCTTTCAAGTCTTATGGTTGGATCTAGTCTGAGTCCCTCATTTTACAGGTTAAGAAATTGTGGTCCAGGGTCACAAAGAGATTTACCCCAAAATGAGCCGAACAAATTTCAGGTGTCAAGTTAATTGGGACAAATCTGGAGAGTTTCTTAAGTGTCTGAAATAGAACTCTGCGTGTTTTCCTTCTCTGTCCACTTGCACAGAAAGTTCTCCTAGGTGTTGGCCTGAAACCATTCCTCTCAGAAAGGAAGTCCTCTGCCACCTACTCGGGGTTTTAAATTTGTTGCCCGGCAAAGCGGTCATAGTGTACATGAGCAACTATCCCTGCAGGGGCCTCTACAGTTTCTGGGGTTTTCCTCTTAGTCACTGACAGCCTGGGACCTTGCCCTTCCGTGTGCCAGCCATCAGCCAACCAGCTGGCCATTCTGAAGAAGCAGAAAAGCATCCAGAAGCCCTCTAAGGAGGGCACAAGCCCGTGGAGAAAGAAGGTGGCATGTGTCTGCCAGGGACAAGGGCAGGAGGTGGAGTGTTATGAGCTGAATTGTGTCCCCCCAAATTCAGATGTTGAAGTTCTGATCCCCAGTACATCGGAATGTGACTGCATTTAGAATTAGGGCCTTTAAAGAGGTGATTAAGGTAAAATGTGGTCACTAGGGTGGGCCCTGATCCAATATAACTGGTGTCCTTATAAGAAGAGGGGATGAGGACACAGAGGGATGACCGTGTGAGGACACAGGGAGGAGACGGCCATCGACAAGCCAGGGAGAGAGGCCTCAGGAGAAACCAACCCTACCCACACCTTGATCTCAGATGTCCAGCCTCCAGAACTGTGAGAAGATAAATTTCTGTTGCTGAAGCCACACAGTCTGTGGGACTTTGTTACAGCAGCCTAACAGATTAATGCAGCAGGGGTGAGGAATGCCGGGAAATAGACTCTCCTACAGACCACAGGCTCTTTGCACAGATCCCTTCTGCCCACACGGTAATGTCAACTTCCCTCAACAACCCCATCAGGTGACACTCTCCCCATTTGGACCCTAACTGACAAAAGCAGGGAACGGAATGCTCAGTCTGGAGCCAGAAGTCCCAGCACGTCCATTCAGGGGCTGTGTGATCTTGGGCAAGTCATTTAACCTTACTGAGCCCCAGTTTCCTTATATAAAAATAGGATTCATAATTTCTGTTTTTAGTCTTTCATAGAATTGCCAAGATCAAGTATAGAAACTTATAGAAACTATAAACAGATTATAAATGTGAGGATTGCTATTAATGACAGTAATACTGTAGTGTTCATAATTTAAAAAATGTATCTACTGAGCTTGTGTTTCAGTTAGAAAATGCAAACATAATCTCCAGAATTTGCAATCCAGGAGGGAATATGAGAGTTACATACATATAGCTGTGTAAAAGTTGGCCCAGAATGAAATACAGTCCACAGAACAGAAATCAATGTTCAGAGAAAGGAAATCATCATGGTCTGGTGTGAATCACTGCTGTTTATTCCTTCATCAAACGTTTCTTGGGAGCCTTTGTGTGCCAGCCTGTTCTACCAGGGGGGTAGAACTGTGAACAAGACAGCATGCCCTCAGAAAGCCTACGTTCTAGTGCAGGGACAGACGCAATAAACAACAGTTGTTTCTGAGTATGACAGGTGGAGACAGTGCAGTGAAAGGAAGGAAGGACGGGGGTTAGGGTGGAAAGGCTGCGTCGGTAGAAGGACGGCCGCTTTATAGGGCTGTTTGGGAGGACCTTGCTGACAGCTCACACCTGGAGGGACTGAGGACCAGAACCATGCTGCTACACGGGAAGAGAGCATAGTAGATGCTATCAGGTGCCTTTACAAGTAGAGCTTCAGAGTTTGCAGAATGAATAGGACTCAGGTTTCTGGGGGAAGGCTTTGGAGGTGCAGGAACCCAGCCAACAGGCTTAGTGCGATTGGCCCGGATGGGACTGCAATTCCCGGATACAGCCACCAGGTGGCAGAGTGACTTCAGACAAAAAGTCTACCGAAGAGTCTGGGGAGAAACTTGTTTCTTCCCCCAAATGAGGAGCGCTGGCACAGGTTCGGGATCCCCGGAAGACCAGGCGAGCAGCAGATACAGCTGACAGATATTCTTGAGCAAGCCTGACCCCATGGGGCTCCGCTCAGGACTGGGGGCTGACGAGGGGCTCCCCTCGCTCTGTGGCTGGCTCACCTTGGGGCCTTCTCTTCCCTCTGCCCTAGCGAGCCGGGAATCTCACCCGACAGCTTACCCAGCGCTAGTCTGCAGAGCCTGGGGCTGCTCCTGAGATGAATGCAGGGTGCTGCGGGAAGCAGAAGCCCTGGTCTGGCGCGGAGCGGAACGCCGCCGCCTGAGGCCGCTCACCGTGCCAGTGTGAGACTTGGATCCGCAGAAAAAAACACGTTTTTCCCCGCCGCGCCCTCCACACAGCCCTCGGGGGTCATACCTCCATTCAAAACTTTTATGAACGATCTACCCATGCCAGGCAGGGTGCTGGGGACCCAGGGGTCTGTGAGACAGACCATTCACAGAGCGGGCTGCAAACTATACTGCGAGGGCAGAATCCAGGCTGCTGCCTGCTTCTGTAAAGTTTTACTGGCTCACAGCCTCGCCCACAGTGTACATAGTGTCCGTGGCTGCTTTGTGCTATAAAGCAGGGTTGAGTGGCTGCTACAGAGACCGTATGGTCCACGACCCTGAGGCATGTGCTAGCTGGCCCTTTATAGAAATACATGCGCTGACCACCCATCTGGAGGGAGAGACAGGGAAGTGAACGGAGGATTGCACCACTATAAAGGGAGCTGTGATGGAGGCGGGGCCACGATGGAGGCTGAGGCAGGTGAGAGATGAAGTTGAACGGATGAATGGACTGAGGAATGGGTAAAGAAGTTGCAGTACGTATATTCAATGGAATATTAGCCATTAAAAAGAACGAAATAATGCCGTTTGCAGCAACATGGATGGACCTGGAGATTATCATACTAAGTGAAATAAGTCAGACAAAGAAAGACAGGTATCATGATATCACTTACATGTGGAATCTAAAAAGAAATGATACAAATGAACTTATTTACAAAACATAAACAGACTCACAGACTTAGAGAAAGAACTTATGGTTACCAGGGGGGAGTGGCGGGGGAGGGATAGTTTGGGACTGACATGTACACACTGCTATATTTAAAACAGAAGAACAACAAGGACCTACTGTAGAGCATAGGGAACTCTGCTCAATATTCTGTAATACCCTAAATGGGAAAAGAATTTGCAAAAGAATAGATACATGTATATGTATACCTGAATCACTCTGCTGTCCCACCTGAAACTAATACAACATTGTTAATCAACTATGCTCCAATATAAAATAAAACTTTTAAAAACATAAGGCAAAGAAAAAAGAGAGTGCTGTGATGGAGGCGGGGCCGTTATGGAGGTGGGGCAAGTGAGAGATGAATTTGAGTGGGAAGCTGGGTCGGGGAGCATCCAGGTGGGCCTACCTTTTAGGATACTAGCCATGGGGAGCCACTGAAGGGTCTCTACTGTGTGGAAAGTGGAGGAGGGGACACGAGCAGAGCCAAGGGGCCCAGTAAGAGACTGTGGTGGCTGCTTAGGAGGGAGAAGAGAGAGGGAGCTGTGGGGATGGAGAAAGAGTCGATGCTGGCGGGATTTTGAGTGCGAGGGAGGGAGAGGCGGGGTCAGGGCTGAGTCTGTGTCCAGCCTGCATCCCCGGACTCTGGGATTGCACAAAGGTTCACCAAGCCATGCCAGATGCTGCGGTGGACGAGCCACTTGGATCACCGAGAGAAACCCCTCCTTCGAAGGTGGGGAAGCGAGGTTGGAGGTTTCGTGGCAACGTTCGGATGCCGGGCAGGAGCTTCCTGTTGTTAATTTCTGCTCTGCGCCCCTTTCTGGTTGAGTGCATGGTGCGTGGTATCTTCCAGGAGTTTCCTAACGAGTGACATCAGCATGGACCTCTTAGGATGCCCTGTGGGTGGGACCGGGGCTGTGTGAACTCAGGGAGCCTTGAAAACCCAGCACATCCCGGCCCATGTCCTCTTGCCAAAAGGGAGAGAAAGGCAGAGGCTGAAGCACGTCTCACACTTTTCCCCCAAGGTGCCCAGGGTGGTGCAGAGGAGATAACAGACCAGCCCTGGGGGCTGGAGACAAAGGACTCCACGAGTATGAGGGGTCGCTGAAGCCTCAGTTTTTCATTTTTTTTTTAAATTCAGGTCCTTTTTGCATTCTGTTCCATCATATATCTTTTGTGTCTTGAAGCAGAAGAAATTTTTAAATAACTTACTAACAGTGATGCTCTAGGAAGATGCTTCAGGAGCATGTTCAGGTTTGTTCTGTAGCTGCTGGTATTTCCGTCTCAGCCAGGTAAGGGTCTGGGGCAGGACGATGAGGATGTGACTGCAGCCTGGAGAGAGAGGCAGTTTTTTGTGCTGATGTCACAACAAAGGTATAAGGAGGGACAGCAAGGCGATCAGCCCAAAAGCTCCCTGACAGCAGGGACACACTTTTTTACCCCTGAGTCCCTTGAAACCCCTGACACATAGCCTTTACACATTGTGACGATGCCTCAGATCGATAAAGAGGATTAAAATAGAATGCCCCGGGCCGTGAAGCAGCTGAAACACCGCCAGCTGCTCCCTTCTCTCTGTAATTTCTCTAAACCGCAATTTTCCTACCTGCATGGTGGAAGTAATGACCCCTTCCTGCCTAGCTGTCAGTCCTGCTGCAATGCAAAAGCAAGCACCTTCAAAAGTACAAGGCGTTTTAGATATCCAAAGAGCACCATTATCCCATAGAGGAACACTATAGTAAAACCCTGCCACGAGGCCATAAGTGGGGCAAGGAGGGGGGAGCTGAGAAATCCAAGCCCCTAAAATGCAAAGCTGGGGCGGGGCAAAATCGATGAATGAATTGGTGAGCCTTGGGTCTGTGGCAATGTATGGCCTGTCCCAGCACAAGCTCTTGTTTGGCGCCACCTGGTGGCGGCTGTCTGCCCTGCCTTAAATAGCAAAGATTCTAGGTCCTGGGACTTTTGCGGGGACTTCCAAGACAGATACAGACTCCAGGACTCCATTAATTGAAGCCAGTTTGTTGGCCTTTACGGAGAAAGGTGGGGTGCAGGGACCTATCCTCTACCTCCCCACTTCTGAATCAGGATCACCTGCAGTTTCAGCCCTATCCTCCCAGCCTGCCTATCCATGAGGATGTTTGATGACAACTGTGCTATATCTAAATTCCTGTTACCCTGAGCTTTGGCATCTTGGTTTTTTTCTGTATTAACCTCTTCGGAAGAAACGACTTTCCATTTGATACCTGTGTCTTCCACATGATCTATTTCCCAAAGGATGTAATACGTGTGCATTTGTGTTTGTGTGTGTACATGCACACATTTGTACGGGGTGGACGGACAGCTTGGGGGAAGGATGTTTGCTCAGTTATCCCGTCTTCCATCACATTCAGATGGCTCTCAGTCAATCAGCTACTTCCAGTGAGACTCCCCCCGCACCAAATCCCACTGCCATCAGCCAAATTGGACAAGCCTCCCTCCAGGACTGCTTTGAAATTCCCCAACACTGCCACCTTCCCTTACTGTCTTCTTATTTCAGAGCACATGCAGAAGGTCCTGAAACTGGGGACTTCCCTGGTGGCGCAGTGGTTAAGAATCCGCCTGCCAATGCAGGGGACACGGGCTTGATCCCTGGTCCGGGAAGATCCCACATGCTGCGGAACAACTAAGCCCATGTGCCACAACTACTGAGCCTGAGCTCTAGAGCCCACGTGCCACAACTACTGAGCCCGCGTGCCACAACTACCGAAGCCCGCACACCTAGAGCCTGTGCTCTGCAACAAGAGAAGCCACTTAAATGAGAGGCCTGCGCACCGCAACGAAGAGTAGCCCCCGCTCGCCGCAACTAGAGAAAGCCTGCATGCAGCGACGAAGACCCAACGCAGCCAAAACTAATTAATTAATTTAAAACTTAAAAAAAAACAAAAACAAAAAAGAAGGTCCTGAAACTGGTGGGCTTTGAGCACCATCCAATCTCCCCTTCCTTCTGGGAGGGCAGTGGAAGGATATCCTTTAAAAGCAGTCTGTGCTCAACAAGCAGTAAAGGTCACGCTTCATGGCTGAAGGTCAAAAGGCACAGGAAGCAATCCTGCACATGGGGCTTCTTACCGAGCTCCTTCGCGTTTGTCGGCTTTCCTCACAAGACAATGACCTTGTGAGGCAGAAACACCCATGGCTTTAAAACGCACGCCTTCACTCACTCACTCACCTCGTCATTGAATCAGAGGGAGTGCTAAGTGTCTTGCTCGGTGCCGGCAGACACGACAGACCGTGCCTCCTTACTGTCTCGAGGCAGCTCAGCGTCTGGTGGGGAGGCAGCGTCCGCGGCAGCATCACAGGTCAACGGATGCAGCAGCAGGAGCGCCAGCCACATCAGAGGTGTTACTGGGGCCACGTGTCCCAGAGGACTGAGGACTCGCTTTCCTGTGATGTGTTTGCCTCGGTAAACAAGAGGGGCTGAAGGGGACAGCCGAGATGATGGAAGAGTGTCTCATCCTGCAGTGGCCCAGAGGCTCCCACCTCCTCCTTTTAGGGGGCAAAGCATTGCAGATTGCTTTGTCCTGGGTCAAGTCCCAAACTCTCCTCGCTATAAAGCATTCCCCTTTTCTCTCCTTGTGTTTGATGGGAGCCAACAAACCACTTCCAAAGCAGAATGTTTGCAAAATCTCCACCTTCCAATGTTTCTGCCCAAAGGGACAGTTAATGAGCAGTGCCATCACACATTTGGATGACAGTCGTGTGGAGCCACTGGGGGGTGAGACACACTGCAGAAAAAGGCTGGAGATTGCTGGGGAAAGGGACTTTCTCCTGTCTTGCAGCAGTCAACCTTAATGTGAATCCTGCAAAGGGCGTTGCTTCACATCTTAGGAGAAAATGTACTGGGAGCTACTGGCCGTGAAGAAGCTCATCCTCCTTTTAGTATAACGGCTAGGGACCGTCTGATTTAAACCAGAGATCCCATTTCTAGCTTAGTGATGCCCTAAAGGTGGAACTTTTGAGAAATCCCTTTTGTAGGGAGAGTGAAATCACGGGAATGTTGATAAGGGCAAAGCCCCACAGTGGCTGGAGCGACTCCAGGGAATGTCTTCCTGCTTGTATCCATGGAGCATTGGCTTGAAAAAGCAAAGCTGTCTTGCCACTTTGCAAGAACTGAGCCCAGGAAGCTAGCAACCGAGGCCCACGTGGGTCCGTGCCTTCCATCTGCAAAATCTGTGCTTTTCTTCTTCTTCTACATCGGTTATTTTTCAGGCAGAAAACACATTCCTTGGGTGGAGTTGAAAGTCTTCGAGGGCTTGTTCTGCCCGAATGAACGGAAAAACCAAGTAAAGCCAATCCACTTTGATAATCCTTGCACTCTGTGGCAAAAGTAGCCTCAATTCGTTGTTAAAGGGCTCATTTTTCCTGCCTAATCATGAAATTCAGGCGATTACCAGGACAAGGACCAAGGTACATTGCTGGGGAGAAATTAGGTGTCTCCTCGATAGTGATACTGTAGGGTAAATTCCGTGACAAGAGTGGGGCTGGGAATCTGCCTTTATGAACCCAGGAATTAATCATGCTATTTATTAGACTTGTCAGATGTGTGCTGTAAAATCTCACTTAAAATTCCATACGACCCGATGAAGTAGGACCCACTATTTATCTCCACTTGACAGATGAAGGAAGTGAGACATGCAGGGGTTTGGATAATTTGTCCCAGGGCACACAGGACAAGCAGTGGACTTCCCATCCCAGTCACACCACGAGGTTGCTGAGGGTCCCCAGGAAAATTCGAGCCCTGTGTAGCCAGCCAGGTTTGTTCCATACTGCACGTGGCCTCCAACCCTAGGGGCCAAGGCCTCCGGCCCTTGCTTTATGACCTTGGTCGCATGGCCACCCTCTGACCTGCATGGGGTCTCCTGAAGGCTTCCTGAGAAAGTGACATTGAAAGTGAGATGGGAGGGGGTTCCCGGGTGGTCTAGTAGTTGGGATTCTGGGCTTTCAATGCCGTGGCCCGGGTTCAGTCCCCGGTCAGGGAACTGAGATCCCACAAGCCACGCAGCTTGGCCAAAAGAAAAGAAAAGAAAAAAAAAAAAAGGTGAGATGGGAGATGGACCTAGAGATTATCATATTAAGTGAAGTAAGTCAGACAGGGAAAGACAAATATCATATGATATCACTTATATGTGGAATCTAAAATATAATACAAATGAATCTATATACAAAACAGAAACAGACTCACAGACAAACTTACGGTTACCAAAGGGGAAGCTGGCGGCGGGGGGAGGATAAATTAGGAATATGGGATTAACAGATACACACCACTGTAATAAAATAGATAAGCAACAAGGATTTACTGCAGACCTCAGGGAACTATATTCAGTATATAGTATAACCTATAGTGGGAAAGAATCTGAAAAAGAATATATATCTATATATATATAGAGAGATTGATATATAACTGAATCACGTTGCTGTACACTTGAAATTAACACAACATTGTAAATCAATTTAAGAAAAGAGAGAGAGAGAAAGAAAGTGAGAGGGGAAGGGATGAGAAGGAGAACAAGACGGAAAGAGAATTCTGGACAAAGGGGACAGGATTGTCCAAGACCTCAGCAGGAGGGAATGTTGCAAACCCAGGGGTCTGAAGGAGGGTCAGCGGCTGTGGAGCCAGGGCGCAGGGGCACATGCGGGTGAGGCAGCTGCAGAGGTGGGCTGGGCAGAGCACGCAGGACCAAGGATGCCGTGGGACAGAGTCTTGCCTTCCTCTTATGGGCCCGGGGAAGCCACTTGTGGGGTTAAACAGCCTATGATGTGATGGAGTTTGCATCTGGGGGCCCCTGTGGGTATATCAGGGAGGGGCTGGGAGTGGAGCTAAGTGCGCGCCTGTGGATCAGTCGGGGGGCTGTGATGTGGTCCAGGGAGAGGGCGATGGCCTGGGAGGGTGGGATGGGAGGAGGTGGGAGGAGCTAGTTCGGAGGCCAAACGCATGGGACTTGATGGTGGGCTGGTGGGGCAAAGAAGGACGATTGACCCTGGGACGATGTGGGTTTGAACTGCCCGGGTCCACTTCTCGGTGGATGCTTTTCAAGAGTAAACGCTACAGCACAACGCAGTCCACGGTTGGTTGAGTGGCGGATACAGAGGATCCTTGGATACCGAGAATAGCATCCCTTGTTGTTCAAGGGTCAACTGTAACCTAGATATCTGTGGGGAGGAGAAGGCAACTCCTCGAGACAGGGGAGGAGAGTCAGCCGAGCTGCCGCTGACTTCTGCAAACAGATGGGATGCACACACACGGGCGCACGGTTACCTGGCCAGCCTGTGGCCACTCCTCAGGACAGCCGGGACTTAACAGAATAACCCCTTCCTACCCTGAGTGACCTCCTGGGTGTTTTAAAGCAAACCCACGCACCAGTAAGGCCCAGGCCACTGCTGATGTCGCCACTGACCGCTTCCATCCGAGGCTCGCAGTCAACCTCCGCAACTTCTACAATCTCCTTGCCCCCGCCCTTACCCCCACCACCACCACAACCATGTGCCCAACAGGAAATAATGCCAGCAAAATACAGGCAGACACGGGGAGCAGAAAAGCTGACATGTTTGGAGAATTCTGGGCTCACCAAATTCTGTTGCAATCTATCTAAAATCCCATCATCCCTGGTTGTCTCAGCCTTGAAAGGAAAGACAAGAATATGCAGAACCCATGCTGGGAGATTGGCTCCCCCTGTAGCGATAGGAAACTCATAGCCCCATGTAACCAATACTTCCATGTTCTGACCTCTTTTAATCCCCATCCCTGTTCAGTTATTTATCCTCATTATTGTCCAGTCATTTACAGATGAGGAGACTAAGGTCCAAATGATCCCCCGACACGGCCTCCTGGAGATGTCTTGGTTCTTCTCTCCAACCCCTCACCAGCGAGGCCTCTGCATCTTCCGGCAACTGCCCTGATGCCCGCTGCTTGCTGGTACTGCGGATGGAGGGTCCCCCTGTCTTCCTGGCCTTTCTCTGATCAGCTGGAGCTGCCTCACTCTGTGCCCCTCCCTCTTACCTTCCGGAAGGAGATCTGGGTTCAGGAACCTTCCCAGACTGGCTTGGCCCTTGGCCCTCTACTTCCCTCACTATGCCAGGGCCAGAGGGATGGGGCCAGCAGGGAGGCGGGCGTGAGGTGCCTCATGGGGCACCTCTGTGGCACAGAGCAGTCCCTACTGACCCTCCCTCCCCGGGGTCTGGCTCCTGGTCCCGTGGGTGCCGAGCCCCAGCCCCTCCAAGGCCTAGGCTCTCTGCTCTCCCAGCTGGGGGAGAGTGAGACCCGCAGCCCCTCGCTCGGAGTGCAATGAGTGTGTGCCAGAGAGACCCTGAGCCTGAAGCCCTTGGCCGGTGGTCAGCACCCTGCTCACTACAGAAAGTCTTGGCAAGGGGGTGGGTATCTGAAACACTGCACAGGAGGCAGGCCCAGTGTGACACCGGCTATCTGGGCCAGGCCTTCTGCTGCCCTCGGGGAGGGCGGAGAGAAAGATTTTCAGAGGGAAGAGCATGTTGGTAAGAGGTAGATTCATAATCAAGGAAGGTTCCAGGCTGGAGGTATCCTTAAGATTATTTAGTCCAATCTTCATATTTCATAGACGAGGAAACCAAGACCAACAGAGAGAAAAAAATTCATTGAATCTGGGGGGAGGAAGCTGCTGTTGGATGGTCACGTTCTCATAAACCCAATGTTCTGAAGCCACACCTCCAACTCTTACACACGTGTGCCTCTGCAGGGACTGCCCAGAAGGTCACGTGTTTGGTCTCTCCATCTAGACTGGACCCGAGAGAAGCCATCAATCCCCGCCCTCCCAAACCTCCCATCCATTCAGTCTTTCTGGAGAAGTCCCGAGGGTCCTACCAAGTCCCGTCTTACCCCCAGACCAGAAGATTCTTACGAGATACGCTCAAGTTCAAGACCGTCCTACAGACTTCGGACTATTTGGGTGGGGTCTCCAAACTTGGCTCAGACTAACCTCAACACGTACCTGCAGTTTCACGAAGAAGGTAAGGACAGCTGCTCAGGGCCAGCCTCTGGCCCCTCCGACCCCGGGTTCAGGTCCCCTGGCTCTGCCTGACTGGCCACTCTCTTTCCTCCTTCCCCAGCTTTTTGCTGCTATTCATTTTTTTTAGTGTCATCTGAGACGTCACTCCCTTCCTCTGGAGTCATCCCCCAGAACTAGTCGGGTGCATGTCCTCCAAGCCCCCATAAATATACGCACCTCGGTTACTGCCTGTGAACTTGCTTGTGCTGGCTCCCAGACCGTCCCCTTCAGAGCCATCATCCTTTCTCCAGCAGCTCCTGGTGGGCAGCAGCAGACACGCGGGTGAAGGAACGCGCAAGTGCATGAATGCATGAAGTAGCGTAGGCTAAGGCACAGGGAGGGGGACTTGGAATAAGAGGCGCTTCTCTGGGGTCCAGCCAGGCAGGGGAAGAGGCGGGTCCCCCTCACTGGCTGGAATTTCACGCTGCGGCCTTTCCCTGGTGGCCAAACCAAGGAGAAGAGCCCCGTCTCCTAGTGATTAATCGCAAGCAACAGCTCCCAAAACGCTCACAAAGAACCGAAACTAACACCCGGAGAACTAAAAACCTGCCAAGTCCCCTAGCATACCACAGTGGAAATAGATATTGATCCTTCCTCTATAGCTGGGCAATTTTCAAGGAGAAAAGAGAGCCCAGACATCGGTCTTAGGAGCATGTATTCATCCCCAGGAGGGCTTTGGGGGACAACAAAGACACAAGGTCCTCCGTGAGTGGACCCCAGAACGGGTGAGAGGGCTCAGGTCTGGGGACTCCTGGCCCTGCCGCCTCCGGCGGGTTTTGGGATTCCTGGGATTCCAACGGCCTAAACACAGAAGGATGATCAGTCCCGGAACGGGGACCGTGGGGCTCTGGGAGTGAGCCTTGCTGTGCCCAAATGTGTTGATGTTATGGGCTGGAATAGATCAGAAACTCACAACCGTGCGGCGGGTGCCGTGCATTAAATAAGATTCAAGTAAACCGCGTGAAGTCTCTGAAGACGCTCTCAGTACACAAACCCATCGTCATGCAGCATTTTCGTCTGCCGCTAGGTGGCAGGTGTCCTCGGTTTGCCGCGACTGCCTGGGAGACTGCCGGTTACCAGGGAGGGAGGATGCTGGTTCAGAGGGTGGCCCAGGCCTCAGGCTGCCTGGGCCATGAGTCTAGAAGCTCCCTCAGCTGGGGAAGCCTCTGTGGCTACCCCTGAGCCGCCCCTGCTGCACCAGGATCTTTGTCTCCAGCAGATGCGATATTTACGCTCCTTTCCTGGTTCTCCTGTCTTGACCTTCACTCGAAGCTGGGCTTTCAGTCTGACATGTGTCCCCAAGTGCCCCAGACCCCAGGGGAAAGAATTAGTCTCTTCCTCTGAAGCAGACAGTGTTCCGCTGTCTCTTTTAGGTCACTTGTCCCAAATCCTACAGAAATCTCCCATCTGACCCTCTTTCTTCCTTTTCCTGTCCCTTGCCCCTTACGTGGCTGCCTGATCCTGTCTATTCTTGGCATGAACTGTCCTCTCCCGGGGTCCAGAGTCAGCCCTTCCTTTCTCAACAGATCCTGTTGTCAGCATCAGACGTTTCCCAAAAGGTCCCGCAGAAAGCTCTGTGTTCAGGCAGGTTTGGGAAACTCCCCTGGCTGCATCTCCACCTTGGGGATGTACAATGCGTGTTAGCACAGGAAAGGTCTGGAGAGTCCTGCAGAAAAGGCTATCGCTGGCCTGGGAGGACTCAGCCTTCCCTAGACTTTCGCGACCCTGGAAGGCCTTTCTCCATGTAACACTCGTGAATATCCCACAATTGGCGGAGGCCGCCCTCCGACACCCGTGCACAGAGATGGTGGCTGGCGGGCACAGGTGCTGCTGTTTCTTTCCAGCTCTCCCAGCCCAGTCCCCAGCTCTCCTTCACAAGCCCCTGGCCTTGATGTTGCCCTTGGTTATTTCTTCATATTTCTGGCCCTGATAACTAATACCATGTAAGCATCTGGGGCTTTCTGGGGGGCCCAGTGTTCAAGCCTGAGCGTGCAGTTCCGAATGAGAAGTTGAAGGTTGACTTAAGCAGGGCCCAATAATTATGAGACCCACTTAAAATGGGTGTGGATTGAGCGAATGAATGAATGATGGAAGAACAAATGAATTCCCTGAATGAACGATGAGCTGGAATCTGGACGTCCTTCTGATTTATTTCTGTGTATATGTGGAGACCATGACGTTCTTCCTTCAGATCCGTGTGTGTGTGCACTCAAAAGTCTCTCCTGGTCCAAAGGAGGAACTGTTCCAGGCATCTCTGTGCTGGACACGCACACCACGGTGGCATATTTTAGCAGGTGCCCTGTTCCCTCCAAAGCCCTTGGTCTCTTTGTGCTTTTTCATTTGCCTGCTCACATCCAGGAGAAGGCCTCCCTGGGACCCTTGGCCACTGAATGTGTCGTTTACATGTCCTAGGTCTTCCCCACAACAGGGAGGCTGAGCTCAGGACAGCAGGTGCTGGAGTGTCGTGGACAGCAAGTCTCGTATCCTACATGCAGGACACAGGGCCGCTGAATTGCCTGGGGGCGAGCCGCTGGCGGAATCAGGATGCAAACCTGTGGCTCCTCCACGGCAGAGCTTTATCTGGTTCCAAGCCCAGCTTCCTGGCAGAACTACAGGGACGCTGTTAAAACCACTGAGGCCCAGGCCCGGGCGAGAGAGGAGCAGAGAAAGGGCTACCCTGGGGTCCCCAGACACCCTTGCCTGGATCCTCATGTCCCACACAGGCAAAGGCGAGAGGCGGAGCACATCTCAGTCCTGGCAGGACGGCCCGGGAGCGTCCAGAACACAAGGGGCAGAAGCCTGGGGGCAGCTGCTGTCCCCTGTCACAGTCATGCGGCCCTTTTGTCCCGCTTTGTCCTTTCTGGTGTGGGGCGTGCAGCTCACAGGGAGCTGGTACTGTGGCTCGCTCTTCTTTTTGCTGTCGCCGTAGGAGATATGCCATCTGACCAGCGGTGGCTCGTCCTATGAGCCAGGTCTTGACCTTATCTCACGTATGTGCTGGACGGGAGTCTGACTCTCCGGTAGAGGTGAAGCCAGATGTTTCATGTTCAATTGCAGTTTGTATTATTTTGAAACAGCTATCAATTTACAGAAAGTCGCAGAACAGTGTCCTGCACCCAGTCCTGTGGCACAGTTTCCCCAACGAGAAGACCACGTACAACTTCAGGACAGCATCAAAGCCCAGACATTGGTACAACCCTCCAAACTTCGGGTTTCACCAGTTTGACACGCGCTTGTGTGTGCGTGTGTGTAGTTCTGTGCAATTTTATCTCGTGTAGATTTGCGTGATCACCACCACGATCAAGATACAGAACCGTCCCGTGACCACGCGGCCCCTCCATGCTGCCCCTTGACAGACTCACCACCCCCATTCCCACCCGTGGCACCCCCAATCTATCCTCCACCTCTATAACTGGGATAGCTCAAGGATGGTGTATAAATGGAATCAGACCATCGGCAACCCTTGGGGACTGGCTTCTCTATTCAGCGTCATTCCCTGGAGATCCTACCAAGTCGTTGCCTGTGTGGATGACAATTCATTGTCTTAGGCACTGACTAGTGTCCCACAGTGTGGACGTGCCACGGTTTGCTTAATCATCCACCCATTAAGGGACTTCTGAGTTGTTTCCAGTTTGGGGCTATTATACGTAAAGCTTCTATGAATAGTCACGTACAGGTTTTCATGTGAACGTGTTTTCATTTCTCTGGGATTAATGTCCAAGTGTGCAATTGCTGGGTCGCTACGGACCAAAGCGAGCTGTTTCCTCCGCCTTCCTAGTGACTTACGTGGGGTCCCCTCAGATATGAGCTCAGGAAGACGTGTCCACACTGGCGTCACACGGGCTTCAGTTAGTGCTGGGGAACGGGTTGAAGTGCAGCTGGCTGGGGAGTTTGGCTGAGCTGGCGGCCGGGACGACTGTCTCTTTGACCCCTGCCACTCCTCTCTTGGGGGTTTGAGGTTTTTCTAGAGAGTGGTGCCCTGAGTCCCACCCAGGAGCTCCCGCAGAGAACCAAAGTCGAGGCAGTTTCTCCCCCGAGGGGGTGTGACTTCTGTGGGCTCCCTTGCGCGCTCTGGGTACATCCACCACGTCTGTCCCGGCCGGAGGGTGGGCAGACAGGGCAGTGATTGCACCAGGAGGTCAGCAGGGCTTCCTCCGACCCACTTCCAGAAGGCAGGTAGAAAGCATCTGGGTCATGGACTCCAAGGTGCTTCTCGAGCCTCCCCCGTCCCAAGATAGAGCTCTTGGTCCTGCTTAGGGCTGGGGTCAGGGTCAGAGTTAGGGTAGGACTGCCCTCCTCCCACCCTCCAAGAGCTGTCGGGCAACTGTCGCGTGCGTGGTCCTTGCGTGGGGCTCAGGTGCTCTGTCCAGAGGATAGCACCCACAGTTCAGAGGCTGCGTCTGCCCAAGAAAACCAAGATGGCAGCATCTCACTCTCCTCTCCTCCCAAAGCCCCCAAACTTCCCCACACAGACCCTCCCCACAAACCCCATGGCCACCCCGGTCCCACGCTCACTCCCTCTCCTCCAGAGATCCCCCCAATCCTTCTCGAGGCATCACTGCCCCTCCAAGCACACCCCCCCAGCCAGGGGCTATCCAAAGGGCAAACCGAAAAAAAAAAAAAGAGAGAGAAACAAAAGCAAACAAAAGAATTCCCCTGACCCCCCAATAACACACACACACACAAAAGAGCAGGCTTGTGGGAAGAGGAAGCTGCACCAGCACCTACCCCTGGGGGTGGCGGGGGCCAGGCTCCCCCCATTGTTCTCTCCCCAGGCCTGTGATGACAATCCCAGCCCGGACAGGTTGCAGCCCCCCTGCCCTGCAGGCAGCACCCCCCTCCTTCCCACCTCGGCCCCTGAGAAAGACGCCTCGAAGCAGCTGTCCTAGTCCCAGAAGTGGTTCCCACAGAAGGAGGAAATAAGGGCTCACACGGGGCCGGGCTTTCCCCTGAGGAAGCAGCGGTGGCTTTTCAGTGACAGACTCCTGCAAGGATGAGGGACAGGGCGGGCCAGGGCCCCAGGGGACCAGGCCAGGAGAGGAGCCGACTCTCTCGGAGGAAAGGAGGGCATTGTGAGCCCTTGTTTACGGGGCGCCGTGGCCCTGACCTTGCTGCTTGTCAACAGGCCCTCGGGCCCCTCCCCTCCCACCAGCCTCACGCATTTTTGTGGAATCAGCCCATTCATAATTTTATTTGGGGGTGGTTGTTTTTTTGCGGCCTCCAGCCCCTCCCCCAACTGGCTCACTTTCAGCATTGTAACCCGGATAGAAAGGCAAGATATCCTTCCCCTTTCCTGGAGCCAGCTTCCTACCCTGGCCTTGCAGCCTCCCGATTCTATTAACCCTTAGAACAGCCGGAGAACGAGGCTCTCCAACAATGACCCTCCCCACCCCGCCCCAAACACACACACACACAGGATGGTATTTGCTGGGGACAGAAACCCAGGGTTCCCAGGAAGGGCTTGGGAGAAAAGCAGTTTGGGACCACAGATTTAGCTGCTGGGACATGGGGAAGGGCTGCAGAACAAGAGGATGGAGCGATGGGGAACTGGGGCCGTCCTGAAAAGGGCTGACATCTCACCAGCCACAGGACACATTTTCAAAGGAACAGTGACAGAGCAGGGGGCGTGCAGGAGGGGCTGCAAGCTGACGAAGGCCAGGACGTGGTGCCTGGAGCGAGGCAGTTAAGTGGAGGTGGGAGATCCGGCCTGGAGAGGACCAGGGAGCCATGCTGCGGGTTCCCTGGCTTATCGGAGCATCATGGGGCAGAGGGGGAGGTTTACGCAGAGTAACATAAAGGGCAGAACTTGGACCAGGATGGAAGCTACTGGAGGCCTAGTTCATGTCAATCAAGGAGGCTCCCCATGTTGGAGGTGGGGTGTGCAGCCCTGGGAAAGCCATGCACCTCTCTCTAGAAGCAGAGGCTGGGCATGGGGATGCCAGAAGGTGCCCAGGTACCACGGAGACCAGGTGTCATGGGACCGGAAGCCGAGCCCTGCCCTGATGGGTCCTAAGGGCTCTGAGGGGCTCCTGCCTCTGCGGCAGTGTATTATTTGCCCCCGCACAGAGTTATCATATCCCAGAGCTTCTGACTTTTAGGTCTCTACTCTTTCATTGAAGATCTCACTTCCACTCATGTGTTCGGGGGCCAGGACAGGTGTAAAACTTGTTGACCTCGTGGGGTGGGTGGCCTGAAGCCCACCATGGTTATGCGTGGCCTTTTGGTTAGGGTCTCAGTCAGGCCTGCGTGTAAGGGTAATGATATTTGGGACAGTAACAGAAGTGGGCTGAATGGAGGTCAGGTCCTCTCTGGGGTGAGGCATAGTGCTTTGAGAGAAGTGGCGTAGCTGGGAGTGGGAGTGATGTGCAGGGTTGGGACAGTTAGTGATTACTGATGCCCAGAAAGTCTGCTAATCCTGACCCACCGAGGCCACACAAAGGGTAGGGGAAGCAACAGCCTCTACCCCCAAACTCCCCTGTACATGTGATGCTTGTTTATGCCTGTGTATATGTGCATGCTTGCATGCATGTCTGTGTGTATGTGTATGAACGTGCGTGTGTGCGCTTGCATGCATGCGTGTGTGTGCTTGTACGTGTCCTCATGCACTGCAGGTGGCCGAGTGCCCCGGATGAGGTGAGGAAAGGACTTGGGCCCAGCGGGAGTATGGAAGCTGCAATTCAAGGCACGAGGTTCTTTACCACCAAGTGGCCCCAGCACAGCAGGCACCCAGTTTTACCCGGGAGCAGGTGGGGACACCCACTTCTCCCCACTGCCCACCCCTTCTTCCTTTTGGCTCCTTGTGGGTCTGACTGTTTGCTCTTCTCCTAGAGGCCCCTGCTTTAGAGTGACAGGGGCCAAAAGGATTTGAGAGAGGGGGTGTCTTCTGCCCAGGATGAGCACAAGGGTTCCTGAGAAGCCCTTATACACGGTACACTGATCTGGAGCCAAAAGACACACTCCCGCGAGGTCCTTCATGTGTTTCTCACAGTGGCACCAAACGTGAAGTGCAAACCGTCCCCATCCTGCAGCCTGATTGCAAGCACTGGCCACGGGCAAGGGAGCCAGAGGGACCAGGGCTGGGATCCTGGTTCAGCCAGTTAACAACTTGGAACTTAAGGCAAAGTCTCTGACCCCCAATTTCCTGAGATGTAGCGTGGGGCTCTCAGCACCTGCTGGGAAACCCTTGCGGTGATGGAGGAGGTAAAGGACATCAAACATGAAGCGCGGTTAGAGTTAGAGTCGGTGTGGCAGCCCTTCCCCTCCCTCCCCTACTGCCTGGGGTCACAGAGAGCACAGCTGGAGCTTAGACTAAGGAGCCACCCTCTGTCTGTCTCTAGAAATCTCTTTGCTCAGCTGTCCCACCTCAAGGCTGCCTCTTAGCCAACACTACACAGTCTGGGAATAAGACGAAGTTGAGTAACCAACACCTTTTTCCCACTTTCCACTTCCAGTTGCCCCCAAACTAGCAAAATCCCGGATCAGAACTAAAAAGGCAGAGGCAGGGTCACCTGGACCCTTCTCAGAGCCCTTGGTGGCCAAGGTACCCCGACCTCACAGAGCTTCACCTCCCTGAGGTTCTACAAACAGCAACTCAGAGGCCACGAATGATCCCCCGACCCTGCTTCTCACCCTCTCTGTACCCTGACATCCGCCACAGAGGCATTCATTCCCGCGACACTTATACGTCCATTCCCTATTTCCTGAGCCCTGGCCCACGGTGGAGAGCAAGCCCCGCATCCACCTGGTCCTCCCAGAGTTGACGGCTCACGCCCACTCCTCTCCCCCAGCTACAAGCATCTGAGAAAAACATGAAGAACAAGAAAGGCCAAGTGCCCACAATCTGCCCCTTGTAGAGCCCAGAGCCTCCCTGTCATTCCCGAAACACGTCTCCAATCCTGGACTCAGAAGGCAGCTGAGTCGGGATCTAAACCCCCTCCCAGCCAAGGCAGGGCCCCTCCTAACAGGAGATGGGAGACAACTGGACAGCACGCCGGGAGGCAGGCCACCGAGACCCAGAAAAGAAAGTCGTGATGTCCCTCGGCAGACCTATTTCCCATGCTTGAGGCAGGCGTGTTACAAAGGCTCTCCTGACCGGACTTTACACAGGTTCCTCTGAGCCCTCCTTGCAACTTGGCCTCAACCTTGGTCTTCTGTCTGTTCTTTCAGAGTCTAGTTTTAGCAAGAGCCCGACTAAGTCAGTTTAGAGAGAATCCTCCACCCTCGGCACCCGATCACCCTCAGCATCCTATCAAATTCCTCAGCCCCCATGACCCCCCAGGTGATCTGCCATCACCCAGGCCCGTCTTCAGTGAGAATCACCCTCTTAGATCATTTTAGCAAGAATCCTGCTACCCTTGATGTCTCCTCTTAGTAGTTTCCATCCACTGACCCATCCCTCCAAACTGCTCCTCGGCTAGAAATCCCCACTTGTCCTCGCTGTCTTCGGGGTTAAGCCCCATCTCTCTCCCCTATTGCAACAGCCTTGACGCCTATTACGATAGTCCTGAAGTCTTCATATTCTTTCCTTTAACAGGTAATATTAAAAGCAAGCAAGCATATGGGAACATATGTATATGTATAACTGATTCGCTTTGTTATAAAGCAGAAACTAACACACCAATGTAAAGCAATTATACTCCAATAAAGATGTAAAAAAAAAAAAACAAAATAAATAAAATAGCTTGGAAAAAATAAAAGCAAGCAAGCATATGGGAACGTATGTATATGTATAACTGATTCGCTTTGTTATAAAGCAGAAACTAACACACCAATGTAAAGCAATTATACTCCAATAAAGATGTAAAAAAAAAAAAACAAAATAAATAAAATAGCTTGGAAAAAATAAAAGCAAGCAAGCATATGGGAACGTATGTATATGTATAACTGATTCGCTTTGTTATAAAGCAGAAACTAACACACCAATGTAAAGCAATTATACTCCAATAAAGATGTAAAAAAAAAAAAACAAAATAAATAAAATAGCTTGGAAAAAATAAAAGCAAGCAAGCATATGGGAACGTATGTATATGTATAACTGATTCGCTTTGTTATAAAGCAGAAACTAACACACCAATGTAAAGCAATTATACTCCAATAAAGATGTAAAAAAAAAAAAAACAAAATAAATAAAATAGCTTGGAAAAAATAAAAGCAAGCAAGCAAACACATATCCGTCCTGTCAGGGTGGCTCTGTTGAGTACAAGTGTTTGCTTCTGAGCTCTACCAACTGCCCGGCTGACCACCTTCTGAGGAACAGTCGTGAGGAGTGCTATTAGCAATACACAGAGCCGGGGCCAGGGGGAAGATTCCGGGCTGTTGGATTCCTCTTTCAGGGACTAGAATTTAGAGACAAGGACAGACATCTTAGCAGCTCCAGGCATCAGCCCCGGCGCTGACCCCCTGGCAGAGTGGGACCCTCACTCCGTTGGAGGCTGGCCAAGCTGACGCCTCTTTATTGAGGACCTGACTCACAGCCACCCTCATCCTCTGACGGTCTCCGATCTTTGGCAGGGGCGCTGTCCAAGGGCCTTTGCGGTACCTTTGGAGCTCTGGTTGCCTCTCGCCTGGGGAGGAGCAGGGCTGGTCCTGCCCCCTCTAAACAGAGACTCCCCTCCACGGCCGCATCCAAGAGGAAGATTGGACTCAGCACTTGGGAACTAAAGGAGACCCTAAATACAGGCAGACCTCGGAGACACTGCGGGTTCGGTTCCAGACCATGGCAATAAAGCGAATATCGCGATAAAGCCAGTCACAAAATTTTTTAGTTTCCCAGTGCATATAAAATTCTGTTTATACTACATTGTGCTCTATTGGGTTTGCAATAGCATTATCTAGAAAAACAATGTCATACCTTAATTTTAAAATACTTTATTGCTAAAAAAAAAGGGCTAACCATCAACTGAGTCTTCAGAGAGTCATAATCTTTTTGCAGTCTTGACATCAAAGATCATTGGTCACTGATCACCATCACAGATATAAGAAGAATGAGAAAGTTTGAAGTATTGCGAGAATTACTAAAATGTGACAGAGACAACAAGTGAGCAAATGCTCTTGGAAAATATGGTGCTGATAGACTTGCTCGACGCAAGGTTGCCACGGACCTTCAGTTTGTAAAGCCTGTATGCGGTCCACTCCCTCCTTTGACAGTTGGGAGTTGAAACTGTGGGTAAAGCCCCCCACCTGAGGCCAACCAGCCAAGACGTGGGCAGAGCCGGGTGGGAATCTAGCACTGGAGTCTTTCCAATGAGTGGGATCCCGCACGATCGTCTCTGAAAACTCAGAAATGGATTTCACGGTTATTTTTCACCTTGGCAGTTGGGAGAAAACTACCCTCGAAAGTTTTCTTTGTGGGAGGAGGAAAAAATAAGAACCTGCAATTTTAAAAATAAGCCTCCCGGGCAGTGCATTTAATGCCCGCCCCATGGGGATGCTGGGCCCATAACTCAGGAGCACAATGGCTTTTCTTGTTGTGAATGAGTGTAAAGAGCCAGCAGAGGAAACAGGAAGCCCCCAATGCAGTCTGAATGGACCTGTGAACAGGCATAATAAAAGTTGTCCTGGATTTCCGTTACTACCAGGTGTTTCCGCCGGGACTTCTATTCATTCAGGCTGGGGATGGCCAAGGTGCCAAATCTTCCCGGTGACCCCGGCCCCCTGCTCCACTGCCCTGACCTCACGCATCTACGAGGGGCCACCCGGGCCTGGGCTCCTGGGACTGGGTGATGGGCGAGTTTTCACCCCCAGGACCCAAACTCTGTGGCACTGGTTTTAGAGTAAAGGAGAGGGGTGGGAGAGAGGAGGGGTTCCCCAGATTACACCACCACCCCCCATGTTTGAAAAGACAAGCTCATGAGAGGGAACCCAAGGGCACATGGAGACAGGTGGTCACGAGCTACAGGTAGCAGATACAGCGAGGGACTCGGGCCAGGAGCCAGGAGGTCCCACAGCAGGGAGGATTGGGGTTAGAGGCTGAGAAGGACACGCATCAGCAAGGGTGGAGGAGACACCTCCACACAAGGCACAGGCACGTGGGAACAGCCAGAGGCAGGCACCTGCAGCCACTCACTGGCCCTGTGTCTCCCTCGAGGGCACGCTCTTGCCCTCCCTCCCTTGAGGGCACTCTCCCTGCAGGGCACCCTCTTGCACTTGAGCCTGTCTCTCCCTCCCAAGCCTGCCCCTTGGCTCCCAAATGAGAAGGTTGGATGGAACACGCTGCCCATCTGGTGCTGCCTTCTGTGATCTGAAGTCAGACTGTAAGACAGGAACACCTCTAACCAAAGGGAAAAGGAGACTGCGGTCTCGGATGCCCACATGACCAGGTGGGGCACAGACGTGTGACGTTGGCATGGTGTAAGAGTGGACAGTGGGGGCAGGAGTGTTCCAACAGGATGCAGGCTACAGAACACACACCTGCCCCCTGCCCAGGGAGGTCCCCACCCAGGGCAGCCCTCCGGCACCAGACGCTGAGGAAGCTGCTGAGATGGCAAGGCTGCCCTTTAACCATCTTAATTGACCACATTCATAGAGATGCTGCCACAGCAAGGAGGGGCTTTGCCATTCTGAAATGGGGACAGGGGAATTTATTCTCTTGAGGTAGAAATACATCATAAATGACACAGTTGATGGTTTACAACACACACCATGACAAGAATTGATGGACCAGCCGCGGCCCTGATCCTGCACAGGGAATCAATCGCTCCTCCCCGATCACAAGTAGAAAGGCCCACCTCCTCCAGGAAGCCTGCCGTGACTGCCCAACCCCGGGGGAAACTGCCTGGAACCCACGGATAGCTGACCCCATGGGCACCAGAACATATAAGCCAGGATCGTTTCTCTTTGGCAACATCACTGTAGCAAGAGGAAGACCCTCCAGCTGGAAACCCTGAGTCCTACCACTTCTAGCCTCTTGGTTCCATCTGCAGGACAGGTTGGTGAGCCATGCAGTAAACATGGACTAGGAACCAACTGGGAACAGAGCAGCCCTCTGGTTGCCAGTGTTTGGAGAGCAAGTGGTGACTATGGACAGTCCAGGTGTCTGACTGATATCTTTATTAGTCACCCAAGGCCTTCGGTAATCAGCCATTAGAGTTATGCATCCATCACGGCATCCAAGACAGTGTACCACTTTGGTCCCCCCAGGTGATGATGATATGGCAATGGTGGTGTCGGTGATACATAAACAAGCAGCTTCAGAGTGAACACAGAGCTCTATGCTTCTTGTACCATATGTCTTATTTGGGCTCTAGTGACTATATGATGTAAGAAGGGTGTGTATTATTCTGCAGGGAAGAGCACCGAGGCTAATAGAAGCACGTGGGTCGTGTGTGCGTCAAAGTTTTCACAACTAGTAGGTGGCAGAGATGAACTTTTCTTTCCCCAGCCAAGAGAGGCAGGTCTGCAAAGTGCTGTCTACCGTGGCAGCGTCAACCCAGGAGACGCTAAGTGGGCCGAAAATTGTTGTCCATACTGGGGAAATCTGCTGGGCTCTGAAACACCCCTGGGACTGGGTGACTTTGACTTTTCTTAAAGCAAACATGGGAATCCTGGTCCTCCTCCACGTCCTTGGGAAGCTGAGTGCGCCCAGGACCTCTGCCAGACCTCGAAGGACGGTCCTGCTGCCCTCCCTTCTCCATCCTTCAGCCTGCACACGTGTGCTGGGCACGGGACCACCAGGCACAGAACAGACAAGAAGTGTGGTAGGAAAAGAGTGCCAAGCTGGAGGCCAAAGTCCGCATCAGATCGCAAGGCACCCACATACCAGCTGTGTGGTCCTGGGTCAGCAACTTCCACTCTGGCACTAGTTCCCTCATCCATAAATGAGGGAATTACACTGGATATTCTCTTGCATTCTTCCAGCTTTATCACGGAGTGAGTCTACAATAGCTCCAGTGCTCTTTGGGCTCCACTTGCACCTTCCAGAAGCCCACTCAGTGGAGGCTGCTAAGATGACGTTCTCAGGCTTCCCTGGTGGCGCGGTGGTTGAGAGCCCGTCTGCCGATGCAGGGGACACGGGGTCGTGCCCCAGTCAGGGAGGATCCCACATGCAGCGGAGCGGCTGGGCCTGTGAGCCATGGCCACTGAGCCTGCGCATCTGGAGCCTGTGCTCCGCGACGGGAGAGGCCACAACAGTGAGAGGCCCGCGTACCGCAAAAAAAAAAAAAAAAAAAAAAAAAAAATCGGAAGATGACATTCTCTTACTTGGAAGAATAAAAATATGAGAGCAGGAAGCCGCTGCTGCTCCAGTGGAGAAGCTTTCTCCCGTCTGCTCTTGCTGTCCAAATCTCAGCCACCCCCAGGTCAAGCCTCTGGTGGGAAACAGCCTCTGCCTGGCCTCCCCCTCCGCTACCATCCCCACATCCCTGCTGGCCCCACCTCCCCATCCTACTCCCAGGGCACTGTCTGCCTCACCCTTTCTACTGCCAAGCCACATCACCTGCGGTTTTGCAATTTCTAATCTGAGCTCTGACTCTCACTCTCCAGAAAGCTCCAAAGGCACCACCCCTCCCAGGCTCCCCTAGGCTTGGAACTTACCTGGTGCTGGCTGTGGATTTCTTTCCGATGCTCATGCTTTTTGGAAAGGTGTGGTGTGAAAGGTGGGGAGAGCTGGCAGGTTGGGGTCACCAGGGGTTCATGCAGATGTTGTAATTTTGCACCTGGGTTTCTGACTTGGCTTGTCGTTGCTGCCAGGGCTGAGGTGGCTGAACCAGCAACAAAACAACCAACCCTGGGGCTGAAAATTCAGTTATGGAATCCAACTGGAAGGAGGATGTGAATATGGTAACCAGGAAAATCACTGCTTTCATACCATGGGGGACAGGGGGAAGGAGTAGACAGACAGAAGAAGCACAGCATCTCAGTCAGTTTGGGCTGCTATAACAGATTACCATGGACTTGGTGGCTTAAGTAACAAATCTGTTTTTCACTGTTCTAGAGGCTGGGAAGTCCAAGGTCAAGGTGCCAGTAGATCTCACATCTGGTGGGAACCTGCTTCCTGGTTTTCAGTTGGCCATCCTCTTGTTGTGACCTCACATGACTGAGAGCAGAGAGAGAGGAAGCAAGCTCTCTCCTGTCTCTTCTTATAAGGGCACTAATCCCATCATGAGGGCTCCACCCTCATGACCTAATCACCTCCCAAAGGCCCCACCTCCTGATACCATCCCACTGGGGGTTAGGATTTCAATATATGAATTTGGAGTGGACATGAAGAAGCAAATAACTCATTACAATGGTAGAGCTGAGAAAGAGTTCTGGCCTGGCTCCCGCCAGGGCAGACAACAGAGTCAGTAGAAAAAGACTCACAACATCCCTCTCTTTCTCTCTCTCTCCCTCCACCCTGTTCATATTCTCTGTAACAGCTATCAAGTTATCACCACCTGAAAAGATCTTGTTTATTATTCCTTCACTGTTTCATTTTCTGCTTCTCCTCAAGAGCTTGCCCTTGTTTATTATATCTGCCACTGTGTTCCTAGAGCCTAGACGGGTACCAGTTGGCACTCAAATGATTTGAGTGATTTCTTCATTAGGAATAAACCCTTGTTATTTTGGACAAAGAATGTTGCCTGTCACATCAGTAAATAAAGGATGTTGTGGCTGTCAAGCCATCAGTCGCTGTGCGCCCCGAGGGGATTCAGGATGGAGAGAAAACAGGATACTGGCCCTCAATAGTTAGGGTGCATCGCAGAGGAATGATATCAACGAGCCCAGACTCTTGTATTTTCCCGTACCTAGAAAAGCACTAAATTCATTAACTTGAGATGTCTGGGTTTTCTTTGATTAGCAGTAATCTTCTGATGTTCAACTACCAGGATTTTTTGACAAAAACTCCTATATATGCTGGCTCCCCCCCTTACCTTTTTGGAACAGTCCCTCAGAGCTATCTGAGAGGCTATCTCCTGGGCTTCAGGCGTCAGTATGTCCACCGGATAAAACATAATTCTCAACTTTTAGGTTGTGTGTTTCTTTTCAGTTGATGTTATCATTATCCCCAAGTTACAGTTAACGGAAATAGAGGCTCGGAGAAGTTGTTATGTGTCCATGACACACAGCCAGTAACAGGCAAAACCCCATCCCAGGTCTTGGGATCCCTAGTTGAGGAACCATCTCCTGTATCTGTGACTTGCTTCATTGTGCCTGAAGACAGTGACAAGCCCAACTCAGATGTCTTCTCCTCCTGGAAGCTTTCTCAGCTCTCTTGAGCCCCAAAGAGTCAAGGAGGTTGCAGCACCCTTGTGGCTTAGTCTGTACCACGATGCCCTGCGTTTTAGTTAGGGGTTCGCCATCTCATTTTCTTCTCTCGTTTGGCATCCAGTTCAATCAACATTTGTTGAGGTCAATGCACACAGATAGGGTGCTGGATAGATTCCACCCAGCTGAGCCCAGCTGTGGTTGGTCGCTGACCCTCCCTGAAAGTCAGCACCTGGTCCCCAGCACCATGATCCCACATAGGCTCAGGGCCTGTGGACAATTGAACCCCATCTCCTGTTCCTTCTATCGGGGCCCCTCCTGCCCAGCAGATTCCTCACACAGGGGGTCCTGAGCTGGTCCACCTTGGGCCTGTTTCCCTTGACAACAAAGCTCCCACTTTTCTGCAGGCCTGTGACAGAGTCAATGCCTGCTCTAAGGGAGGTGCACAGAGACTTCTTTTCTCCAGGTTGCTCTCTTTCCAGGGAGTAGAGGCTAGAGATTGGTGGCTGAGGTCCAGTCAGGGCCCTGACTTTCACATGCCAGGCCTGGGAGCAGAACTGGGTGAAAGTTCCCAGCTGAGGGCATGCCCCCTTTCTCCCCCAGCCTCCCCCTCCAGCCTGTTCCATATCCCCGGGCACCGGTGCCTGATCCCTGGACGCACCCAGGCTGTCTACCTGCTGCTCCTCACGGGTATTCCTCCAGAACTCTGTTCTCCTGTGTCTGGGCCTGCATCCTCCCTCACCTTCCACCTCCTCTCCTCCACTCAGCCAGACAGCACGAACCCACTCAGGTCACACAAAAGCCACAGCTACTGATACACATCGAGTCAGGGCTGGGCTCCTGTCTGAGGGTGTGTCTCATCCTCCATCAACCAAGGCAGAGTGGCTCCAGGGGAACTGCTATCAGGCCTGGGCTCTCACCGGTTTCCCACGGACAACGGCCAGTGGCTGAAATTCTGTGAGCCCCAATTTGGCCAACTGTCACATAGAAATAGCCATCCATATCTCAGTCGGTTGTTTCGAGAACTAGTGGGGAAATGCCTGGCTCAAGTGGGCTTTCTAAGTGCAGAGTCTTCTGGGACTTCCCAGGCGGTCTAGTGGTTAAGACTCCGTACTTCTACTGCAGGGGGCGCAGGTTCGATCCCTGGTCGGGGAAGTAAGATCCCACAAGCCACATGGCGAGATCAAAAAAAAAAAAAAAGTGCAGTCTTCTTCTGGAAATGGAAATAGTAATTCCTACCTTGTGAGGCAGGGTGAAGATTACATGGGAAGATGCATGCACAGGAGGGTCTCAATAAATGACAGCTATTGTCATCAGTAAAGACAGCAAATGGTAGCTGTCGTCATCAATCAATTCAGTGGTCTTTCTCGAGGGGACCCCGCTCACAAACACCCAAGGGCCTGACACTATTCTCTGGGCTTCCTGCCCTCAAGCAGGTGCGGAAGGGGAACTCACAGCGCTTCGGCACCTCGAACTTGTCAACCCAGTGCCCCTCACGGGGAGGTGGGGTTTAGGAGAAAGAGCCTTGACTTTGGAGTCTAATGGTTCCGTTTGAAATCCGTCTTTCACCACTCGAGCGGTGTAACCTTGGGCACGTTACTTACACGTGCTGACCCCCCCTTCATTTCCCCATTTTCAAAGTAGGGTCATAAGGAAAGTTTTCACAAAAGAGCCATCATGTGAATTAGGCCTGGAAGGGCAAGTAAGATTGCGAGAAATGGAGAGGAGGAGAGAGGCCGGGATGGAGGAGAGTTGGGGGGATATGAGGGGTGGGGGACAGCAGCCTCGCTGGTCAGATGGCAGGGGCCCCAGATCACAGAGGTCTTGACCAGCAGCGGGGAAGGACTCTTCCTCTGCAGCGGAAGGGGACCCAGGAAGACTCGAGGGACAAGGGTCGTCTGCCTCGAGACTCCTGGCCTGTGTTGGAAGTGACATCGTGGCACTGCCAGCACCTGCCCTGGGGGGTCCGTTCTCGGCAGCCGGAGCAGGGAGCCCGGGGTTGTTTCACGCTCCTTCACGCCTCTCTACAGGTGAGCTGGGGTAGCTCGGACGTGAACTTGGCTGCTGGGATTTTTCCCTCATCACTCCTCTCACTTGTCAATGCCAAGGAAAGCAGAGGGAGGTGGGCGCAGTCACTGAAAGCGTGCCCCTGAGAATGTGCAGGCATGGTCATGAGGATGGAGCAATTAGACCCCTGAGTCAGGGGAGAAACACATGATCTGGTCATTCTGAGACTCGGGTGCTGAGGGCCACAGGGCAGCAGAAGGCCAGACCAGAGATCTGGCTGAGCTAGAAGGCCGGGAGACTTCCTTGGGTCAAGACCAGGCTGGGCGTAAGACCGTGCAATCAACCACCCTGTGTGCTAGAAAGAGCCCTAGACATGGGCTCCAGCAATCCAGACCTCAGCTTCTCTTCTGCTCCCTCGACGGATTAGCTGTGGAATCGGGGGCAAAATGACGCCCGCATGCGCTTTAACCGGCTGCCCCGCATAGTAATAGTGCAGCCTCTCAGGAAAAACACGTGAACACAGCCAGGTGCCTCCATCAGGGGCACTGGGTTTACACACCTGACATGAACACCATGGAAGAAACCACAGGCCAGAAAGAAAACTCGGATCCAAGGTGTGTGGCCGGCAGAGCAAGCAGGACGGCACAGGGGCAGGGTCCAGGCGTCCCCAGCCCCAAGCCCCATAAGGAAAGAAACCTCCACGTCACAGAGCTGGCTCTGGTCGACGAGGACCCTGAAGCTGTGATCCAGCAAATAACCTGGTGTTCTGGCGGGGTGGGGATGGACAGAGGGGCCACGCCCTTATTATTCCATATAATTAAAGGCAGCTGATTTCTCCACTGTGGAGACATGTGGACCACTGCGGGCCACGCCAGCCTCACCTCCTTTGAGAGTGGAGGCAGCACTGATTTTCTTTTACTCCCAAGGACTTAGATTAACGGGAACACAGATGTCAGTCTGAGCCCGCCGCCGCTGAACGGTGGTATCTAATATGAGTTCGAAATGACCAGCTGTAATGAATACAGGCAAAGGAAATAAACACTCATCCCTGGCATCTCTGGATACAGCGTGGCATGTAAGTGGATTCAGCTTTGAGGAGATCTGATGGGGCCGGCCCTAGGCTTGGAGTCAAAGGATCTGATCGAACCCTGACTACAGGACTCACTGGGTCCATGGTTCTGGGTAAGGTACTTAGTCCCGTGGGCATTCTTTTTCTCACTTGTAATGTGGGACAGTGGGATGCTATGAACGTAGGGAAGTTGTCTACGGTCGAATGGGATATGGTGCTTCGTGCAAGGCAAAGTGCTGTAGAAATAGGGAGTGCTGTGCTCTTTCAGCTTCTCGGGTTGATTTCCTTGGCCTGAAGACTGTCTTTCTCAAAGCTGTTATCGTTGGTCTTGTCCCCCCACTGCCCTCCCCCTCTCCCTGGTTGCAGGGAAGAGGAACTACCATGAGTGAAGTACAGCAGCTGGTCACGGGCTTCTCCTGGCCCAGACCAGGCCCTGTTCGTGGACAGGGATTGGAGAGAGCATCCAGGGAGCCGGGCACCCCTCCCTCCCACTTGGGGGCAGAAAGCAGTCTCTCTGGGATGGAGTCAGGGAGATGCAGTGGGGAGCAGGACACACTTGGAAAACCAGGGTTCCCACTCCAGCCCTGTCGTTCACCTGTTCTGCGGCCTTGGGCAAGTCACACCCTCTCTCTGAACCTCTGTTTTTGGCCTGGAATTATATCTCTAAGATCCTTGCCAGCTCTGATCGCTGACCTTCAAAAACTCCAAATGTAACTCCTTTGCTCTTAGAGCTCAGAATTTAATGTTACAGCAAGAAAAATAATTGATTAGTTTTTGCCTGCCCCTCTGTCCCACTAAATAATTCCAAGAGTCTCCGTCACCCCAGGCTACCTTCTCTGTCCCTCCTGACACTGGAATTGTCCACCCCAGGCCCTGGCACTACTCCACGCCCCCCTCTGACCTCCAGACCTGTCTGACCAGCTCTCTCTTCCCAAACCATGAGATTTAGGCACGGGAGAAAGCCCTGGGGTACTCTGATGGCCCCAGATCTCCCTCCCCGGCTATGTCCACACCGACAGGGGCTCCCGATGCAGTGCCCCCACTCACAATGCACCCCAACTTTTTGTGTAACACAAAGAATTGAGTCATGTGGTGGATACTTCCTTTCAGAAAGAAGTTGGTGAAGCGTGGCGCAGTGGTTGAGGGTCCGCCTGCCGATGCAGGGAACGTGGGAAGACCCCACATGCCGCAGAATGGCTAGGCCAGTGAGCCATGGCCGCTGATCCTGCACGTCCAGAGCCTGTGCTCTGCAACGGGAGAGGCCACAACAGTGAGAGCCCCACGTACCGCAAAAAAAAAAAAAAAGAAAGAAAGAAGTTGGTGGATAAATGAAAGATTCAGGGTCAGCAAGGCCTTCCAGGGCCCTCTGGGTCAGACACCTGGGCGATCCCCAGTCCACCTGGTCAGAGACACTGAATCATTCTCCGTGTTAGTTTGATGACACCCAGGGCAGGTTAACTAGGTGGACATGTGTTGACTAAGGGCTGATGGGGAGGGTCCCTCGGCAATAGAGCAGGTTTGGAGGGGGGGAGGTGGGCAGAGGATGGTTCTCACTGCACTCAGGTAACTGCCAAGGGGCTGAGCCCAACGCTCAGATGCTTTACAGAACAGCCAGTTTTGCTGTGTCTTCTGTAATCCGAAGGCAACGTCATCTGTGAGGCCTCAGAAGAAACAGAGCAAAGTAGTCTGAACACATCGTTAGGATGGCCCTTTACAGATGGACAAGCTAAGGCTTGGCTTCAGGCCCTGTCTTGGACGAGCTCACTCCCACGAGTGACAGGACAGCAGTAGGATACCAGTGATGCCGGCAAAGACGGGGGACCACCTGTCCTGGTGCAGTGCCCAGGGAGGCCTTCGGGGGGCACCGAGGGAGCCAGACACATGGCTCCTGGCCAGCCGCCTATAAATAGCGTTGGGTCTGTATGTGCACACGCCCGGCCACCGTGTACGGGGGCGGCGTGCACAAGCCCAGGGCGCAGTGAATGGGGATTGTTGAGCAGGAGATGGCCTGTATTCATGGGCATTGCTTGGGTCGGCGCCAGCCTCTTTTCTCCAAGCAATCCCATTTCGGCTATTGTGACGATTATGGCTGATCGTTATCTTGGTTGTTTATCCAGTTGCTGTATAGATTGACTTTCTGAATCTCAGGGTTGGGCTGTTTCCATAACAGGAAGCTGCTTGCTGTCTTACTGTTTAAGAAACTCCAGTCTACACAATAGAATCTCAACAAAACCCTAAACACTCCATTTGCCGGGGGAACCTCATTGAATCCAGCTCTTATTGTTTCTGTTATAGGCTGAATCCTGTATTTACCGTCAGAGGGCTGTGTGTGTGTGTGTGTGTGTGTGGGTGGGTGTGCGTGCACACGCATGGGTGGGATATTAAGCCTGGCTTTTCACTTTCCAAGTTCTCCACCTGAGCCTCAGCATAGAGGAAGATGCCAAGATTCCCCAGATGTAAACCTACTGGAGTTGGGGGGGGGGGAGAGGGGGGCG